>NC_031502.1:52150974-52226738 GCF_000237925.1 Schistosoma mansoni
GAGATTTTACAAATATATTATTCCTATTTAATGTCATAAGGGATTATAATTTTTATGGATACGGGATAGTTTTCAGCATTCTTAATTGATAGATATTTATGATATTAGATTGTATTTGGAATCGGTAACGGTGGCTCAGATGCGTAAACTCTTTATCATTTTGTAACTTTCAAGTTTCAAAAATATTGTATACATTTTTGTTTCATGAATTCATGAATTCTTCTTCAATCATATCGTCTATACCTGATTTTTTCTGTGATTACTAATGCTATTACTGATTTTATTTCTCTGGGATTTTTTATGATAGTTTCACGTGGATTTGGCAGTTTGATTGACCTGTTCGCTAGATTTACCTGAATCCAAGAGCTGATGTATCACTCCAAAACTCGAACCCAGTACCGTTCGCTTCAAACGTGACTCCATATAGATCGTTTCTGATTGCTATCGAAATATACATCCTGACTATTCTCGTCTACAACCACCGACCTAACTCGCGTTAATGTGTAACGGAATTAAATAAGTCTAATACGAGAATAGATTTCGAGTACATATATTTCATACAATCATTAGTCCAGACAAAAAATCAGACAAGCGAAGAAGAGAGATCGAAGCGCCATAACTCCCGGTGGGGAAAGAGTATCAGTCAACTCAGTTTGATCAACCGTGAATCGATATTTATAGTCGGATAGAACTAAGTTACAGATATGTGATGAGTAAGATAAGAAATGTACACACATACGCTGACATAAAAACAGTCAAGGTTGATAAGTGAAAAATTGACAAGGTCAATATGTGACTCAAGAAGGATAAATATTTTGTCCTGTCGAGAAGATAGAATAAGCTATATGGGTTTGTATAGCATACTACATTGTAATATAACATAGTTCATCTAGCATTAAAAAAATACAACTTGATACCTCCTATGAATGTGTATCAACAACTCGATCAAATCTCCATTGTTGATATTATAAAATGACAATAATACTCTTTTCTTCCCAATCTATTCAGTCAAAATCCAATAACTTAGATTTCCCAAGCTAAAACGATGCAGTGCTTAAATATTTTTTTACAGATGAAATCATGAGTCAATTGAAGCTAAACCACCATGGAAAAACCTGGAAGCACTGAACGACCGTTTCGCCTTACTGTGGGACCTCTCAGCAAGATTCTAACCTAGGATCCACCAGTCTCGTGCCTGAGCACTCAACCGATAGACCACTGAGCCGACATCCTATGATGTTAATGTCCAACTTCAACCAATCCACGAAGTTGAGCAACTGTTCACCAATTGTCTTCAGTGAGTTGATATCTCACAACAGACGTGGTCTGAACTTCACTGGCCACTGCTTCTCATTATAACTCCAAGAAATATCTCTTGAAGTCAGTCACTAGTTCAATTAAATAATAATCATTTAATAATTTTTCAACACACATCAAATCAGAATGAAAATATTTTTTTTGAAACTGTGCAAGTTTTTCTTTTTCTTTCTTTCTTTCTTCAACTAAACATCTGTTTGCATATCATCTGACTTATATTAGTTGTCATGTCTATTAAATTCTTTTTATTATTTGAGTTGTTACTTTTTGTTTCTAGATGAATAAAAAGAAAAAAATATATTTTTTTCTTTTTTTCTAAATAGTTACTTATATGCATAACTTGATTAAGAAATTCTTAAATTTAAATTATGATTTATATTTTGTAAGTTAAATAATTGAAAATTTAAATAAAAATGAATGAAGAATATTCCTTTTTAATAATAAATTCTTTTCATATTGGTTAGTTAAGTCTTCCCATTGCAATTGATTAGTCTCTAATTGGCATATATATATATATATATTATCATAGTTGAAGCTATACCACCAAGGAAAACCTGGAAGCATTGGACGGCTCTGGTGCGAGACTGGTAGGTTCTGAGTTCGAAATCTCGCGAGGCGAGGTCGTGGATGCGCGCTGCTGAGGAGACCCACGATAGGACGAAACGGCCGTTCAGTGCTTGCAGGTTTTCCTTGGTGGTCTAGCTTCAATTGACTCACGCTTTCAACTATGAAAATACTGAATCTCCACAAAAAACCCCTTCTGAATATATATATATATAATATATATATATATATAATATATAATATATACTGAATCTCCACAAAAAACCCCTTCTGAATATATATATATATAATATATATATATATATATATATAATATATATATATATATATATATAATATATATATATATATATATATATATATATAATGTATGGTGGCTGGTAGGGGGATAAAGGATGCGAGTTCCGTCCTATTTGTGACTTATCAGCTAGATGTAACTGCATTGAACAGATTTGATGTTCACTCTGTTACTAGAATTGAGTACATAAACTAGTGGCTACCAGGACTCAGGAGCTAAGTGGATAGCGTGATGGTGTTTGAAACTGAATGGTATTGGGTTTGAGTAATGTAGTGAACATGAACTCTGAAATGCAGGTAAATCCAGTTGATAAGGCCTAAATAGGACGAAACATACGTTCTGGATTCCACTGCTAGCCACCATCCATCTCTGCTTAAAATTCTCTTCATGCTCTACAGGTATGGCCCGTTTGTACTGAGTGCGCTGAAATCGATCTGTTAACGGTTTTAACTATACGGTTGCCTAACTACACTGGGAAGTGCTTGGGAGCAAGAAAATACAACATCCTAGAATACCTACCAATATAACATGGTCCACAAGAGCGGTTAAATCGATAGATATAGGTGGCTAGTTTAGGTGATTTGTCTTTCAATCTCGGAGTGTTCATCCGACGTGCTCAAAACATTAATTGTAGTTTACCAGCAGTAAAGGTTCTTTCAATCGCTCTATGCAACTTAAGTATTAGCATTTCGCTAAGTGCATCGCCTCTAAATTGTAATCATATATACACAGAGACTCTTTTCATGGCTAAATGTTTATTTGTAAATTTATCCGGATATCTATTTCCTTTCAGATTAGCACTCAATGCCTTTGTTTCTTCTTCAGCTGCATCTTGAGAGCAAATAGTCTTGATTCTACAATTAAGTGTTTTAAACGTGTTCTTTTTATATTGTAGAGGAATAAAAACCAAGAAATCTCTATGTAGTTTAGTTCAATTAGTTTTCTCGTTTGAGTTTATTCCTAATGACCTATCTATTCTCCTTGTTAGCAGAACATCTAGGAAGGCTATTCTACTTCTATTTTCTCCCTCACGTGTGCACTTTTTGAACGGATGAACTTCATTAAACCGCTTTGGCGTCTTTATCTTGTTATTATGGTAGTTGAAAAGAATGAACGTATCGTCCATATATCAGCAATAAAATGAAAACTTGTCCATATGCTGTGCCAGTGGACCGTTTTTCATTTTATTAAGAGAAATTTCAGCCAATATGGGACCTAGTGGTGAATCCATTGCGATCCCATCTATGTTTTTACATATTTTAACTTTGAATTTTCATTTTACGTTCGTAATAAACTTTAGTAATAATTTCTTGATGGTATATACAGGGATTCTAGTCTCTAATTCTTGTTGTCTAACTTGTTTACAGATATATTAGACAGTCTCCCTGGTTGGGACATTTGTAAACAATGATGCTTCATCCAAGAAAATCATCATTTGTCCTTTACTATTTACGACGAACTGGAGTACGTCCGTAATACTGTGGTGCACTAGATGCTTGTCGAGTGGTTTTAACATGGTTACTAACTACTTAGTTACAGTATGATAAGAAGAATTGTACATTTCCAAAATTCGTTTCAATGAGATATTTAGTTTGTGCACCCTTGGTAGTTCGTATAACATTGGTAAATGGGTTCCTGTCGGCTTAATTGCGTCGTATTAGTTTAAAGAAATTACCTGTTGATCTTTGGGCTTTTTAAAGATCTGGTCAGTTCATTGTTTATTTAATCACTGACGTTTTATGGTCATTCAGTTTGTGAAATTTCAGACGATCGGTCAATATGTTATTCATCTTTTCAATATAGTCTTTTTTCATTAAGTAGAACAGTACCTGTTCCTTCATTAAGTTTCGTAATAATCAACTTTTCGTTATTAATACGTTCATTGATAGCCTTCCTGTGTTTTTTACCTAAAATGTTTCTATAGTTGTATCTACTATTATTAAACTAATAATAACAATCAACCAGATTTGATTTGAACACATTCAAGTCCTTGATCGGAAATTAGAACTAGATCTGATGTCTGACAATTTGTTTTCAAATCGACTATTCCTTATCTATATAATTTATGATGTTTCATGGATCATAGAATTTTAGACTTAGTGTTAATACTTCATATTACGCTGGGAAATAGAAGCAAATATGAAAAAGATGAATGACAAACGGAAAGAACTGGAAAGGATTATCCAGAACAGAGTTGGATGGAGAATGCCGGTGGGCGGCCTATGCTTCTCCACGAGGGGTAACAGGCGTAAGTAAGTAAGTTAATACTTCAAGTTTTTCTTGATTTAATTCAATACCGGAAAAAACATTTCATTATTACAAACAATCTTTGATTCACATGGTATAATCTTAAACAATATATTTTTCTTTAAATCTAACCACTTATTAAATAGAATATACTCCATTCATATTATCTATATATTTAATAGGATGAGAATTTTTCAGTCATTAATTATTCATTTGTTCATGTCATAATTTTGATGTGAATAATTAGTTCATTTCTAAAATAATGGACAATATATAAGTCTGAATAATATCAGAAAGGGGTTTTTGTGGATAGTATAGTGGGTTTAATAGTTGAGATCATGAATCTATTGAAGCTAGATCACCATGGAAAATCTGGAAGCACTGGACGACCGTTTCGTCTTATTGTAGGACTCCTCAACAGTGTCCATTTACGATCTTACCTCGCGAGATTCAGATGCAGGACCTATCGGGATGATAAATTCAACAATTATTTACATTTTAAATGGATTTGAATGGCTTAGTTTCTATAAAAATTATATTGCAGTTATTTAAACTTGAAACTATATCGAAATCAAAAGTTGAAGATGTATATATTAGGGAAAAGAATGACCAATTGTAGTCTTGAATTTCAATTTAGTAGCTAACTGGAATCAGTACATTATTGAATAACTTGTTAACGGTTTAAAGTGAAACGTGTTGTGTTCAAGTTTCAGTGTGAACATCAATACTAGGATCTAGGTAGTAACTCAAACATGATGAAACACACTTGGATTCCATTGACAGGATAGTTTTATGAGATACTTTGTGTTTGGATGTATAAAGTCGTAGGGGATTTATGGTAAAAAATCTAAGATCTTACAATAAGTTTCTTTAATTCTTTTCAAATTGCATACGCTTCTAGAATTTATGTAATAATTCTCATATTTTTCATTTCTTATCCATTTCTAATGAAGATAAATAGCGTTTTTGAATCTCACTGTGAATATTAACGCTAGGATGCATGTACATCATGGCTATGAGTAATGAGATCTCGTTCTTTAAGGGTTTGATAAACAGAAAAATAGACTAGTTAATATTTTGCTATCGTTTGAGTTTTGCAGTATCAGGCATGGTAATAGGTTGTTTCTGGTGAATTCTATCTAGGATTCTCTTGTACTATCCTTAAGATGATGATTAGTGGAGTCGAACCCATAGATCTGTACATAATGCAAACAGCAAATACAAACCCATCACATAAATTATAGTCAATCAGTCAACAAAAAAACAAATAAGATAAATAACCGTGTTTACTTGAATAAGAAAGAAATTATACAAATGAAGACAATTGAATAAACTTTTTTGAAATTTACTAGTAATTTAGTCTGTCTATTTTACCGTTTCTTCACAAAGTTGGTTTGATTTTTCAATATATTAAGGAAATCCATTTTGTATTGTTTGTTTGAATCTTCCCATAGATGTTTAGGATTGAAATTGATCGGTCTCTAATTGAAATATGTACATCCTGTACGGATTGCCTCGATATTATCTTAAGCCACAAGCATCATAAGTAGAGATAAAGATAGCTAGTAGTAGAATCCAGGATGCGTGTTTCATCCTATTTGGGACTCGTCAGTTGGATATACTTACATCCCAGATTTGATGTTCAGGACTCAGTAGCTAAGTAGGTAAAGTGATGGCGTTTGAAGAGGATAGTATTGGGTTCGAGTTTCGGAGTAAACATCAACTCTGAAATGCAGATACATATTAAGGAAATATTTCGTTAGAAGTTTGTTAAAATCTTTATCTGAGGAAGACTTTACGAAGGTATCATTAAAATTTTAAAAAAAAATCAGAATCATATCTTCATACGATTTTCGAAGTGATTTTACCTTATATAAACTTAACATTATTTTCTTTCTGACAGACAAACGTTTTTTTTTTTTAACTAATAATGGATTTTTCTATAAAAGTTCTGTCGTTTTTCTTAATCATAATTTTTCTCAAAAAGTAATTTCATTTGGAGTTATTACTATTGACACGCATTTCATTCGGTTTCAGAATTTATTACTGTTGTACACTAATAATCCTATTTAAGAATGGAGTTCTGTGAAGAAATTCCAGCCTTCAAATGAAAATCGTATTGTGAAGATGCTGACGTAAATTTTTAATATAATATGACTTTGTAAAAAATGTTAACCTTAGTTAAAATTATCAGTAGGTTATTGTTAATCTCTGAAAATAGATAATTCTACAAATCACAACTGGAACCTAGAACATCAAGAGATTCATTTTCGATGCATTTACTAGTAATTAGATCGGAGACAGACATCAAAAGGATGAATTGTACTTGGCAACAACTAGAAAGGAGAGAATAGGGAAGAGTTGGTTGCAGTCTCTGATCGGCGATCTATGGCCTATGAGGTATAAGAGGCTTAAGTTACTAAGCAAGCATTAACGACTGAAAATGATTCCAACTGAATAAGATATTTTTAAAGGAATTATTCGCACTTTTATTTACAGTTATAATCACTAACTGATTTAACCTAAATAACCACTGAAAACTTGCTCGTTAGATAGTTTATGGTAGAGCCAATATCAAGATGTCTGAAAGTTCTAGGTTTGATTCTATGTTGGTTTCGATGTGTGGTACATTTCTGAGGAGTTCATGTACAAAATAAGTCAACAGTTGTTTGGTTTTTGATGCTTACAATGGGGGATACAATCAAAATAAAGAGGAAGATAATGACAGATTATAGGTCAAATATAACCAATCAGTATTCAGGTCAACAAGACAAGTTAGTGTTGAAGATATTGTTCGAAAAGAAACTGGAAGCTTTACGATCAAACCATCTAGCTCAGAGAACGGAAACTCATCGAAATTAAAGTCAATACCACATCCAAAAAGATATTCTCATTATTCGATATTATAGAATGAACTAGCTTTTAGATTAAATTCACTTGGTATTGTTTGGTTGAATCTCCCCATTGATCAGTCTCTTATTGGCATATGTAACTCCTGAGTGCATAGCCTCGATAAAGTTTTAATTCACAAGCATTATAAGCAAAAGTGGTTAGTCGCTAGCAGTGTAATCCAGGACGCTCATTTCGTCCCATTTGTGACTCGTCAGCTGGATGTGCCTGCATCTCAGATTTGATGTTCACTCTAGGGCTCGAATCCAGTACCGTTCAAAACAAAACGCGCCTCCTGGATTCCACTGCTAATTACTGTCCATCTCTGTTAATAGGTTTTAAATTGATTTCATATTCATCAGATTTCAATAAATATTTTTTGTATGAAACTTGGAAAAACTTTATACGAAAAGAGTGTAGTAATAAATGATTATTGAAATAGAGTTGATTCATCATATAAGTAAACTAATGATTACCTCTTTGTAAACAATTTGTGTTGATAAATCATATAAGTAAATATTTCAATAGTGAATCATTCTTTCGAGAGAGAGATAATCTTCCAGTCTACAATTAGATTATTTTGTTCATAATAAACGAAAGTTTCTTTTAGTAATTAAATCAATATCACTTTTTCTTATAGAATCTTAAGTCACATTCAATTAGTTACTATATAAGAATTGATGTTTCTTTTCTACAAATTAGGCCATTGTATAATTTAGAAAATTCTAGGTTTAAGACAATTTGTTATTGTATGTTATATATTTCTTTATCTTAAGATTGAACTGGGAATGTTATGTGACTTATTACCGAGGAACATATAAGTTTCATCAGATATTCAAAGATGAATAAACTAGATTTATTATGTTTTAATCAGAAGGGGTTTTGTGAAGATTTCAGTATTTTAATAGTTGAAAGCATGAGTCAATTGAAGCTAGATCACCAAAGAAAACTTGGAAGCACTGGACAGCCGTTTCGTCCTATTGCGGGACTCCTCAGAAGTGCGCATCCACGATCCACTGAAGTCTCCACAAAACCCCTTCTGATAATAATAATCATATGCTCACTAGTGACTGACTTGAAGAGATGATTCCTGGAGTTCTAGTGAGAAGCAGTGACCAACGGAGTTCAAACCACGTCTGTTGTGAGATAGGAACTCATTGAAGACATTTGGTGAAATGGTTGCTCAAACTTCGTGGATCGGTTGAAGTTATACATTAACACCGTTGGATGTCGGCTCAGTGGTCTGTCGGTTAAGTGCTCTGGCGCGATAGTGGTGGGTTCTAGGTTCGAGTCTCGCGAGGCGAGCTCGTGGATGAGCACTGCTGAGGAGTCCCACAATAGGACGAAACAGCCGTCCAGTGCTTTCAGGTTTTCGATGGTGGTCTAGCTTCAATTGTCTCATGCTTTCAAATATTATGTTTTAGCTTGTTTAATGGAAATCTTGCTTAACTGTAGGTAGTTATAAGTATGTAAGTTAAAAATAATATACTTGAGATATACTTAATTGTAGAATAATGCGACTGTTGTGGGATAGTCCGACAATACAGTGGAGTATATTGGGTACTTAAACGAACTAGAGTAAGGCAAATAGTTAATCACAAACTAATGTACGAATGATTGTAATTCTAATACTGTTTTAGTGGTTGTCGATAACTTATAAGTACTCTAGAATGTTGGCTGAAATAGGTTTCATAAACTTCTTTCTACGGATTTAACATTCAGTTTGTTTATGATAAAACAGAGTGTTGACTTATCTTAATAATGTCAACATTTACTATCATAAAGCTGGAGAATAGTTAAAAACAATATAATGCCAGACAATTATCTTGGGAAATTAAGCTAAAGAATCTTTACTTCAAGTAAGATACAGGATACTGCTAGTCCACTGGACTGAAACTTCCCAAACTATGGGGAAATCCATTGTTCTTCTCATAATAAACTACCCAAATTTCAGCGAGACTCTGATTTATGGATGACATTTCAGTGACGTCAAAGTGACCTTGAGAATGTCCAGCTAATAAATAGGATTAAATGAGGGTTATTAATCAATGTGAGAGATCGGAATGAGGATATACGGTTAATAGTTAAAGTTAGCAATTCGATTTCAAGGTTTTCATCACAAACTAACATCGGGTAAAATGCTAAAACGCTATTAAGCCAAATGGATGAATTTCGCACCAAAATCTAAGACTTTTCATCTTATATCTAATTAGTACGCCTATAAATTATAGTCACGTCTCAAAGCCTTACTCTGAATATTTTCTACACTTAAATCAATCGTTTACAAAAATTATTAAGATACATTCGATCATTATCAAAATAAGAATAATACTTATTGATTTGTTTTGATTAGAAAGACTCCATCTTGATGTTCTGGGAAACTAATCCAATAAAGTTGTCTATGTAATTGATGTCATTCTTTGTTTTTCTCAGGAACTTGGAAATTAGTAGAAGTCTTGACCTGAAGTTTTATTTAATAAAATATGATAATAATTATTTTTCAATAATAGACAAATTTTTTTATGATAAAAAGCTTAAAAGCCGACAGAGCCCTGTGAGCTGTTTTTGTTTTAATTTGAAGTATATGAATTCAAAACTAATGATGACTATTGGTATAGGGTTGTGGACATTGTTGAATTTCATTGAAATTAAGAACCGACCAAAGTTAGATACCTATCGAAAACCTGGAAGCACCAGTTAACACGCGAGATCAAATGTCTTAAGTTCGATTCTCATCTGTGTAGTCTTGGATGAGCATCATTAATGGGTCAAATAACAGGGCGAAATGGCTATCCAGTGCTTTCAGGTTTTAAATGTTTTTCTAACTCACATCAGTTCGTGACTTCAATGAGGTAATAATTACATTATACAACTGTGCAGTAATAATCAAAGTTTTGATTACTTGATTGTTAACACTAATTGAATAAAATGTGGTTAATCTTGCAATGTAACTAGTAGAATAAATGATAATATTATGTTTTATTTAACATAGATGTTGAATCTTTGAAAAGAACAGATAGGAATTAACTGATTTAGTCTCTATGGTAGTTCACATTCATCAACGAAGTATCTTATCACTTCAATTGTATTGATTTTTCACTGAGATTCAAATGAGGATTATTCAATTTTATAATGAATAATCTTATTGCTGTTGAACTACTTATAAAGATGGAAAATTCAAACAATTAAGTTTTGTATTGAATTTACTAATTGTCTTAATTTGAAATTATGAGGTTATTTAATAGAAGAATCTAAATTGATGCAGAGAAATAATCTTAAATTAATGGAAAATTGTTGTTACTCTTAGTCATCAATATTTAATGTAATTTTTTTCATGTAAAGTTATCATAAAGTTCGTCGTACATTTTTGAAGATTCTTGGTTTTTAAATTAATATAACGGGATGAAAAGTTAAAATTCGAATAATTTACTCATTATGGTATCCAAGATGTCCGTTGAGACTCGCCAACTAGATGTACCCACATCGGGAATTTGATGTTTACTCCATTACCGTTCACTCCAAACATTATCGCGTTATCCACTTAGCTACCGAATCCTGATAGCCTTTCAATTGTGTAACAGATTCTAGGAGCATTCAGCTGACGGGTCCAAACTGGGGTGAAACACGCGTCCTAGATTCCACTTTTAGTAATATTTGGTTAATTTCATACTCACCTGTGTCATTACAGCTGTATCGGTGCAACCTGCATAGGATATGATATAATGGGAGGAAAAGTCAAAATTACATTCTTTTACTCATTATGATTTTTATTCAACATTAATTCCTTTTTAATTCAATGTGATAATTACTCTGTGTAGTATATTTTGCTTTCCCGTATGGTATTTTATTCTGTATTCTTGTGTTCAATTTACATGTACTATGCTCAGCATGACATGTAGCATGTGATTTGCTATAACCCTAAGTAGTTTTCATATATGTCATTTCATCCTAATTATTAATCAAAATGGGTTTACAATCAATATATAAATGAGTGTATTTTCGACTAGGATCTTCGCCATCATCGTCGGTGTGTTTTGGGGTTAACAAATCTTCACTTGTACCAGTCTTTGTGTTCTTACTTTCACGTCGTGGAGGTTGTAGTGGTTCTTCATCTTCGAGTATAAATGATAAGCGATCCCGACATAATAATCAGCCACAACCAGATATGACAAAGTAGCGTTCAACCAGAACTTATTTACTTACGCCTGTTACCCCTCGTGGGGGAGCATAGGCCGCAAACCAGGATTCTCCATCCAACTCTGTCCTGGACAATGCTTTCCGGTTCTTTCCAGTTGTTATTGATCCTTTTCATATCTGCTTCTATTTCCCGGCGTAATATGTTCTTTGGTCTACCTCTTTTCCGCTTCCCTTCAGGATTTCAAGTTAGGGTGTTCAATCAGAAGATTTATCATAAATATTCTCTGTTCACATTTATTAAACAATAATAATTCAGTGAATAGGAATATAATTTCTTATGAAGTAATTCCATGATTTCAACAGAATATAACTAGGCTATTCATAGATATATTCTTTTTATAATTAGAGGAAATATTAGATATACTCATATTTTATCATTTGTATACAAAAAACTAAAACTTAGTTATAAGCAAAGATGGTTAGTGGCTAGCAGTGGAATCCAGGATACGCACATATGCCAATAAGAGACTGACCAGTTTCAGTCCTAAACATCAATAGGAACATTCAAACAAACAATACTAAGTCAATTAAAATGAGTTGTTTAAACGAATCAAAATATGTCGTCAATTAGGAATTATCATTAGAAGATAGAATAATTCAATAAGACATTAGTATAGATTCAGTTAATTATAAACGGTTTTAAAACTAATCATTTACAATGAATAAACTGTTTCATTGAATGATCATAGGAATATGGTTTAATCACTTAAAATTATTTTATAAGGAATTACTTCATGTCTCGTTAATTTTCAGAATTTCATAAGGTAGATCAGTTTGTCGTTTAACTTGTAAACGTTTTAAGATGGTAAACAACACAATACTGTCGAATGACAGACTAGAAAAAAAAACATCTAGAATATTCTCGTTTCAATCAGTATATGTTACAATCTTACTTCATCCTGGTGGTATCACTGTCATATGATGGATAATAAGCAAACTTGACAGTTGAATCTTAAATTTTCTAGGTTTATAAAGGGACCTTCAAAATCTTTATCTTATAGTTATTTATTCTTTTCAGTATTATTTATCCATGTTCATTTTTGTGTCAAATTCTTTGTATGTAAATGTATTATTTCGTTATATATAAAATGACTCGTTTTATTAACCATTTATTTAGTCTATGAGTCACTAAGTAATTATCATTTGAATACATTGTTCATAATAATTCATAAGATCAATAACATATTCACTATTATTATCAGAAAGGGTTTTTGTGGAGATTTTTAGTATTTTCATAGTGACTGACTTCGAGAGGTAAATCCAAGAGTTCTAGTGAGAAGCAGTGACTAGTGGAGTTCAAACCACGTTTGTTGTGAAATAGGAACTCATTGAAGACCATTGGTGAACGGTTGCTCAACTTCGTGGATTGGTTAGAGTTAGACATAAACACCATCGGATGCCGGCTCAGTGGTCTAGAGGTTAAGTTCTCTGGCGCGATACTGGTAAGTCCTAGGTTCGAATCTAACGAGGCGATTTCGTGGACGCGCACTGCTGAGGAGTTCCATAATAGGACGAAGCGGCCGTCGAGTGCTTCCAGATTTTCCATGGTGATCTAGCTTCAATCGACTAACGCTTTATATTTGGAAATATTTACTATTCATATAATCCACTTTATCTATGATAACACAATAAGTATTTGTATGTTTGAGGTTAAGCTTTTTACCATAATAATTATTCAACAATGCTCTTATAAAGTGATGTGGTTTAAGCATTATTTCAAAACAACATTAGAGTTACTATTTGTCATAACTTGTGCCCTCAATTGTTATAATCTTGTACCCGCCTATTAGAGAGCAGTGATTTATTGATCAGACCAGTGACACATGAAACCCGTACGAGCAGTCTAGAGCACTTTCCGGTCCTGCTACCTGCTTATCCCAACCCGTTAAGTCCAGAACACCAATAACACTCTCTGCAATATGAATCATTATTCTCAAACATTTTGAGTTTATATACCAAAGAAAACTGACCACATCGTACCATAAAATAGAAAATAACATTTGTACAAGATTTAGCCAAATGTGGTTGTGAATAGGGGGTACAGTAATTAATGGACTGGGGATTACTCAAGAATGGTAAATCGTGTAGTAATAATTTATAGATCAAAATAAAACTTATAATAAGAGGGATATGGATATGAATAGCTTAATTACTTAACAATTATACAATAGGAAATGTACATGTCATATTGGTCCATAAGTAGCCGTCAAATATTACCATTCATAATGCTCTTCGGATATAACACTATTTACTTCTAATAAAAATTAGAACTAATTTTTCTTTAAATTCATTCAGTATTGTTTGTTTGAATCTTCCCATCGATTGGTTAGGACTGCAACCGGTCAGTCTCTACTCTGAGATGCAGGTACATCCAGCTGACGAGTCCCAAATAGGACGAAACGCGCGTCCTGTATTCAACTGCTAGCCACTATCCATCTCTGTTTAATTTTTCTTTACTTTTTTTAATGTTAATTTTTTTTAATTCTACAGGATTACAGACAGAAAGATACATAACTAATGTCGTATATTGCATATAGTAAAGGAAGTGAGGATAGTTCAACAATAGGTAAGGTATAAAATGATCTCATATGAAGATGAGATGATCATAGTTGGCTAAAATATATATGCACAGAATTTTAGAATAAGTAATTGTATGCAAAAGAAAAAAAAGATAGAAATGAATAAATCATTCATATCTATGTGTGTTATTGTGAACAATGATAGATTACGGAAATAGTTCAGTATTTGTGATCGATTACATGTAGAAATGATGAATTGTGTATAGATAGAATAGAATGTATAAAACAAATTGAAGATAACCATGATCAATGGAATAAACAAATTTCATTTGAATCGTTTCACATAAACAATATACCCAATAAATATTTACTGAAGAATAGATAAAGTGAACATAAACTCTGAGATGCAGGTACATCCAGCTGACGAGTCCCGAATAGGACGAAACGCGCGTCCTGGATTCCACTGTTAGCCACTATCCATCTTTGCTTATATAGCTTGTGACTTCAGGCAATATCGAGGCAGTCCGCACAGAGGCACATATGCTAACAAGAGACTGATCAATCGTAGTCCTAAATAACAATGGGAAGATACAAGTAAACAACACCAAGTGAAAATATATGTTATGTTTGTAAAATATACTTTAGCATAAGAAATTAAACAGTTTAAACTTTCTTTCAACAGTTTGGTGTGAAGTTCTTTAAAAAAATAAACAAGGCAAACATTATGTAGGGCGTATGAAAATTACTGAGATCATCTGGGAATTCCTTGATAGGTTCTTCAGAAGACTGGAGGAGACCGTGAACATTTCTTTCAATCAGCTGTCGCTAAAAATATCTTGAAAACTTGTAGAAAACTCATAGATTATACGGCTCAATGTTGATGAGTACTTACTCTGTTACCGAATTTGAATCGTTTTTAAAAGTTTTCAGAGGTTAGAAATCATCAATTAACTTATAAATACATTTACTTTCTGAACGTTACTAAACTTTGAAGTAAAGTTTCTGTTCAAACGCACAGCCTTTTCTTTTACCATTTGAGGCTCAAACGTGGGAGGTTTCTGGGGTTCTAGGAAGTGGTTAGAAAGTCATCATCAAGGGTTTCAGTTGCAAGAGATCCTTATCATTGAACAGTAACCGATGTCATATTTATCTGATTCTTCATGATAACTAAATTCTTTCAAAAAAGTTGCGACATAACCTCCAGTTTAAGGGATCAAATATCATACTTCAGTTACATTATAATTACCTCATTTATCATAGAATTTATGATGTGTACATAAGGAGGTTGTTTGTGGAGATTTTTAGTAATTTTTACATATAGTTGAAATCATGAGTCAATTGAAGCTAGACCACCATGGAAAACCTGGAAGCACTGGACGGCCGTTTCGTCCATGGTGATCTAGCTCCAATTGACTCATGATTTCAATTATATATAAAGATGTGTGTATATATGTTATTCTTCTTACTTCAGATATGATGTAAATCTATTTAGAACGAATAGGAAGATTTGAATCATTGTGGTAAATATCTTTACTGAAAAGAAAAACTCAAAACCCAAACAAAAAGGAATAGGATGGATTGGAAAATATTCTATTTAGATTGTCATAATAATCTTATATTGTTTATTGTGTCATTCTTTTTCTTAAAATAAAAGTCTTGTCAAAATACAGACAGTTAAAAGTTTATGAACTAAAGAGGTTATAAGTAGTAATTCTAGTTTATTTGTCTAGATTATTGAAAGTTATGTATCGATATAAAAAAGGTCACATGTGTCAGCCTCTGTTTATATTTCACAAAACCTTGAATTCGAGTTATTAAAGGTCAGCTTTCATTTCTATTTCTCATATGAGTACAATTGTGGTGTGTGCTACTTATATCGAAATGAGTAGTATATAACACTAGTCAGGAATAGAATGGCTGGTAATAGAAGGTCAAGAAGATTGAAGAGAAAAGAATGGGAACAGAAAGCAATTGGTATGAAAATGCAGGAACAATGAAGTCTGAGATGATTAGTTGATATTTACAAAAGGAACAATCAAGTTTGAGACAATGAATCGACATTTTGCAAATAAAGTATTTACTGTATGATTCTCAATGGTTACTAAGAAATTCTTTAATTTCGTGTTGAAATACATTTGATTATCTCCACTTAGTGTTCACGTTCACTATACCATATTCTGTTATAGATTATGATTTTTGAAAACTTTCTTAGAAACATTATTTAAATATGTATTTCTATGAGATCTGATTATCTTAACTATTATAGAGTTGAGATCATGAGTCAATTGAAGCTAGACCGCCATGGAAAACCTGGAAGCACTGGACGGCCGTTTAGTTCTATTTTGGGACTCCTCAGCAGTGAGCATTCACGATCCCACATCGCGAGATTCAAACCCAGGACCTACCAGTCTCGTGCCAGAGCACTTAACCGATAGGCCACTGAGACGGCCGACATCCAATGGTGTTAATGTCTAACTTCAACCAGCTTCAACTAGCTTCAGTTGACTCATGATCTCAACTCTATAAAATTACTAAAATCTCCACAAAACCTCTTCTGATATCTTAACTATTGTTTAATATTTTCAGCTGTACATTAAATAAATTTCACTTCATAGACTCTTTTCCTTTAATATTATAACCATACAGTTCAATAGTCCAATCCTCGGAGTTTTAATTATATTGTAGTGAACAAGTACACGGGTGGGGACAATCGAATGTATGTTAGCACAAATTACAGACTATCTCACTAAATTCTGATAACCATACACTAAACAGTTAATTTGCAGAATAACAATCAATTGTCTCAATCTTAACTGTTCCTTCTGCAAATGTCAGTCCATCTTCTTTGATTTCATTGTTCATGCATTTTCGTATCGATTGCGCTTCATTTCTGTTCTTTCCTTATCGATCTTCTGTCAAAATACATTCTATGCCTGACCATCACCATATACTACTTATGTGGATATAAGTAGACCACACCACTATATCAGTATAGATTATATCTTATATCAATGCTTAATCCTATTTGATTGTAATTGTTAGTTTACAATGAAATATTCCTCATTTTATATAAAAAAATTATCATAGAATAACCTAAATAAACAAAATAATGTTTACAAATGGACAGAAAATCAAATAAAAAAGAAAAAAAAAAGAGAAAAAAAAGATAAAGTACGTACTCTTAAAGGATACAAATATTTATCGATTCATTCCATAAGATAAATGAGTTTTTTTCTTTTCCTCAAATCTTTGATAATAAAAGTGTAAAGTATGATAAGAAGAAAATCGGATTCAAGTTTTAAAGAATGTTTTGTTGAATTAATATGAGAATTGAAGTTCAGGGCACATCTGTCTTATCATATTCAAAAACAGTTTACATTTTTTTTACAATATACTTATCCCATCTGGAAGTTCAAAGAAGTCAGGCTGTTTAACTCTGCCTCATCGTCATCTTATTGTTCTAGTCCCGTTTCCACATTATCATTTTCGACTTCGAGAATGTGGTAAGTAGGGAGGGTAAACTAATGTAATGATTTTGTTACAAACTGGGAACTTAAGGATACTTAGTTTTGAATGGGTGGGTAAACTATTATGATGAGTTAGTCGACTATCAATAATAAATAACTTTGGTCACACATAACGCGTATGATTATTTAAGTGCTAGAGAACTTCTTTATAGTAAGCAGCTTTTCCTAATTAACCTTCAGCAAGCAATTCATAGTGTATTATGATTTTCCTGCTACTATAATAACTATATGTCACAAGACAAGCCCTCACATGGCATCCTGAAGGCCAAAGGAGAAGAGAAAGACGAAAGAACAAATTAGGCCGAGAAATGGAGACAGACATGAGAAGAATGAACAAGAACTGGATAGAAATAGAAAAGAAGGCCCAGGACAGAGTGGGTTGGAGAATGATGGTCGGCGGCCTATGCTCGATTGGGGGGTAACAGGCCTAAGTAAGTAAGTAATAATAACTATGTATTATAAAGAGATTTATATAGTTAAAAGAGTTTTCTACTGTAAAATAACATCGGCTGAACAACTAATGAATACTATAATTCGTTCAGCAGTTTTTTTCTTTCCGCTTTGTTGAAATTGAGCATATCAAGTGTCGGAGTGTGATGCATTACTTATGATTTGTGATTTCCACTTTAAAATCCCATTTATGTATGTAGATTTCTCATATTCCATGAATTACTGGTTAGCGTTTTTTTAGCGAGTTAGCTTTTCTACGGGATTGGGTCGCTAACCCCATGCCCAACCCTCCTCCTTTACCCGGGCTTGAGACCGGCAGTAACTCTAGAAGAGCTACAGGCGGAGTTATTCCATGAATTACTTTAAACTTATTTAGGCTTCTTATTACTATTCATGATCTCAATTTATGAGATCTTGTAAAAGTTGTCCTTTGATTAGTGTATCAAAAAACAAACAAACTGAACATTGTCGATAAGGGGAATGTAAACTAAATAAACCGTAAAAATACTTGTAAGTATATCATATTACTCAAAAACAGTCATTAAGTTTTGTTGAACTAAAAAAGTTTATCAACGGTTACTACTATTCAGTATGAGAAAAAAAAGAAGAGAAAAATGAAAGAACAGTTGTGTTGTAGAAAACATGTTTAAAGTAAGTCATCCATGAATATGTAAAAGAAACTAATTCCAAATAGGTTGTGTTGAGTGTAAGATGAAGAAAAAAATATAATATCAGAAGGGGTTTTTGTGTATATTATAGCAATTTTAATAGTTGAGATCATGAATCAATTGAAGCTAGATCACCATGGAAAACTTGGAAGCACTGAACGGCCGTTTCGTTCTATTGCGAGATTCAAACCCAGGATCTATCGATCTCACGCGCAAACTCTTAGCCTTTGGACCACTGATCCGGCATCCAATGGTGTTAATGCCTAACTTCAACCGATCCACAAAATTGAGCGACAAATCCACCAATGTCTTCAGTGAGTTACTATCTCACAACAGACCTGGTTGAACTCCACTGGTTACTGCTTCTCACTAGAACTCCAGGAAATACCTCTTGAAGCCAGTCACTAGTGAGCATATGTTGATAAATATCAGCCGGGGTTTTGTGGATATTACGGTAATTTTAATAGTTGAGATCATAAATCAATTGAAGCTAGACCACCATGGAAAACTTGGAAGCACTGGACGGCCGTTTCGTCTTATTGTGGGACTTCTCAACAGTGAGCATTCAGGATCTTGCCTCGCGAGATTCGAATCTAGGACTTATCAGTTTCTCGCGCGAGCGTTTAATCTCTAGACCACTGATAGTTTTTTTTGTTGTTTGGAAAATTTATTTTACTCAGTTATTTACTACTGAAGATTATTTTAAACCAGTTGAGTAACAAAAAGGATTAACTAAGAAAATGGTTAAGTATAGTATTTGGATAAACCAATTCATTAAATATACACTTTTTTCCTTTTATATAAAGAACAACCATTAATAGTTGTATTATAACTTATGAGTAGATTCAAAAAAGTAAAACCCGGTTTATAGTTTAATTGTTTTATAACTGTTATACTTGCAATCTAAAAGTTATAGTGCAGTGAATAAAGCCATTGATTGTTTAATGCAAAATCACATAGTGTCTCTGTAAAATATCAAAACTATACATTAAATACATTATTTGAACACCTTCCATCAGTTGTCTCTTACAGGCTTCACCGTTCCTTCTGTTATAACTTGTGGCCGCTTGTATGCCCTATTAGTGTATGGTGTGGTAAGACCTCCAATTAGAGAGCAGCGAATTATCGATCGGACCAGTAACACACAAAACCTGTACGACCAGTCTAGAGCACCTGTCGGTCCTGCTTCCGCCTTGCCCAGCCAGTTAAGTCCACAACACCCTCTGCAATATAAATCATTTATTTCAAACACACTGGGTTTATATACAAACCAAACAGACCACACCGTACCATAAAATAGAAAACAACATTTGCACATGATTTAGCCAAATGTGACTGTGAATAGGAGAGATAATAAGTGATAGACAGGGCATAACTCAAGAATGGTAAATCGTATGACAATAGTTCATAGATTAAAATAAAGCTAATAATAAGAGGGACATGAATATGAATAGTTTAGTTATTTAGCAGTTATACGATAAAAATATACGCATAGTATTGGTTCATAAATGGATCCCAAAGTTACCCTTCACTATTTTTATCGAGACATAACACCTTCATTGTTATTTTAATTGATTTAAGCTTTCTTCTCTCTTCTTTTCATTTCGATCTTCTCGATCTTCTGCTCGCGGCATTTACTCTTCCGATTAGTGCTACATACTATTTATATCTGTCACCATAAGTAGCAAACATCACAATGGCATGAATATAAAATATTTTTCGTAATAATATTTATTTTAATAGGCAATATATTATTTCAAACCCTTAGAAAACAATAACAGTATGACTAGAACGAAAAGATAGTCTAATGCTTCCAGGTTTCCCATGGTGGTTTAGCTTTGTTCGACTCTTGAATTCAACTATCAAATTACTACAATCTGCACGAAACCGCCTTTCTGATAACATTATAACATTCCAACTTGATTTCTGAGCATAAGATGCTTATTTAACTTGACGCATTTAAGAAGTAATCTATATCAATGAAGCCACTTGTTTAGTAATTCTCGGATTTTGAGTGAGAAGCTAATACGTGTCAATTGTGAGGCAGTTACGTACTGAAGACAATGAAAGATAGCCGCGCAATTACGTGGATTGGTTGAAGTTAGACAACAACACCGTCGGAAGTCGGCTCAGTGGTCTAGAGGTTGCAGTGTCGGTCGCTATGTTAAGCCCATATAGCTTCCGGACAGGACAATTTATTCATCCTTCCTGAGTCACATTTTCACCGTGTTAATTATTTGCTTATCAACATTGACTGTTTTCATATAAGCGTATGTGTGTGATTCCTATCTTACTCATCACATGTCTGTAACTTATTCCTATCCGAATATAAATATCGATTCACGGTTGATTAAATTAAGTTGACTCACACGTCTTCTCCATTGCGTGTCATTTCGCTTCGTTTCTCCTCTCGTTTGTCTGGGTCAACAATTATATGAAATATACGTATTCGAAATTCATTCTCATATTTGACTTATTTAGTTCCGTTAAACGCCAACGCGAGTTAAGTCGATAATTACATACGAGGATTGGGAATATGTAAATTTCGACGGTAATCATTCGATAACTATCACTCATACGATCTAAACAGAGTCAGATTTAGGACCAGAAAAAGGTCAAGAGTTGGCGCACGAGATCGAGGGTCCTTAAACTAATAGAAACATTTACGATCAGTAATGTTTGGATTAATGAAATGAAGTGAAAGTCTAGGGTTATTATCTATGGACTTCTAATATTACACGAAACGATTGTAGTGGTTTTTGTTATCTCCATTCGCTTAATTTACATCATTTATTTTTCTCACTGTGCAATAATGAATATTTCTTAGGCATTACTTCATAATTTACCAATATATTTGTGGAAATCATCAGATATTTTTTAGTTCAATCTTCATATTGTAATCAAACTGTCTTTAGACTCCTCGACCTGTGGGAATTATTACAATACATAATGTTAATATTGTACATAGTTAACAATCTCATACATTTTCGTTAGTATTTTTGTATGGATGAACATAGCTCACCACAGCTTATATCGTTGACTGACTTTGTTTGGATAAAGACTGACAACCAAGGAGCAATGAACATCTATTGCGTCTTAATATAGGGTTTATCATCAGTGATTACGTGTCTTAACAAGTTATCTATTAAGTTACCAAGTCCAGATAGCTACTAATCTATTCAACGGCTATAAAGTTATTTGTACTTGTAAAATCCTGTTGCTTATACTAATGACTACAATTGAGCAGTTTTTAATGAAAGCTAATATGTAATTCCTCCGATACAATACAGCATGCACCAATGGAATTACACTTGACGGAGAAGCTTTGGAGGATGTGAAAACCTTTACATATCTGGGTAGCATCATTGATGAACACAGTGGACCTGATGCAGATGTGAAGACGCGGATTGGCAAAGCGAGAGCAGCATATTTACAACTGAAGAACATTTGGAACTCAAAACAAATGTCAACCAACACCAAGATCAGAATTTTCAATACGAATGTCAAAACAGTTCTACTGTATGGGGCGGAGACGTGGAGAACTACGAAAGCCATCAACCAGAAGATACAGGTGTTTATTAACAGTTGTCTAAGTAAGATACTTCGTATCCGATGGCCAGACACTATCAGCAACAAGTTACTGTGGTAGACAACAAACCAGATTCCATCCAGTGGAGGAAGAAATGAGGAAGAAGTGTTGGAAGTGGATGGGAGACACATTCAGGAAAGCACCAAACTGCGTCAAAAGGTAAGCCCTCACATGGAATCCTGAAGGCCGAAGGAGAAGAGGAAGACCAAAAAACACATTACGACGAGAAATGGAGATAGACATGAGAAGAATGAACAGAAACTGGATGGAACTAGAAAGGGACAGAGTGTGTTGGAGAATGCTGGTCGGTGGCCTATGCTCCATTGAAAGTAACAGGCGTAAGTAAGTAAGTAATATATAATCCATTCCATAATGAATTTTAAGTCAGCTAAATGTCAGATAATATACCTTGAAGCTCTTCTTCAATTCAGTAAAACATTTTATGTCGTCACTTCAAATCTAGGGTTTTATAATCTCCAATAAAATAATTAAAACAATTTTTTTCAGTCTAAATAATTTTAGATGTAACCACAGTAAATATAGTTATTGTTTGTTACAAAAGGATTAAATATTAATTAATTAATTTTATTTGAACACATAAACATTGATACAAAGGGTCATCAAATAGATATGCGTCACACAATAACAATGAGGCCAGTAACAGTTATTATTGTTTTGTGTGAGGGCTGTAATACTGCCCGGGTGTCCAAACCAGGTGGTTTTCTAAAATGGCCACACCCGGAGACTTTGACTTAAAGGTTTAATCCACAGGACAGTGAAGCAACGTCAGGAGATACAGTCTCATGGTAACTGGTGATCAACAATTGGTCCATACGCCTCTTGTTTCCTCAGGATACTGGAGCCCATGTACACCATTGGTTTGGAATCAGGGTTTTCCAACTCCCCTAGGTGGATATTCCATATCCCTCAACCCAGTTAAAGTGCTGGATATTCGTTTTTAGTCCTTCCAATTTCATGAAAAAATCCCCCTCCCTCCTGCAAGAAGTCAATGAGTAGGACTTCCTTGTCAGTGGCTGTATGCACGTGGCCCTATGAGAGTATTTGTAGAGTGAGAGCGGACTCTCTCCATCATCGGCTGTGCCAAGGCATTTCGGGGCAATAAATAAATAAACTGTTGAAGACAATCTTATTGGCTAAATAAAGCTTACGATCTTAAAATAAATTAATTTACTGTCATTTTATTATTACGTGTAAAGATCCTTTATCGTACTGTCCCAAAACGCATTTTGAATTCGAATAAATCATTTAAAAATCTTGTTATATGTTTTATCAAAGCTGCTTAAATTGAAGCGTTCAAATACATGACTCATTAGACTTTATTAAATGAAGATAGTTTCAATGGAAAACTTTATTATTTTATGTCAAACGTTTCACATTCATCAACAAAGTGAGTCTATTATTTAGATGGAATCTATGATTTCCTACAGGGTGTATTAATTCTAGTACTGAATCTTGTCATCCACCTCTACTCACCAACTATCAAATGGACGTCTTTGTAATGCTGATTCACCAATTTTAATGATAACTTTTATAGAATAAACCTATCGGTAGAGCTTGATCAAGACTAAGAAATAGATAGAATGATGTTGATTTCAATTCAGCATAAAGCGACAAACATCAATCACCAATATAATAACCAAATAAAATGTTAACCTATAAGAATGGAAGTCTTTTTGAAATAGGATATGCTTTTTCCATTAGTTCAAACCAATGTTTTCTATTCTTGATATCGTTAAGTAACTGATCAATGCCTAATTGAGTTTATTGTTTCCCAATATAAATGATTTTTCTCCAACGTTTCCATCTGTTGATCTTTCTCATCTTCATTTTTGAAGTAATATTATTAACTTTACAAAATGTGAATATACCAGTTCATTAATATAGTTGAAATAGAGCATTGAATCTGGACAACATATACACACACTTGAGAGCAATCTTCAGAAAGCCTTGGATCTTCGTGTTTCGTGCTATTAGACACTTGTTAACATGAGGTATCTGTAATCTTGAAGGAGTTGGTACTGTATCTTTACCTAATGTCATAGAGTCATTATATTTCAACTAGTCACATCACGATCTATTTAAAGCATTGAGGTATTCACACTTATTGATCGCTGAGTAATAATCACTATCGTGTTCATCTAGTTTCTTATTGACCTAAGTCTAAAGTCTAATGTTAACTACCTTTAATCATTTAACGTCAAGACGTAGGGAACGTGAAACCGGGTAAAATAATATAATAACTATGTTGCAGCTCGTTCAATAAGTTCATTTATCACTAAAAAAATACTGGACAAATATAAAATAGATCAATCAATAGAAATAACTCAGTTCTACGGGTGATTAGTCGTACTTTGAGTAGTTCGTAATTGATAACTGTGACTGTGAAGCTGGCTGATGGAGGTCCAAATCTTATATGTTACATCATTTCACTCAAGATTTCTTCTCCGCCTTTTTAAAGAGTGCCAACTAGCATGAAACCTAGGTTCGGGATTTCCTACTGACTACCTCTGACCAACTAACATTTGAAAATTTTTCACTCAATATCAAGTTAAGCATATTTGGATGTAAAACAGAACACTCGAATACCTGATAATAGTGAAAAAATAAAAATAAAAACATATAGGAAAGATTTCCGGTTTCTATTTCATGTATGAAATTAGCCTGATTTAATGATTTTCAACATTCAATCCTACTAATCTGCTAGAACAATGCATCTGACTAGCCTAAGATTTTTTTTACTTAAAAAATCTCCTCTAGCCCATCAATATCATGTAAATTCTGATAAATATCCATTTCTCTTTTACAAATAAGGTCATGTTTAACTATATCTTCGTCGGTATACGTGCAAGTTAGTTTGTCCATTTAAAGAGACACTTAGTGTAAGAGAAAAATCTGAGTAGCAAATGTCTGAGAATAAGGTTGTTAAATATATGTTCATCTGTTCTTTTTTGTCATTTGACATTTACTGTTCACTTCACTTTTTTGAAACCTTTAATATTTAAATATACAAAGTCAGAGAGTTTAGTTCAATGAATGTATCATATAACTAACATTTAACAAGAAAGTAATTCCATTGAAAACGTAATCTTACATTTCTTGCTCTACGAACAACTATTAGTTTACGTAAGTGGAGTGGGATCTGTGATAAATTAAAGTTTACCAGCTAGTGGAGAAATTAGGAGGCTTCACAAATCTACATGTCTAGGGAATAGTTTTGAATTTAAACTCACTAATTTGTCATTCATTCCCCGTGTAATTTCAGTTTGTAATCGAGTTTACCTTTAAGCGGAATAAATCTTCACGGGTTAAATATCCTAAGACTACCAAAAATATATACAGTCGTGACTGGTTGCTACGTCAATTATTCTACATTTTACTTAAAAACTTGGGGTTCTACGACATAAAACATCGTATTTTTGTAATATTAGGTGGTTGAAGGTATACGATAGAAAACCTTGAATCTAGATTTTATACTAGTTGGGATTCATCAGTAAAGTGTAGATGTTCCTGTCGACTACATATAGTCACCCATAATCTCAACATATTACACGCGATTTGTAATCAATTAGACTGGTGCTCGAATTGAAACTTCATTGACAGAATTTGATCAGCACCAAAAAAACCAAACAAACGTGGCATTAGTCACTGCTCAGTTATCAATCAATTGTAGCTTATGATAATTGTGAACGTGTGGTGTTTGAATGAACCAATGATTCCCTTGTATTGATGGCTGTTTTGATTTTGAATTCCAAATACCATACATTCATTCGTTCTCATCTAATACTTCTTGATTAAATTGCGTTATTGCTGGGATTACTAGTTCATACTATAATTCAAATACTCTTAAACATTAGAGAACGACCACAGCTGGAGTTCTTATACTTTTTTTCGTAAACTTGCCCTTACTTAATAAATCATGTTATCTATGCCTAATATTTTCTACTATCACTGATATTGTTACTATTTAGACAGCACTGGCATGTGCTGTGATAAATTTTTATGGAACTTAGAACAGATGAAGATCTATGGCAGGTTCTACGTTTTCTGTGATGGATCGACATCATTTTTTCAGGATAGATAGTTACTCAATGCTATCAACTAATGGGTAGTAAAAGTATATTATGTAACAATAATAGTGTGGTGTATGCTACTTATACGGACAGATATAAGTAGTATGTATCAGGACTCTAAGTAAGATTCTTATTGACAAAAGAGAAAAGTAAGGAAAAGGTGAAAAAAGAAAAGTAGCCTAAATAACAATAGGGATAGAATAACGATATAGTATATAATAGACAATTCGAGGAAGATGTGCAAATACTGTATTTAATGTACTGTTTTCATATTTTACAAATACAGTGTGTAATTTTACACAATACAATAATTTGGTTTACTCTAAGTAAATCTTCGTTCATATAATTCTGGGACAGATCATCTATTTTGTTCAACGATAAGGTTTACTTGTCGTTTAATTAACGGTCATAGATTTTAGTCACTAAAAGAACTGTAATTTAGATATAACTCTCCCCCCCCCGGACACACACAAACCAGTTTTTTCATTATATTCTAGTTGAAAATCCATTAAATAATTCCTTTTACAATTAAGATTACTCATAAAATAATCGTCTGAAATTTGTTATATATGAAATTATAAAGTCAAATTACATGAAACGAGTAGAGAATGGAAAAGATCAGTTACAACTAGTTGCAAACATATATGAATCTAAGGAGATGTAGGAACCGGATAGAGAGAGGGAGAAGGTGAGGGGAGGTGGACAAAGTAGAAAGAAAGCAAAAAAATTAATTTCAACAAAATCATTTTTCAAAGTATTACTATTTCTTGTATATTTTAATTAAAGAGCAAGTTATAAACAGAGAAACGTTATTTCCGATAACAGCAACAACAACAGACTACAGGCGTATCAAACTATTCATATGACGTCAGTGAAATGAATGAAAAAAATAAAAATAATGTTCTAGTAAACGACAACAACAAAAAAATATTTTTGCTAGAAACAAAACGAAAGAAGAATACTACTACTACTACTAGATTACGTCTAATAGGATACTCTTGTCAAAAAGTGAATTATTGATGATCATTGGTTTTACAATGATGCATAATTTAACGTTTACTTGGTTGTCACATACTATAAAGGTTGTAGGGTAGTTGTTACCTTTCGTTTTCTCTCATTTCATTGTTTCTTTTTTGGTTGATATTTATCTTTATTTTTTTTCTACAAATTCCATATGCTTCTTTCATATTTTTTTAAAATGGAAAATACATTGAATAATGTATTATGTATTCAAAGAAGATACCGGATGCTTCTATTCACCTGGTAAACTTTATTGAATGTCCCATTATTTATATCATTTTTTTGATCATTCACATATTACCAAGATATATATCTTGTAGTGTAATGGAAAAAAAACCTAAAGGAATTTATCGTCATTCGGTTATTTCACTTCTTCTACCCTTCCATTCTTCTTATAGTATACATTTTTTATTTATACTATGGAATTACTGTATGGACTAAATAATGGTGGGGGGGTTTGAAATAGTTTGTGGGATTTTCATTATGAAAGATATTTTCAGTCAAATAAATGTGAAGTAGGTGGAAAGGAAAGTTTTCTTCTTTTATTTTTTTTCCAGTCTATTGATGTCAGATACTTCAGTTACTCACATTTGGTCGTTTTGTGGTGAACAGATATTCAGGTGGGGAAAACCAATTTATTGTTTAGTGAAAAATTAAAGAAAATGTGAAAACCATACCTTAAATACATGATTTGAACATCTTCCATCAATCATCTCCTACAAATTTCATCGTTCCTTCATTCCAACTTTTAATACAATTACTCACCTTTTATAATCTTATTCTCTTGAACTCGATCTTCTCATCCTTCAGCTGCCAGACATTCCGCTTCTGAGCGGTGTTACATAATACTTATATCTGTCAACATAAGTAGTGTACATCACAGTTTTACAGATTTCACATTTTAGTTAAAAATAAATAGACTGATAAGCTACTGAACATGTTTCAGTAGAAATCAGAACTGGTTCAATTAATTTTTTTTACATTAATTTAATATTTATCAATTCTTTACTTGATATGGACAGAACATTTATTGTGATAGTTTTTAGTGCTTAATTAAAAGTCGGTATAGTTTATTTTCAAGATGGAGAGCACAATCGTATTTGATAATGTTAGTGTCTAATATGACTAACTTATAGTTTTTAAATAATATTTTAATTCTTGCCAGGTTGTAATATAAAAGATATCAGCATTCATTTTAATTTGATGACGAATATCCTTAAGACAAGATATATTCCATGGCGCTTGTGGGCCTAAAAACTTCGCCTGTAGCACTTCCAGAAGTACTGCCTGTCACAAGCCCACAAAAAGGAGGAGGGTTGGGCGTGCGACTGACAGCCCCATCCCGTAGAAGAAAATCTTGCTAAAAAACGCCAACCAGATTAAATAAATTTTGTAAAGTCGTTCATGGAGGACAGCTGATAGACGCATTCCAAGTAAGGATTTGTGTCAGACAAGGCTGCTTACTCTCTCTTCCCCTTTCTCTTTCTTCTGGTGGTTGACTGGATTATGTAGACTGTTATATCTCGAAGAGAATTATGAATGGTACCTTTCGAGAACTATTTATGGACCAATATGATACGTATATTTTTATCGTATAATTGTTAAATAACTATTCATGTTCACGTCCCCCTTATAATGAGCATTATTTTGATCTATGAACTATTATCATACGATTTACCATCCCTGAGTTATGCCCTGTCTATCACTTACTTCTCTAATTGGCGGTCTTATCACGTTATACATTAACAGGGTATTCAGGTGGCCATATGTTATAACAGATACCTTGACATCTGAGAAGAAACACGGAATACAATGGACAGATTGTATGCAACTTCACAGATGACCTATCTCTTCTATCTCATACACACGAACAAATACAGACGGAGACAACTAATGTAACAGCAGCCTTTGAATCAGTAGACCTCAACATACACAAGGGAAAAAGCAACATCCTCAAATACTACAACACAAAGAATACTAACATAATCACACTAGATGGAGAAACTCTGGAACAGATGGAAACATTCACATACCTGGACAGCAGCACCACCGATGAACAAGGAGGATCCGATGCAGATGAAAAGACGAGGATTGGCAAAGTGAGGACGGCATTCCTACGATTGAAGAAGATTTAGAACTCAAAACAACTGTCTGTCAACCATTATCAAAGTCACAATCTTCGGTACGAACGTCAACACAGTTCTATTATAAGGAGCTGAAACGTAGGGAACTACCACAACCATCATCAAAATGGTGCAAACATATGTAAAAAATTGTCTACTCAATATATTCAATGTCCGTTGTTGACCGGATACCATCATCAACGGACTACTGTGGAGAGGATAAACCAACTTGCAACTGAGGAGAATATTGAGAAGAGATGTTAGAAGTGGATAGAATACACATTCTGTAAATCACCAAACTGAACCACGAGGTGATATGTAACTTGTAATCGTGAAGGAAAGGGAATAATAGAAGGCCGAAGAACACACTTAGTCGGTAATTGGAAGCACATATGAAAAGAATGTATAAGAACTGGAAAGGATTGTTTGTGACAGAGTTGGATAGGGGAAGGTGGTTTTCGGCCTATACTCCTCCATGAGTGGTAACAGGTGTAAGTAAGTAAGTATATTCCATAGAGAAAACAAACTTGATTAACAATCGTTAATTAGGTACCGAACTAATCATTAATCTCTATATACAATTGAGTTTTTAACCTATTTAACAAAAGATCAAGGGATACACAATTTTAATATGAATTCATTCTTACTTTCATGTTATGTAGCATTGCATTAAAATCTACTTAGTTATTATATTTAATGAGATTTAAAAGTTATAAAGTGTTGCGTTCTTGCATTCTACTTAGTTACTCACAAATGTTTCAATGTTAAATAATCAAATGTACTTGTTAGTACTTATCTGATGTACAAGTATTGTGGTTGAAAGTTTTTGAAATGTTTGAATTTATGTGGAATTTCTCATTTAAGATCATTTGCGGCGTTGTTGATTAGGCCAAGAATATGTTAAAATAGTTATTTACTGATATATATCTTATTAATTATTATCTAGTGGATCGGAGTTCATAATGTTAAAGATTTTTTAAAACACTAAATTCATATCAAATTAGTGTACGACGTTGTAGCGACTGCTGAATTTTTTAGTTTTATATTATGAACTTTGGTTAGAAAATTCATTCAATCCAATAATCACCGGTGTGTGATTTCCTAACACTGCATTCCCAATTTAACCGAGAATATTCAATTACAGTAGTCTTCAAAGTTCCAGAAAAAAGCCATGACCAGTGGAGCTCAGACATGTCAAGTGTAAAATAAATATTATCAAAAGCAAATAGTTGTACAATATCTAGAATTAGCTGATGTTAAAAAATGGAAAATAGTGGGTTCTGACTCAGTTTTTTGAAAGTTAGGTGTCAGTATCAGGTCTGAATGTCCTATATACAATCCTTAATAGTTTGGTTTATGATCGTTATCAAGAAGTCCTACACTAAGACGAACACAGAGATCCAGGCTTTTCTCGTTTTCGATAGTTTTCTCATCAACAATAGTTAACAGAATTTTCACTAATATTCTACTATTGTACTACATTATTTATTTCAGTTATTTAAAATTTACATTTATTTCTCAATTATCAGTATGGGGTTGTGGAGATTGTTAAGATTTTGATTGAGATCATGAGTTGATTGATATTAGATCACCATTGAAAACCTGGAAGCATTGGATGGCTGTTTCGTCCTAGTATGAGACTCCTCAGCAGTGTTTATATACAAAATCGCTTGAGGAATTTGAACCCAGGACCTTCAGTCGCCAGCGAGTTAGTCCTTTCACGTTTTCAATGCTGGTCTTACATCAATCGATTTATGATCTCAATCAAAAGTATTTCTCAATTAGTTGGTCATAGTAAATTAATACTAACCTTTTACTTAATAATAAAATTATTTTATTATCACATGTATACATAGATATTTCTATTTTCATCACATGAATCCATGAAATTGGAAATTAATCTAGAATAATCTTGACATATATATTTTCTTGATGAATACTAGAAGTCATTTGTACTTACATACATATGGATACAAAAGTACAAACTAAATACATAAAGTTTGATCTAGTATTACTTCTTTTAGAAAAAAAAGGAATAAAATTTCGATTTAAAATTATACTTCAATGTCAATAAGTTAAAACTTTATTTCCAAATTTAGAAGTTATTTGGGTGAGATTATAGTTTATGATGGACAAATCAGATATATGATAATAAATCTTGAATTTTTTTGTGAAACTCATTTATCCATTTGATTTAATAGCGTTTTAGCATTTTAGCTGGTGTCAGTTTGTGATGAAAACTCCCCAAAATCGAATTCTTAACCCTAATCATTAACTGTAAATCATAATTCTAATCCCTCACACTAATTTACAACCCTTATTTAGTGCTAGTAACTAGGTGGATATTCTCAAGGTCACTTTAGCGTCACTCAAAAGTCATTCATAAATTATAGTTTCACCGTTATTTATTTATTTACGGATAGATGATAGACATAGTTGTTTTCAATATCCAAAAAATGTTATATATTCATTGTTAAGTAACTTAAAGTCGGTGACATTATTAGACATTAACACCGCTAGATGCTGGCTTAGTGATCTAGAGGATAAGTGCTGGCGCGCGAGACAGAAGGTCCTTAGTTTGAATCTCACGAGCGGGATCGTAGATACTCACTATTGAGAAGTTCCATACTGGGACGAAATGGTCATCTTATACTTCCAAGTTTTTCATGGTGGTCTAGCTTTAATCAACTCATGAATTCAACTATTAAATTGAATGAATAATTTAAAACATTTGGAAAACCATGATGATGACACTTTTGTTGACATTTTTGTTGTTGTTGGTGAATATATAATAAGTTCAAAGTTTTAATGATTATAATTTATAAAGGGAACACAACATTCAAGAATTATCAAGTCCATTCTATATATATATATATATATATATATATATATATATATATATATATATATATTGATCACTTAATTGTATTCTATTATTTTATTAGGAGAAATGGAGACAGACATGAGAAGAATGAACAAAAGTTGGATAGAACTAGAAAGAAAGGCCCAGGACAGAGTGAGTCGGTGAATGCTGGTCGGCGGCTTACGCTCCATTAGGAGTAACAAGCGTAAGTAAGTAAGTAATTGTATGTTACGAATTCCTAGTTCAAATCATTAAGATGTTTATTTATTAAATTTTATATTAGTACAAAACTATAAAAGCTAAATGGATGTAATGAGGTATTTCTTCGATTTATTGTGATGATTTTATAAATTAATCATAGAAACAAGTTTTATTTATTTATTTATTCAATAAATAAAGGTTTCTATTCTTTCATTATTGATATTCAGAAATCAATAACTAAAGATTTATCGATTTTCAAAAAAGATATTAAGCGCCAAATATTTATTGATTATTTGATGGTTTAATTGTGTTTGTGTTATAAAATACTTTTGTATTTGTATTTTTTTTATTTTGGAAGGCTTTAGTTTACTTGAACTGAAATAAAAGCAATTTTATATTCATACTTTGAACATATTTTAGTAAGTTATTATTATTGTCTAAACATATGTACATTGGTACAAGGAGACACTAAATAGATGTGTGCCACATAGGTCATTCGATTTGGGCGAGGGCTGGGATACCGACAAGATGCCCAAACCGAAGCAGAGTTTTATTAGGGGGCCACACTCTGAGCATTCGACTTGACGTTCTAATCCACATGGCAGTGGGACAACACTAGGGGATACAATCTCATGGTAGCTGGTGACCAACAATTGTTTCATACACCATTTGTTTCCTCATGATACTGGAGCCCATATATACCATTGGTTTGGAATCAGTGTTTTTCAACTCTCCTAGGTGGATACTCTATATCCACCAACCTGGTTAGAGCGCTGGATATTGGCTTTTCATCCTCTTAATTTTGTGAACAACACACCCACTGCGAGAAGTCAATGAGTAGGACTTCCGTGGTAGTGGTTGTATACGCGTGGCCATGTGGGAGCATTTGTAGAGGGTGGTCGAACTCTCCTCACCTTCAACCGTACCAGAGTATTTAGGGGTTATCTTAGTAAATTGCCATTAAGTTGATTACTAAGTATTTTCAATATGTACCGACAAGATTGGTTGAATAATTAATGAAATAACCCTGTTGTAGACCAGACTGAGCCTATGAATTAAATCCATCAGTTTCGTATCCAAAAGTCTGGTTTCTTTTATTAGAGGAGTAATTTTATACTTTTCGAAAAATGATTCGGTACAGGGTATACGATTAGAAAAATTTCTCAAAGTTGATACTGCATTCTTTGTTCATCAATTGATAAGAAATAGTACCAATTGTTGATTTGATGACAACCAACTGATGGTTACCAAAGAAGATGGGACTCTTGTCCTGGACTACACTCTCAACCACTATTCAACTTAACTAGAAGTAAACCATGAATATCATGGTCACAATGCTGAATTCTGATTAAATAACACCATTCTTACTCAATCACGTTGAATTCATCTTATTCTACTTCATTTGTTGTTCTCATTTTATTCGTATCAATAAAACGAACAAATTAGGCCAGATTATAATGAGAAATGTTATTTTATTTTTATTTGCTTCCAGCGTTATGTATATATTATTAGGTTGTAATTGAGTTATATTAGAGTTTTGCTGTGAAATTATATTAGATTAATAAGGCTTGCTGTAAAATAGTATCATATATCGTATTTATATGTAAGTTAAACAGATAATATGCGTTTTACATAAAATAGCTGTCGGACTCGTTAACTGGATGTAGTTCGGTCCCAGAGTTGATGTTTATACACAACGGGATAATTCAAACCGTTTTTAATTATAGTGATGTTTATTCGTTAGAATATGTTATAACGATTGAGTGCCCAATTTAATATATGAACGCCAATATAGAGAGGAGTGAATTTATTGATCGGAGCAATTATACATAAAATCGTACGAGCAGTCTTGATTGCTTGTCAGTCCCGCTATCTGCCTAGCCCAACCAGTTAAGTCCAGAACACAATAACAGCCTCGGCAATATGGATCATTATTCACAAACATACTCGGTTTATATACAAATCAAACAGACCACATCATACCATAAAATAGAAAATAACATTTGTACAATAATTGGCCAAATGTGGCTGTGGATAGGGGGAAAATAATCGATAGACTGATGATAACTCAAGAATCGTATAGTAATAGGTCAAAGGTCAAAATAAAGCTAATGATAATAGGAACACGAATATGAATAGTTTAGTTAGGTAACAATTATACAATAGGAAATAGGCATATTACATTTGTCCATAAATAGACCTAGAAGTTACGATTCATAATTCACCAGGGGATGTAACAGAATAAAATTGAATTATCTCAATAAATTCAAGAAAATTATTTGATGGCTATAAATTAACTTGTTGACAAACAAATGAATGTTCATATTTGTTCATATGCGAGAGTGTAGGTTACACAGAGAATATGTATTATGCACTTAACAGGAAGTGATTACTAAATCATAAACGAAATTATGATTGTTTAATTCTTCAGACTTATCGAACCAAACCATTCATGTAGTTTAGTCACTGTTTTAAATAATTTTAGAATGGAAAAATTATGAAGTAACGCTAGATAGTTGCAAGTATTCAACAAGAAATCTTAGATCCCTGTTTTGTAACTTAGTGACCCGTAAAAACTAGCGCGAAACCTGAATCTAGAGCTCCTTAGCTATTAGCTATAGATATCAGAGATAATACAGTTTAGATAAAAAAGTAAACTAAAATTAACATAACTTGACTTTGTAGCTCAAATGTACTGTGGTTTCTGCGAAACCTGACCCCGCCTGTAGCTCTTCTAGAGTTACTACCGGTCCCAAGCCCACACAGAGAAGGTGGGTTGGGCATGGAACCGGCAAACCCATCCCGTAGAAAACAAATTTGCCAAAAAAGCATTAACCAGAATAACCAAATCAAAACATTTGAACGCTTTCCACCGGGTTGAACGAAGAATTATGACGCCTTAAGAGGAAAGATCAGATTCTTCGGAAGTCACGAGGTCGATACCCCTTCTAACAACCAGAACAACAGTTTTTATAGGTACATGGAACATCCGAACAATGTGGAACACAGGGGAAATCAGTTGAATAGCAACGGAAATCAGGAGATATAACATGGCTGTACATCAACTCTGATATGCAGATGCATCCAGCCGACAAGTCCCAAATAAGACGAAACCTGCATCCTAGATTCCATTGCTAGCCACTATCCATCTTTGCTTATAAAGTTTGTGACTTCAAGCAATAACGAGGCAATCCGCACAGGATGCACATATGCCAACAAGAGACTAATCAATTGCAGTCCTAAATAACAATGGGAAGATACTAGTAAACAACACCTAGTGAATTTAAATAACTAAATCATTTTTATTGATTAAATAAATTTAATAAGTAGCGATAAAAATGATTTTAATCAATGAATTTTGAAATTCTTCAAATGACTCTTATTTTTCATTTAGAAAAAAAATTTTTTTTCAAAAAAACGAAACAATCGACGGCTTAACAACAAAAATATGATTAAAAATAGTTTTAATTCAAACAAAATTTTTTTAAAAAAAAACAAAAAAATTTTAGTCTTCAGTTCAGTGAATATTGAATATTGTTTTATTACGAAAAATTAAAAAAAACATTTTTTGTGTTTTTTTCACAATAAATAGAAATATTATGAAAATTAGACAATGTGATAGGTTTATTGTATCCACAATAATAGACTATACAGCCAAATTTAAATTGATGATATTATATTCTATCCATAATATGGTTACAGTCATTATATATTTAATAGGTTCAAAAGATTAAAGAATAATGTTGTTGAATAATAAAGATTAGAATAGGGATGAATAAGAACTGGAAACGAGTGGGATGGGTTGTTTGGGACAAGATTGGATGGAGAGTGGTAGTGATCGGCTTATACTCCTCTATGAGTGGTAACAGGCATAATTAAGTGAGTAAAGTTGGTTTGAAACAATTGTGATTTATTTTGGACTAGATTTTTTCTAATTGGTAACCCTTTTTATTTAACACTTTAATTAATATGCATATATTGCCAATTGAATGGTGACAGAAAATTACATCATTCAGAAAGATGAAGACCTTTCAGGGAGGAAAATTTTCCTTTTTGGTGATATCATTTTCTGAAGCTTTACAATCGTATTTAGATTGTTTGCATCCGTGAATAACTACTGATAAAACCTAATGAATGGAGTGGAACACTAGTTGTTTACTTAATTTTCAGAAATGGAAAACAATATAAAAAAACATATTTTCATCTTAGTATAAGACTCCTCGGTATTCCACATCCATGTTGTTTTTGGGGATCAGATCAAGGATCAATTTTTTATCTTTGATCAAAATGAAAGTAATTTTTTAAAAAAAATCAACAACTAGAGGCAAAACAACACAATAATCATTGATCTTGTAAATACTGTCATGTCCAGTCCCATTGTGGCCAATCAATCGATGTGAATAACATTCAATGTGTTCATTTGTCGTCATAATCCAAGAGAATTCATTAGCAGGAAGTGATGTCTAGTGTGACAATAAAAACTGCTACCCGAAGTATTTATGCTACTATATAAAAATAAATTATGGATCCTACATCACTGGAAACGAGTGTGAAGGATTATTTGTGACAGGGTTGGATGGAGAGTGGTGGTGGCTGACCTATACTCCTCCATGAGTGGTAACGGGCATAAGTAAGTGATTAAAGTTGGTTGAAAACATTTGTGATATATTTTAGACTATACCTTTTCTAATTGGTAATCTTTTTATTGAAAAAGTAAAAATTTTCGTTTTGGTGATATCATTTTTTGTAGCTATACAATCGTATTCACATCATTTGCATCCATGAATAACTACTGATGAAATCTATTGAATGGAGTGGAACATTCTTGTTGTATACTCAATTTTCAGATATGTAAAAAGATATATTTTCATCCTAGTATAAGATTCCTCGGTATTCCACATCCATGTTCTTTTTGGAGATCAAATCAAAGATCAATTTTTTATCGCTGATCAAAATAAAAGTAAATTTTTTTTCTAAATCAACAACTGATTTCACATTATAGATAGTTCATTGTTAGTTCTCCTTCATTATTGTCATCCATTTCGTAGACTTTCACTTATTGAATATTGAATAACTTTTATTTACATTATTCTAAGATTGTTTTTTTTTCATGAAATTTTCAAAACGACAAACAAACCTTGACCTCATTCTATTATGTAAAGGAAAAAAAAAGTACCATTAAAATACACTCATGAAAATATTCTTTAAACTTCCCACTTTATTTTTTAATTTTCCGTTACTAATATAGAAACAATTTTCAAATTATTGGCTACTATTCAAGTAAATAAACAAACAAACAATAATAAACATGCAAAATGAAATGACATAACAACTAAAACAGAACTATATAATGAATGTACATAAAAAACACAACTGATTACAACTGAACTACAGGAGACATAATTTCTATTCATGATAATAATAATATAGTTATGATTGTGATTTGTTTTTTAGGAAAATAAACCAATATAATACTCTTATTTTTATCTCCAAGACATTCATATAATTAATCTGTATATATATGTTTGGTGTGTGTGTGTGTGTATTACTTCTCTATCAGTTTGTACAAGATTGTTTCCCTATATATTTGTTATTTACAATGAGGAAAGAAACTAAATGTATATCTTTTATAATAGAATACTATAAACAGCTGTTTATAAAAGATGCTGTTGAATGTTTTTATTATTATGTAAACAAAGTTTAAACAAACAAATATATAAAGAGGAATTTGAAATATGGTACTATATATCGATAAATTTGTCTATGCGTGTTTATTGATGTTCGGTTTTGTTTTGTTTTTTTTTTACAAATGAAATTAGTAAATATTTGAAAAGGATACATACTACTGTAATGAACAAGAACACGCGCGGGGACAATCGAATGTGTGTTAGTACAACATTACAGAATATCTCATCCAAATATGTGAACCATATATAGTGAACAGTTAATTTGCAAAATAACAATCAATTGTCTTAATTTGACTGTTCCTTCTGCAAATATCCGTCCATAGTCTTCGATTATAATTGTTCATGCATTTTTGTACCAATTGTTTCCCGTTCCCGTTCTTTCCTTATAGATCCGCTACTGAAATACATTCAATGACCGATCATCACCATATATTACTTATGTGGATATCAGTAACCCACACCACACTACTAATATTAATAATGAGTATTATTTGAGTAAATTATCAGCTATTCAAAAAGAATGAGTAAATTATTATTAGAGAGAGAAAAGAGAATAATGTGACTAGATTTAATCGAATATAACATTGTTAAGTATATACTTTGTATTGAAAAAAATATATATATAGTAAGTTTTAACTGTTGATGATGAGGTAACGAGGTAACAAGCAACTTACTCATAGAAAAGAAACAGTGAAGGATTGATGAAAGGTCATCTCTGGATACGAAAATAGAACAATGTAAGCGTCGAACAAGTAGGTTTTCAAAGTTTCCGATTAGTTAGTCAAGTTCGCTCGATTGTAATGGGATTCCAGATTAGTAGGAGACCATTCAATCATTTATTCGCAATTTACAATTTTATTCAGTTAACTATAGAGCATAGCCATGACATCTCAGTAGAACGAAGACGTGGATTAATATTCTTGAAATATTTTGATTATGAGCATTCTGTGTAACACTGTTTCATGCTTCAAATTTTAAAGAACTGTAAATTTGACTTCAACTCCACCTGTAGCCCCTCCGGGGGTTAATGCGGGTGCCAAGCCGTGAGAGACCGGGAGAGTCTTCCAAATTGCTGCATACATGAAAAGATACAACCTGAGGGTGCTTGGGATCAGTGAAACACATTAGACGCAGGTGGAACAGCAACGATTCGCTTCAGAAAAGCTTCCGTTATACTACGACCATGAAGAAGAAAATGAAACCACATACACAAGCAGTTGCTTTGATGCTCTTCAAACAAGCACAAATTGCACTTATAAGATGGAAATCCCATGGACCAAGGATCATCAAAGTCTCCTTCAAAACAAAGAGAGAGGGAATTACAATGAGCGTCATCCAGTGCTATGAGCCTACCAACGACTACGATGAAGACGTTAAATATCAATTCTACAATAGGCTGCAGTCAATTGTCGAGAAGTGTCCAACAAAGAACGTGATCATTGTGATGGGAGATTTAAATGACAAGGTTAGGATGGACAACACTGGATACGAAGACGTCATGGGACGAAATGGATTGACTGGGAGAAAGGACCGAAAATGGTAAGAGATTTGCAAACCTATGTTCCTTCAATAAACTGATACGCGGCATTATGTTCCCATATAAACGTAAAGTTGACTTCAATTTATTATGAAAGTCATTTGTGATATTTTACTTAAGGTTCGGTAAGTGAGCAACATATTATCGTAGAGTTTGTTTGCTCAATATTTCCTGGCTCTTTTAAACTCATGTATATTTTAACATTGAGAGACTATGGACTATGTTTATCTCCGACCAACTAAACCAACAAATTGTCATATCTTAACGAAGAATAAATTAATCGTAGCTAGTAGAAGTTATTTGTGGATTGTTTTTATGTATAATATTCTTATTGTATAACTATTAAGTAAGTAGATAATATATATTTATTATTGCCTTATTATAAGCTTTCATTTGACTTATTGGCTACTATTATACGCTTTACTATGTTTAAGCTATTTCCAGTCTATTAATTGCAGCCTCTCATGCTCACTGCCACTTTTGGTTTGATCGTATATAATCAGAGAGGGATTTTGTGGATATTATGGTCATTTAATAGTTGAATTCATGAGTCAGTTAGAACATGTGAGACTGATAGATCCTGGGTTCGAACCCTACGAGCGGGATCGTGGATGAGAACTGAGGAGGCTTATACTAGGACGAAACCTCCATCCGTTGCTTCCAGGTTTTTCATGGTGGTCTTACATAATCGTTATTTCCTACTTCATAATATGATGCGGTCTGATTTGCTTGTATATAGATTGTTTATGTCTAAAATACTTGAATCATACAGTGGAAGCTGAGATCGTGATCCAAACTCAGCAGGCAGGGATAGGTTAGAGGAACCAATAAGGGCAGAGAGTTGACTCTTGTTTGCTTTTATTTGGAGATTAAGTCCCGTGTTATATTGATGGGTATAAGAATATAACAGAAATGCTATCACTAAATGCACAACCACAAACAAACAAATAAAATGTAACAACAGTGAACACAAAATGTTATTGATCATTGTTCAAAAATGTAAACTGTACATCGATACATACAGATAAAAATAGTTTCATAGGTCAAAATAACTGATTCATGGGGTATAAATAAAAAAACATTTCGAACATGATTATTTTGGTGCATATACTATAATATAATATTTGGCATATAAGAACTTTCGTCTAAATTAGAGCGAATAGTTTCACAGTATATGAGCGCCGAGTTGGCAGTTAATTGACTATTCATAGATTCAAATGTGAAATTTTAATCCATAAATTTATATATTATAATTATTATTCAGTAAATATTTAGTCAAACGAATGGTAGGAATTAATTAAAACTAGAAAAGACTTTAAAATTCACTTTATATTGTTTGTTTGGATCTTCCCATTGATGTGTAGGACTGCAATTGGCCAGTTTCTTAGTGGCATATGTGCATACTGTGCGTATTGCCTGGATGTTGCCTTAATTCACAAGCATTCTAAGCAAAGATCGATAGTGACTAGCAGTCGAATAGAGGACGCGCGTACTGGGTTAGTGTCCCAGAGTGAACATTAACTCTGAGATGCAGGTACATCCAGCTAACGAGTTCCAAATAGGATGAAACGCGTTTCCTAGATTCCACTGCTATCCACTATCCATCTTTGTTTAGAATAAACATTTTTTAAAATAAATTTTACTTATCTCTTAAAATTTGGACATTAACATAAAAATATTTAATATTTGAAAAGATCAGAAAAAAAGGAGAAAATTAGAAAGATCAGTTAGAATCATTAAAATATAATTAAAGTAATTATATTATATATAATTGACGGCCTGCTTAAACATCTGGGCTACATGTTCTAGCCATCTAGATATTTCAACAAGTTATCTAATTTTATTTGTTTTAATACATCATAATGGCTATTAATCGCATAACCCAATTCACGTGCGTTTCTGAAAAGCATACGATCTTTCGCTGTAAATGTTACAAACTGCCTAATCAGAGATGCCGTGGTTGCTGGAAATATACAGCGAAAAGAATGTACATTATTCAGATGTCGATTCCTGAACTGGTAACGTCTAATTGATGATCAGTCAATATTTATCGTCGGGATCGACGAAGAAATAAGAAATGGAAACTTGTTGAAATACTTTGTGTTGAGAATTCTATATTGTATTGAAAATACAATATTGAATAAAGCTGATAATAATTAACAATTATGCCGAATACATATTCTTTTCATAATATTCATTTCGAAGTAAACGGAGAGATGATAATCTATGGATGAACTAATTAAATTTTAGATAGCAGATCTTTGGATTTTGACGCAAAAATCACTTACTCATTTGGTTAAATACCATTTTGACATTATAGCTGATATTAATTCGTAATGAAAAACCCGAAATAGAATTCCTAACCTTAACCATCAATTGTAAATCCCAATCCTAATTCTCTACATTAATCTATAACCCTCATTTAACCCTAATCATTAGGTGGACATTGCAAGGTCATTTGAACGTTGCTAAAAGGTCATCCATGAACTGTAGTCTCACCAACTTCATTTCATTGAACATTACTTACTTACGCCTGTTACCCCTCGTCGAGGAGCATAGGTCGCACACCAACATTCTCCATCCAACCCTGTCCTGGGCAATCCTTCCCAGTTCTTTCCACTTAATATTCATCCTTTTCATATCTGCTTCTACTTCCCGGCGTAATGTGTTCTTTGGCCTTCCTCTTTTCTGCTTCCCTTCCGGATTTCAGTTTAGGGCTTGTCTCGTGATGCATATTGGCGATTTTCTTAATGTATGTCCTATCCACTTCCAACGTCTTTTCCTAATTTTCTCTCCAGTATTTCACATAGATTGTTATAATTTTACTTAGGATACTATTTACTTAGTTATAGAAATTATGTTAATTGCTTTACGATATTTCAAATATCCTTAATATTTTAATGAGTTATTTGTTTAGAAACTTGTTTATTTTAAACCTTAACTTATGTTGTCAACTGTATGATAATCATAATATATATTATCATGTATTTAATGATAAAGTCGGTTATTTTAGTTAACAAGGGTCTTTTATACCCTAGATGTTTGTATACGTGCATACAAATTTTTTTAAAAAAACAAACCATGTAGATAATGAAAATTTTTCCAAAGTAAGTCAGTCACGTTTCTATCTGAGTTTTACGAGAATTGTACATATTTAAAATCTGTTTACTATTCTTTATTATAATAAAACTCGATATCTATTTTAAAATTACAAGAACAAAAATCAGATTAAATTAATTTTATATAGTTGATATCATAAGTCAATTGAAGCTAGACCACCAAGGAAAACCTAGAAGCACTGCACGGCCGTTTCGTCCTATTATGGGACTCCTCAGCAGTGCGCATCCACGATCCCACCTCATGATATTCGAGCCAAGGACCTTAACCGATAGACTATTGACTAGGCATCCAACGGTAAATGCTTGGTCAATTTTGTGGATTAGTTAAAGTTAGACATTAACAACGTTGGATGCCGGTTGACTCAGTGGTCTGGAGGTTAAGAGTTCGCACGCGAGACTGATAGGCCCTGGGTTCGTATCTCATGAGGCGGAATCGTGGATGCGCACTGTTGAGAAGTCCCACAATAGGACGAAACGGCCATGCAGTGTTTCCAGGTTTTCCATGGTGATCTAGCTTCAAGTGTCTCATGATCTCAACTATATAAAATTACTAAAATCTCCACAAAACCCCCTTCTGATAAATTAATTTTGTTAAATATTTGTGTAAGAATTTCTTCGCTATGCTATATTTTTGTATGAAAATTTATGAAATGATATGAGTTGACCCGATCTTATATCTATTTCATTGAACTGATTGATGGCTAATAGAATTCACACAGGACAGAAGTGTTTTAAATGTTAAATGGTTGAAGTTAGTGAACAAGATAAACTGGACATTATCAAAAATTACAAGATGAAAATTTATTTCATAACTATTTCTGTGACTTAACTATTACTAAATATCCATGTTTTATCTTCGAAGACAATTTTCAGGAATTCCTGAGTCCAAGCTGAGTCGCAATTGATTGATGGGACTAGATAAATAATAGATAGATTAATATTAGGCAATCGTTCACTCTAAACCCTTCTCCACTAACCTCATGTTATATTAGATAGAATAATATACTGTACACGACAAAACAACCTTGTCTATATAAACGATGTAATATTTTGATTTGCTTGAAGGGGTTTTGTGCAGATTAGTTGAATTTGTAGGTTGTATTTCTCACAGACTAATCTCAGTCGGGGTGCTGTTGAATACCAAGGAATTCAGGACAGTTATCTTGTCCTATTAAAGAATTCTTATCTAGGATGTATTTATGACCCCACGAGGAACCGGGCGTAGAATTTTCAGGTCGAGCACGGGACATCCAGTGGTTCAACTCTAAAGTCAATCAGTGGTATAAAGAATTAATCATCTACTACCATTGTGAATAACTATTTCACTTCCAACGTATCAGATATCCTATGGTCCCGACTTTTAACTACAACTTCCAGAACTTTCCTGAAGTAAGTTACTAACAAGCCAACTATTGTAGTTTTCAGTTCATGAGGTTCTATAACAGGTAGTGATTACTTTTTGCTGCTGTAGAGTTCCATACAAAACAGAAACAGGTATTTGGTGTATCTTTGTTCTTAATGACGCACCAACTAAGATCAACCTGTGAAAGAAAAGCACAATCTGTGAACTTAATATGAGGTCAAACTATCTATACATATATGTTATCGAAAGGAAGTCGAAAAAACAATAACAACACAATCATACTGATTAGCATAATTCACCATCTATACAACGATATATAATTTTTTCCTTCAAATGTAAAAAACAGTAGATTAGTCATTCAAGTTAATAAATTCATTGAAGGATTTTGTTATTTATTTGATAGAAAAATGCCACATATTATAAAATAAATCAACTTTGATCAAACCAAAGAAATTGGCTATAACAACAATGGTAACCATGAAAGGTTATTCAAAATTGATATATATTATTTATTATTATGATTGAAATCTATATATGATTTCAACTTTCCTTTTTTTGTATTTTTTTTGTTAATTTTTTTCTTTCTATTGACAGAAAAAAAAAACAAAAAAAACAACGAAAAAAAGTGAAATAAAAGTTTTCTTCTATCATTGTTTTTCTCTCCCTCCCCCTCTGTTCTTTTTTCTTCTTTTCGTTAAAATTCATAAATTATTTTTCAGATCAATAATTGATAATCATTTCAACTTGAATTTATCCAGTATTATCCTGATTATTATTATTATTATCCTTATTATTATTATTATTATTATTATTATCGGTATTATTATTATTATTGATTAATGTTAATAATTTTCTAAGAAATAAATTATTTCTTCTATTTTGTTTTTTTGGGGTTGCTATGAGAAATATATTTTGAAGATAGTCTATATTCAATGGATATTTATGTTGTTTTTGTTTTCAGAATTAAAGAATAAATTAATCAGAATTAATTAATAATTAATAATAATAATAAGAAGAAGATGAGTAATACAAGAAATAAGTCAGGTTTTATGAACACAACAATAAGTGATATCAGATTATAAATGTGTTATTATAAAATTTGATTGAAATTGACCGGTGAAATGAAATTGAATGGTGTGAATTTGAAGTTCAATAGTTATTTCGGTGATCAATCCAGTTTTTCATTTATAAAATTCCACTATATTTAGTAGTTAATGGTAAAAAGCTTTTAAACATTATTGTGAGATAGGAACTCACTGAAGACAATTGGTGAATGGTTGCTCAACTTCGTGGATCAATTGAAGTTAGACATTAACATCGTTGGATGCCAGCTCAATGGTCTATCGATTAAGGGCTTCCGCTCGAGACTAGTAGGTCCTGGGTTCGAATCTCGTGAGAGCGGGTTCGTGGATGCGCACTGCTGAGGAGTCCCATAATAGGACGAAACGGCCGTCCAGTGTTTCCAGGTTTTCGATAGTGGTCTAGCTTCAATTGACTCATGCTTTCTACTATGAAAAACATTATTTATTTATTTAAACACACAAATATTGGTACAAAGGGGAACCACATATGTATGCGTCACACAAATCTCGTTTGATTTGTGTGAGCGCTGTAATACTTCCCGGGTGTCCAGACCGAAACAGGTGGTTTATCTATTGGGGGCTACACCCGAAGCCTTTGACCTAAAGGTCTGATCCACAAGGCAGTGGAGCATCGTGAGGAGATGCAGTTCCATGGTAGCCGGTGACCAAAGATTGATTCATACACCGTTTGTTCCCTCAAGATACTGAAGCCCATGTACACCATTGGTTTGGAATCAGGGTTTTCCAACTCCCCTAGGTGAAGTTTCTGTGTCCACCAACCTGGTTACAGCGCCGGGCATTCTCTTTTCGTCCTCTCAATTTCGTAAACAACACCCTCAACCACGAGAAGGCAATGAGTAGGACTTCCCTGTCAGAGGCTATATAAGTGTGGCCATGTGAGAGCATTTGTAGAGGTAGAGCGGACTCTCCTCGCTCTCGGCTGTACCAGGGCATTTTATACATTAAACTTTGATTATTGCATAATTGACGTCAGTTTAAGTTAAATATCACTTCCAAATTATTGCAAAAGTTAGTGAAATACTAGGTTTTCAAAATTTAACCATTAGGATAAATTCGCAGTACAAAAATATCTTTGTAACGACTTGTGAGAGCTTTTAGACCGTTAACCGTTCTTGTTGAAGAATTTTGATCAGCAATTTATTGTGAAAGAACTTTCTGTAGGACGATGCATTTTAACTGCTTCGCGCTGAAAAGTAAGTGTAAATTTATAACCGATGGTGTTGAACAACTTAACGAATAAGGTATTTATAACAGATGTAGGTAGATGATAGTTACCCATTACTGCAAAGTGATTGAAGCCGAAAATACAGCATAAACATGATTGATCAACCTCATAGTCATTAGCATTTTTATTCAAAGATAAGATTATTGGTCAAATAGACATTAATACTGTAATCTGATGACTGAGGAAATATAAAGAAAACTACATTTATAACTAGAATCTCATTTTTAACCTTAGGATTGTTCCCAAGGTTGAATCGCCATAGATAAATAATGGTTCGAAGATATTTATGTCCCAATAGTAGTAACCTAAAAATTCCCCATAATTTCAATGCTGTTTCATGATCATAAAACAGTATACTGGCCATATTAAGTCTAGACAGGCATCTTAATTATTCCAAATGTATGGAAGCTGACTAAAAGTCAAGCAAGAATTTCAAATTGCAGCCGAAATGTAGTCTAAAAGAATTTGTGAAATCATTATGAAATGCCTAGATCTCTCATTCCAGAAAACCTAAACTATTATATTATAAGATATCATTCAGAACATTTCTATTCATTCTTTATTAAACACTTTCCTAAACTATAATCATTTTGCTAGTTTCTTTTCAACTAGTTTTTCATCATGGCTCTACACTAATACATATATATGATTTACAATAATGAAATAACACTCCTCGAGTAGATGCTTCCTTACTTACTTACGCCTGTTACCTCTCGTCGATGAGCATAGGCCGCTCACCAGCATTCTCCATCCAACTATGTCCTGAGCCTTCCTTTCCAGTTCTTTCCAGTTAACATTCATCCTTTTCATATCTGCTTCTATTTCCCGGCGTAGTGTGTTCTTTGGACTTCCTCTTTTCCGCTTCCCTTCCGGATTCCAAGTTAGGGATTGAGTCGTGATGCACATTGGTGATTTCCTTAATGTATGCCCGATCCACTTCCAACGTCTTTTCCTAGTTTCCTCTTCAGCTGGAACCTGCTGGTTTGTCCTCTCCCATAAAACGCTGTTGCTGATGGTATCCGGCCAGTGTGTGATGAGTATTTTGCGTAAACAACTGTTTATAAATACTTGTACCTTCGTGATGATGGTCGTAGTAGTTGTCCACGTTTCAGCTCCAAACAGTAGGACTGTCTTGACGTTCGTATTAAAGATTCTGACCTTGAAATTGCTTGACAGTTGTTTTGAGTTCCATATGTTCTTCAATTGTAGAAATGCTGCCCTTGCTTTGCCAATCCTCGCATTTACATCTGCATCCGATCCTCCTTGTTTATCAACGACGCTCCCCAGGTACGTGAATGTTTCCACCTCTTCCAGAGTTTCGCCATCAAGTGTGATTGGGTTGGTGTTCTCTGTGTTGCATTTGAGAATCTTGCTTTTTACTTTGTGAATGTGGAGGCCTATCGATGCGGAGGCTGCTGTTACATTTGCTGTCTTCATCTGCATTTGTTCGTGTGCATGAGAGAGGAGGGCTAGGTCATCTGCGAAGTCCAAATCATCTAATTGATTCTGAGCTGTCCATTGTATTCCGTATTTCCCTTCAGATGTTGAATTCTACATAATCCAGTCAATCACTAGAAGGAAGAGGAATGGGGAGAGTAGACAGCCTTGTCTGACTCCGGTCCTTACTGGAAATGCATCTGTCAGCTGTCCTCCATGCATGACTTTGCACTGTAGTCCATCGTATGAGTTTTGGATAATGTTGACAATCTTTTCAGGAACTCCATAGTGTCGAGGAAGTTTCCATAATGTTCTCCTATCCACGCTGTCAAACGCCTTCTCATAGTCGATGAAGTTGACGTATAGTGATGAGTTCCACTCAACTGATTGTTCTACGATGATCCGTAGTGTCTCCATCTGGTCTGTGCACGACCTATCCTTAAGGAATCCAGCCTGATGATCCCTAAGTTCGGCGTCTACTGCGTCTTTCATCCGATTCAGCAGCACTCTGTTGAAAACTTTTCCTGATACTGATAACAAACTGATGCCTCTGTAGTTCTCACGTTTGCTCAGATCTCCTTTCTTTGGTATCTTGATGAGATATCCTTCTTTCCAGTCCGTTGGCACTTGTTCCTCTTCCCAAATCTTCTTGAATAGAAGGTGGAGCATGTTTGCAGTTATTTCAATGTCTGACTTCAGTGCTTCTGCTGGTATATTGTCAGGTCCTGCCGCCTTCCCACTTTTGATTTGTCTGATGGCCATCTTGACTTCTTCGATCGTTGGTGGAGTGACATCTATTGGAAGGTCAGTTTGTGCTGCTTCGATGTCTGGTGGATTCAATGGGGCTGGTCTATTCAGCAGTTCCTCGAAGTATTCTGCCCATCTTTTCCTCTGTTCCTGAACCTCTGTGATTGTCTTTCCTTCTTTGTCCTTGACTGGTCTCTCTGGTTTGCTATATCTCCCTGCCAATTTCTTCATTGTATCATATAGTCGTTTCATATTCCCTTCTCTTGCAGCTTTTTCCGCCGTCGTTGCTAGTTCTCCCACGTATTTCTGCTTGTCGGCTTTAATGCTTTTCTTCACTTTCCTGTTTGCTTCTGCGTAGTCTGCTTGTGCTTTGACTTTCTCTGCTCGTGTTCGGCTGTTGTTAATTGCTAGTTTCTTGTTCTTCCTTTCTTGAATTTTGTCCAGGGTTCCCATAGAGATCCATTCCTTGTGATGATGCTTCTTAGGACTAAGAACCTCCTGACACGTTGAAGTTAGTGCTTCTTTTATCCCTTTCCAGTTGTCCTCCAAAGTAGTTTCTTGTTCTTTCAGTAGATCCTGTAGAGCCTGGAACCTGTTGTTGAGAGTTATCTTGAATTCATGGAGCTTGTCAATATCTCGAAGGAAGGCTGTATTGAACCTCTGTATTGCTGTTTGTCCAGTTGTCCAGTGTTTCAGTCTCATCTTGGCCACAACCAGGTGGTGATCTGAAGCTATATCAGCTCCTCTCCGGGTTCTCACATCTTCCATTGATCTTCGGAATTTTTTGTTGATACAGATGTGATCTATTTGGTTCTCTGTGGTGTGGTCCGGTGAGATCCATGTAGCTTTGTGTATGCGCTTGTGTGGGAATATTGTGCCGCCTATAACCAATTTGTTGAATGCACATAGGTTTGCAAGTCTCTCCCCATTTTCATTTCTCTCTCCTGATCCATGTCGTCCAATTACATCTTCATATCCTGTGTTGTCCACTCCAACTTTAGCATTTAGATCTCCCATCAGGATGGTGAGGTCCTTTCGTGAGCACTTCTCTATAATTGATTGCAGCCTTTCATAGAACTGATCTTTATCATCGTCGTTGCTATCATTGGTGGGTGCATAACATTGGATAACGTTCATTGTGATCCCTTGCTTCTTTGTTCTGAATGATGCTTTGATTATCCTGGGTCCATGAGATTCCCATCCCACAAGTGCATTTCGTACTTCTTTGGACAGCATTAGAGCAACTCCCTGAGTGTGTGGAGCATTTTCCCCTTCGTGACCCCAGTACAGCAGCATCTCTCTTGTACGTAGCCTTTGTTGTCCAGTTTGTGTCCAATGGGTTTCGCTGATTCCGAGTACTGCCAAGTTCTATCTCCTCATTTCCATTGCAATTTGGCTGGTCTTTCCTGTCTCCCACATTGTCCGGACGTTCCATGTACCTATAAAGAGTTTTGTTCTGGTTGTTAGAAGGTGCATCGGTCTCGTGACTTCCGAAGAATTTCGGCTTTCATCATGAGACGTCATAATTATTCCTTGAACTCGGAGGGCAGAGTTTAAATGGTTTGAATTATTTTTTCTGGTTAGCGTTTTTTTAGCGAGTTAGCTTTTCTACGGGATGGGGTCGCTAACCCCATGCCCAACCCTCCTCTTTTACCCGGGCTTGAGACCGGCAGTAACTCTAGAAGAGCTACAGGCGGAGTTTCGAGTAGATGCGTTACGTAATAATTATTTAATGACATATCGATTATAAAGGACACAGGTTGTAGAGATCACCCAACTGCGTCACAAAGCAAGCCCTCACATAGAATCCTGAAGACCGGAGGAGAAGAGGAAAACCAAAGAACACATTACGCCGAGAAATGAAGACAGATATGAGAAGAATGAACAAAAACTGGATAGAACTAGAAAAGAAGCCCTAGGACAGAGTGGGTTGGAGAATGCTAGTCGGCGGCCTATGCTCCACTGGGTGTAACAGGCGTAAGTAAATAATATCGATTGTGAACTAACATTGAGTAATTAAAAGAAAGAGGATTAATAATAATCAAAGTAATTATTCGAAAATCAAGCTGTTGCTACGTTGCACAACACATAAAAAAGGAGAAGGAACTAACAAAATATTGTGATGAATGGTCAGTAATATAGTAGTTATGTAAGAATCAAGAGATGAATGTAGAGAATAAGTAAAATACAAATATACAAACAAAATGGATTGAATACGAGAATTGTTTACCAAAGTTCTGTTACATATTCCGCTATACCGATGACAAAGGTAGCGAAAGTGGTTGTACAAACTTCGTTTGGTTACAAAGGTTCGGTTTATGAACATGGATTGCGATGGCTTCAGCAATGTGCAAAAGACGAACTCGTAAACCATGCGGCAAATTTAATAGAATATGGTAGATAACCTTAAAAGCTTTATTCAGTTCAACTTCATGACATATATCCACCAAGTGAGCGAGAATAGAACTCCTAATCATTGTTACCTCTCCTTTGCTCAACCACGACGGATGGTGTACTGTTATTTGTTGACGATCATGAAACACTAATTGAAAGGAAAAAAAATTTCGCTCAATTTGTTCCTTCTTTATTTACCAAATATCAAAATGAGAATTTTCACTACAATTAACTAATCAACATAAATATCCATTTAACAATTTCCCTTATTCAACACAAGTAAACATAAAATATCAATAATTCATCTGAATAAAAATTGAATAAGATGAATATCAATTTAGGAATGTGAAATTCTTTAATATAATGGACACATTTATTTTTATATAGAAGATAAGTTGCTAAGAGTAAAGTCATTCAAAAAAAGAAAAAGAAAGTTATGATGAACTATAAGTGATAGGAACTTAGCAACCAATATTTTAATAAACTGTACTCATTTGTTATGAATAACATTAGGGTCACGTCGATTTTTTTTAATAAATTTTTTTTGTCCCCCTTAATCAAAAAATTTTCAGACCATTTTCCAATTTTTTTCAATCCGTTTCGTCCAATGAAATTCCTAGTTGTAAATGCGTTATAATTGATTATGTAATTCTTGAAATTCGTATAAAAGCTCTGTACTTATCGATATAGATAATTTTCTTCACAATATGGACGTCAGTAACGTGCAAATTAGAGGCTCTGTTGTTCCTCACGTAGTCACAGAAACGGAAAATGTATTTTTGAATACATTGTATGTGGTAGCGTTTCCATCACTGGAAGCGTTAAAGAGCGCCATTAGAACTTATGAAATAGCAACGTACTGCCATTATGCGGTGAGAGATTCTCATTTCCATGGAGATCGGAAGCCGTATATTAAATTTGTATGTTGGAGAAAGAGCTATAAAGCACCAAGCGGTTCTTCGCAGCCGATTAGACGAAGGAGGTAATTTGATTAGTGTTATTATATTGTTCATTGAGGACTTCAATGGACACACAATGTCCGGCCTTCATCTTTTGTAAGTTTCTTGAAGGTTATTGGTCTGCTAATCCCACTCTCTCTCTCGCTCTCATCATATATAACGGTTTGTGTTATTTGCAATTAAGCCGGATTAAAATAAAGTAATTAGGTTCAACAATTGTCAATTAGAATTGAAGCAAACCTAATATAAATGATAACAAATTCATATAGATATGACATGTCTATTTATAAATAAGCACAATGTAGAAGTAGCCTTAATTTGGATATATTTGTATATATAGTAAAATACTATACATGTCTCTTTACAAAACTGACTAAAGTCCAATATGTAGATCAATCAAAAATTTAAACAAAACTAGATACAGGTTTTTAAAGTATGTTTTAACAATACCATTAGCAAAACATTCTCTCCCTCTTTCCCTCTCTCTCTACCTCCCTCCTTCCCTCACTCCCTCTCTCTCTCTCTCTCCAAATATATATATTGTAAATTATGGTAAATACTTTACTTTCATTTGAATAAGGAAATAGATTAATTAGAATGTCACAATGATAATTTCAAGGTTATCCCTACCCCCTTTCAAATTGTAGATATTTCTTGTCATAAAAAGAAAAAAGAATTAATAAAAGAAATGAAAGACAAGTAATGGTTTGGATTGAATTATGAAATGGATAATGGAAAAAAGAAAACAAAAAATTGGGAAAACAAAACGACTACTATTATTATTCTTATTTCTAAAAGTATTAGTTACTAAAAATAAATTAAGAAAACTATTGGATCATTAATCAATGAAGAAGACGTCTCAGAGAAGAAAATTTTGTTTCCGAGTTCTACAATCGTATCCATAGTTATTTTTTTAACTATCAGTCTATCATAGAAATAATGTGTTATTGAGTTATTAACAGAAGTCTAAACTATGTTAGGATGTAAGATGATAGATGAAGTTAGCCAACAAGAAACTTCGGGCGTAGATTCCATGTTATTTGCCACTAATCATCAATGTGTACCGATAAATACGTTTAAATGAACATACTAGTGCAGATGGCTAGTCGAAATTGACTAGCTGTCCAACAGTTACACTAATGAATAATCTATATTAAAGAAGAAATGATTATCTATTAAATATGATGATTAAAAAATGAATATATTTTTTTGTTCAATTTCTTTTTGTATTGATCCTTTGAATCTTCCCATTGATGTTTGGGACTGCAATTGATCAGTCTCATATTGGTGTATATGCATCCTGTGTAGATTGCCTCGATATTGACTTACGTCACAAGCTCTATAAGCATAGATGGATGTTGGTTAGCAGTGGGGTCCAGGACACGCGTTTCGTCCTATTTGGGACTCGTCAGTTGGATATGCCTGGGTCCAAGTCTCAAGGTGAATATCAAATCTGGGATGCAGGTACACTCAACTGACGAGCCCCAAAACAGGATGAAACGCGTGTCCTGAGTTCCACTGCTATCCACCACCCATGTGTACTCTTATTTTTTATTTAGTTTTGTACAAATTATTTGATTAGCATGAAAAATCTTGATTTTAAAAGAAAATTGTTTTTTGATAATTTGAATGTCATTTACTTTTATCACTATAGTACATAAGTATAGGAATGAGAAAATAGCATAGAGTAGTAGAATAATACAGCTGTTTATACTGTGATAAAACTTATCAGTTGATTATTAACGCCATGATAATCATAAATTTTAAATAATAATCCAGTATCGTTACATAATAGTCATAAATTTTATTATAGCCTAAAAAAGACTGAAAAACTTACATTATATACAAGTGGATGAATATAAACTAAGCGTTTGATCAAGAAAATGGAATGACAAAATAAATAAATGTATGCAACTGCATTATTATGTTTTAGCTAGTGCCATTTTATTATGAACAGTAATCAGGTTGATAACGCGATAACGTTCGGAGCAAACGATGTTTGGTTCGAGTCCAAGAGTGAACATTGATGTGAACCGCGAAACAAGAAGCCTTAACAAACTACGGAAGCTAATTTTGGGGACGTTATTTCATTTAATTTAAAGCTTGTATAACAGTAACATTTACTTTTGCTCCTAGTGTATTCTACAGATCATAAGCTTTCGTTTGATGTATGATTCACTGCCATAACATTTTTTGTCCCAAAGCTGTTGTAATTTAGACGTAACCTTTTCTACTCTATTTTCTACTCTAATCCCCCAGTTTTGGACATAATTGTATTTTCCTAATCATTGTACGTTGTGGTCAGGTTAGTCATCTATATATTCATGTATCTTTTTACACCAATCTGAATTCGGGTACCAGATCGGATTTTGGAATAAAGCGAGTAGTGTTCCAGTTGTCTTATCTTCTCTCTCGCGCGTGCTTGTCAGCCAATCAGGGACAGAATAGTTTTCGTCTCTCTACCTCCTCTTCGAACTCACGCATACTAGCCTCAAGGTTAGGCCAGTCAGCCTATTGCGTCAAGGTCTTAATCTACATTAGACAAGTTATACTCGGCATGAAAGTGGGTAGACAGATCAAGGACGTAACAAACATCAACTCTGAGATGAAGATATATCCGATTGATATAACCAAAATAGAACGAAACGCGCGTACTGAATTCCGCTGCTAGCCGCATTCCATTTATTCCAAGTATAATTAGTTTACCAGTAACCTAGACTATTCGGTGAAATAATAAGAACAGACAAAATTTATTAAGATAACATTGATTGTAGATAGTGAAATGGTTTGCTTCCTCTTCTAGTTACTTTGATAATAGTTTTTATCACCTTTATTGAACTGTTTCCAACATCCTAATCAACCATGTATATTGAAATATAATAACTACTGTTGGACGATTTAATTACAATTCAAAACACGGAGTTCAGCGAAGGGATCTCTTTTCAACGAATTTATTATCAAGCTGTACAGTCATATATATATGAAAATGTTTTATTAAAGTACTAATTCCGTGAGGAAATGTGAACACTAATAACCAAGATTATAATAAGATGATTAGAATGAATAAAATGTTTTGGTTACAATAATTAAAGGTCATAGAGGTGTAAAAAATAAATACGATGATCTGATGAGTATTCATGAATAAAATAATGCGAATATAAAACATAAGTAAAGGGGGAATGGAGTAATAATAATAATAATAATAATAATAGAATGATACTAATAATAATATTAAGGCCATGGTAACGATAATGATAAGACGTACTTCTTTTGTACGCATAGTTCTGGTTTGAGCTCATGGATGGTAAGAGCTTCGGCTATTTTTAAGAGTTTGATCTGAAGAAATCTGGGTAGATTTGAATGAACCATATAAACAACCTTAAAATCAGACTGTGGATCCGTAGAACGATTACAGTCGATTAGGTGTTCAAGTATAGAGCTCTTAACTACTTTCTTTTCACCTTTTTAGAACCAAACTGGGATATGTTCTCGTATCCGAGTTGAAAGCGAGCGCTGGCTACGGCCGATGTACCTTGCTCCACAAGAGCAGGTGAACTGGTAGATGCACATAGAGGCGACCAGACGCGGAAGCTTATCTTTGATGGATACAGAAAATAAGTTCTTGCTCGTGAAGGTGATTCGTAGTTTAGCAGCATTAAATGTCCTTTTTATCGTTGTTGTTAAACGATTTTTAATAACGTCTGATGTTCGATCACCTTTAAATTCCAGACTTATATAAAGGTTTTTCTTCGGCACTGAATGACTAGGTTTCCTGTTGACGTTACTTCTATTCATAGTTTTCTTAAGGAACGCAAGTTCTTCATTAATGCATTCCGTACTACATATTCGATGTATACGATAACATAAAGTATGAATCACATTTCTCTTTCTGCTTAACGGAACCCAGTTATAGAAGTTAGTTAGTTGGCCATTCCATGTTAGCTTTCTAAAAATGGATCTTTTTAAAGAACCATTATTTCTTCTTACTAGACGTACATCGAGAAAAGGGATTGATTGGTCTTTCTCTCTTTCTAATGTAAAGTCTATGGAAGGGTGGCACGAGTTAAAGGAGTGTAAGATATCGTCCAAATCAATATTATCGTCACAAACGACAAATGTGTCATCCATGTATCTTACGTATAGGTGGAATTGATTTATCATTGAACTGAGTTGATCGTTTTCTAGTTTTGCCATGAAGCAGTCTGCTAGAGTTGGACCTAATGGAGACCCCATTGCAATCCCATCTCTTTGTCTATATATTTCATTGTTGAAACTGAACTGGACATTAAAGGTACAACGTAACAATAATTCTTTTAAGTGTTCAGTTGGAATACCTAGATCTATGTTGTTAGGTCAATATACTCACAAATATAACATATCGTTTCCGTTAACGGTACACTAGTGAATAAAGAATTAACATCAAGCGAGAACATGTGTTTTCCGGAAGTATTAACATCCTTAATACGATCAATAAATTGAAAAGTATCATGAATAGAATATTTAGATACTTGCCTTCTAACTGGTTCCAATTTTTCAGCTAACCATTGGGCTATTCGGTGGTATGGTGAGCTTGACATATCTAAAATAGGTCGTAATGGTAAACCTGCTTTATGTACTTTCGGTAGTCCGTATAAGCGTGGGATGATTGAACCCATTGGGCGAATGTGATCATATAAATCCTGGGTAATTATCTCTTTATTTTTAAGGTTTTTAATAACATCCGTTAGCTGTTTTTCAATCTGCAGTGTTTTATCACCTTCTCCTTTAGGTTTAGAGAATTTAGTCGCATCGTCTAAGATTAATCTCATTTTTTCTAAATATTCTTGGCGGTCAAGTAAGACTACACCAGCTCCTTTGTTAGGTTTACTTAGTATTAAATCCTTATTTCTCTTCAGGAGCATTAGTTGATCCAGATGGTTCTTAGTTAATAAGTTGTTCTTACCACATTGTATATTAACATATCCATGACTACAGTCCAGTAATGTGGATTTAAAATGCTGAAGATTTTGTGGGGATGTTGGCACAAGATCATGAGTTTGGTTTGACAGATTTTCGAATTGAATTTGTGTATAAAGTCTGTTGGTTTTGGAGGTGCTATTACAGAATTTGGGACCCAATGATAAGGCCTGCATTTGGATAGCCGAAGGTTTAATAGAAGAATGATTAAATACATAATTTTCGGGATGTTCTGGAAACTTGTTAATCACGTCTACGTGTTGCAATGTTTCTAAGTGTTTACGTTTAGCTTTTTGTGACTGTTTTTCAGTAACATCATTAACATAATCCTCAAATTGTTTACGTTCATCTAACGACAATTCAAACAATGTGTGGCTTCTTAGAGATATGTTGCGATCTAATTCAACTATTCGAGATTTAATGGCATCTATACAACTGAGAGTATGACGTTTGAGAGTTTTTGCATTGGGATGAATGTGGTTTCGTCTTAGTGTCTTCCAGAAAAGTTCAGGATAATCATTACTTTCGATACAGCTTTTTTCATATATATACGACTGTACAGCTTGATAATAAATTCGTTGAAAAGAGATCCCTTCGCTGAACTTCGTGTTTTGAATTTTAATGTTTAAATGGGAATTACATACCGATTTAATTACAGTTTATGGAAGCATTTAGTTCTCCAATGTAACTTCGAAACTTTTATTGCCATAATTGGATTAAAAGCGGTTTACATCTCTCTGTATTTGATATTCTTGACTTGATCAGTCTTAGTTGGTTTATGCGTTTTTTGTGAGTAGATTACCTTGATATAGCCATTATATCACAAGTTTTATAGAATAGATGAATAGAAGCTATCAGTGGAATCTAGGACGCTCGTCGCAACCTCTTTTAGAGCCTTGTCAACTGGATATGCCTGCATCGCAGTATTAATATTCACACCAGAACTGGAACCCTGTATCTTTTGCAGCAAACAATCATGTTGATATTCACATGTTCGAAAACCTTTAGAATTTCATCGTCATACACTTGAAATTTAATAACTAATCACTCCTCACTTCAAAAGAAACAAAGCAAGCACATATGATTAAATTACTGTAATATCCACAAAACTCCTTTCTGACATATTTAATTATCCATCATAAAGTGTAATTAAAATTCATTAGTAAATCTAAATCACTGAGTAAAACTGAATCAATATTTGTTTTTCTCTCATCTAAATAATTATTATAAAATGAGTTAGAGAGGAGAGGGGGGGGGTAACAAACTCACCATAGTAATAATGAGTCATTTATTTATTTATTCTATTCTATCGTTTTCCGGTATTTCTAGGTCAATGATGAATTGATTAAGTGACTAGGTTTTACTAATTTTCACTTCCTTTATAATTTTCATTCTCTTCTATCTTCTCATATACATATTTATTCATCATTTGTAGACCATAAAGTTTTGGAAAAAAAAATTTCTATTTGGTAGATAAACAAGTTTAACTTAGAATTGGATTTAACTTTATAAGGAAAAGTCAAATTATTAAAAAATAAAAAGATAGAAAGAATAGAGAAGGAAGCCATAGAAAATCATTCCCCCCCAAAAACAAATTGTTATCAGTGCTATGAATAGGTCATGTGTGTATAAAGTTAATTGAGACATTGAATTAAGATTGGAAAATAATTAATTTGTTTTTTTGCGTGTAAATTTAGTAAAAAAAAAGGAATATAAAACAAAGATTATAAACAAAGATGAATGGTGGATAGCAGTGGAATTCAGGATGCACGTTTCGTCCCGTTTTGGACTCGTCAGAAAACTTCACCTACAACTCTTCTACAGTTACTCCGGGCCCCAAGGCTGGGTAAAGGAGGAAGGTTGGGCATGGGGTTAACGACATCATCCCGTAGAAAACTAACTGACTAAAAAACGCTAAAAACGCTAACGGGACTCGTCAACTGGATGTACCTGCATCCCTGATCTTATGTTCAATCCGGGGCTCGAACTCAGTACCATTAGCTTCAAAAGCCATCACGTTATCCACTTAGCTATTGAGATCTGTTAGCCACTTGCTTGTGCAATGAGGTGAAGTTTTAATCCATTTTTGTATTGTTTTTTCGAACATTCCCATAGATGTTTAGGTCTGCAACTGATTGAGTCCTGAATTGAACATCAACTCTGGGATGCAGGTACATCCGACCGGCGAATCCCAAGTAGGACGAAACGAGCGCCCTAGATTCCACTACTAACTAACATCCATCTATGCTTATAATGACTGTGACTTAATATAATATCGAGTCAATCCTCACAGGATGCCTATGTGCCAATATGAGACTGATCAATTGTAGTCCTTAATATCAATGGGAAGATTCAAACAATCAATTCATAAACTGGATTAAAACAAAGATTGAATGTAAAAAACTTATAAATAAATGTAAAGAAATTTTAATTGATACGTTTAAAAATGTTTATTAATAATTATTCAAATAATTTTTTGACCATATAACAGTATTGTGATATTCTACTCAGTAAGCAGACTAATCGATCGTAGTCTTTAATATGGACAATAGGGAAATACAAACTATTACAAATATTATAGTTGAATTCATAAGTCAATTGAAGCTAGATCCCCATGGAAAACCTACAAGCACTGGACATCCGTTTCGTCATATCGTGTGACTCCTCAGTAGCGCGCATTCACGATCCCGCCTCGCGAGATTCGAACCTAGGACCTATTAGTCTCGTGCGCTAGTGCTTAGCCACTAGGTCCTGGGTTTGAATCTCGCGAGTGTGGATCGTTGATGCGCAGTGCTGAGTTCAACAATAGGACTTTTACAATTCGATCAGATGTTTAATAGAAGACTAAATTGTGTGAGACGTAATAAGGAGGGATCAATGTGAAGTGAATGAATCATGTCTAGGGGAAATTAATAGTGATATTTAACCAATAATAATAATATTAATAGTAATAATAATGATAATACAAAGATTTGTGAATAAAGATAATAGTGGCAATTATATTTGACTACGAAAGGTCGTAAGTACATAGTCAAATCATTTCATACAATAGCTAAAATTACTATAGATTAATTAGCCTTGTGGTTGGCCAAGGGAGGAGCAGGGGTTGGAGATATTTCTTCTGTATGCATAGCTCCGGTTTCTTCATCCTGATGGCTACTGGCTCAGCCGTTTGAAGGAGTTTATGTCTGACAAGCTTTGGCGAAAAATTAATGACCCCATAAATAATTGAAAAGGATTGGTTTGTACAGACACTATGACCAGTTTGTACTAAATGGGCCAATATCGAGCTGCTTACTTTCTTCACCAAACCTTTGCTTAGCCGCACTAGGTGTTCGCGAGCACAAAAATGTAAATTACTAGAACTTCGATCAATATATCTTGCTCCACAGGAGCAGTCGAACTGATAAATACGAAATGAGGTGGTCATTCTAGTTAATTCATCTTCTAGCCTCGGTGTCGCCATTGGGCGCGTAGAAAACACTAAACGTATTTCACCGGGATTGAAAGATTTTTGGATTGTTCTGCGTAATCTCTGAGTTAGTGTAATAATAAAATAACTTTTACAGTCAGTTATTTATCGAACTCTATCAAAACGTATCTTATGCATTCGGATTTACATTTTGTATACAATGGAAATTATGAGAATCTAATCTTTATGTTAAATAATGAGTTAAAATGCTTAAATAATTTCTTAATTTACTGTGTCTAAGCTGATGAATCCGAAATCCTCTATCGTTTTCATAGATAGCACATTATTTAAGTATAAGCTGACCCTGTATAGCAATGCATTTTGTTTGATGTAAATTAAATTCGGCCAATCACTTAAAAGGCCTCAACCTAGGATTGATTTCATTTATTGCTTGTTAACAAAGCATAGATTAGGATACTCATAATGGCAGTTCCATTTATACTATTGGTTAAGATATAATGTATAGTTTTATAATATAAACTAACGACTTTATGAACTAATGATATGAATTAATATACTATCCTTGGTAATTGGTTCAACTACTGGACGTAGTCAACAAGTGGGTTATTTTTAAAAAAAATTCTACACACATTCCCGTGATCATTCTCTAAAAACAAGGAAAGTTTTAAATCTAGAAATATCACTATGTTTCATTTTCTTTTCAGACAAAATATTTGTCATAACTTACATGCACTAATGTCATATTTATTTTGGTCAGAGTGAAGAATTTACTTTCTTATTGCATCAAATCTGTATGTTTGTAACAGCGGAAAAGATGTTAAATTAGACATTGTTTCCCAAAAAAATTTTAGGTAGTCGAAAGAGATGGGTAACAATCACTGGGAGAGAGAGAGATTATTTATGATATTCTTTGTAAACTTCAAACAATCAGAAACATTTCCTATGAACTATTCATATCATATATGATCTGTTGTTATGCACTGAGGTGTTTATACTTTACAACTTGAAATTAAGCTGTCTTACGTTGTTGGATCCTTAGTATCTAAACGAATTTGCTTAAATCAATTGTAGTTCACTCATTAGAATAAATGATTCCTCATCATAGAATACTTCACTTTTTTTATGGTTAATGAAAGTCAACGGCAAGCAATGAATCTATGTTCTATGATAGACTTCACTCGTTCAATGAAATAAGCTAAGTACTTAACGGTGAATAACGGAGATGAAATTCAACAAATCACCTATGATGGATAACATCCCCTTAATACAAAACCCAATCCTATTTACACCATGGGAAATCCTAATACATTAGTAGCCTATGTTAGAAAGAAAATATTACATTGCTAGTTAATTAGTTTTTAGAAGGATGGAAATTATAAAGAAAGAAGAAGTTTATTTTCCAAACTACATCTTATTTGGTATCATTTTAGATTTGATAAAGCCTTAAATACGTAAAATATTATTTAAGGCTTATATGTAGGATTAAAGAGAGATAAACTCCACATATATTTTTTTTCTATCAGTGAAGTTTATAGCCAGACTTAAAATTAAATTAATATGAGTTTTGTTGATAAAAAAAAGTTTCTCTTTTTAATAAGGTAGTTGATCAGAATTTATGAGATAGATAAAGAAAAAAATAGGGGGAATTCAGTGAAGAAAAATTGTTTTTTAAAGACGAAATCATTTACTTAAGTTGTATATTCGTATTTATAGTTGTTTGATGAATATGATGTTATAATGCCCCCAAATGCCTCAAGTGCGGCTGAGAGTGGGGAGAGTCCACTCTACTTCTCGAAATGCTCTCATATGGCCACGCGTATATAGTCTCTCCCAGGGAAGTCCTACTCATTGTCTTCTCGTGGCGGGGTTGCTGTTTACGAAATTAGGAGGATGAAAAGTGAATATCCAGAGCTTTAGCCAGGTTGATGGACACGGACAGATCACCTAGGGGAGTTGGGAAACCCTGATTCCAAACCAATGATGTTCATGGGCTCCAGAATCATGAGGGAACAAATGGCGTATTAATCAATCGTTGTTCACCGGCTACCATGGGACTACATCTTCCCACAATGCTCCACTGCCATGTGGATCAGATCTTTGAGACTAAGGCTCTGGGTGTGACCCCCTATGAAAAACACCTGCTTCAGTTTGGGCATATGGGCAGTATCGTAGCCCTCACACAAATCAAATGAGATTTGTGCAGCGCCTATATAACTGGTGCCCCTTTGTACCATGATTTATGTGTTTAAATAAATAAATAATGAAACAACTTCAATAAATACACATCAGAAATGGTTATCAACTTAGATTTGTTGATGGGATCTCAATACCCAAGGTAACACCCTGAAAAGGCACAAACAGCCTAAAATAAAACTTTTTGTGAATTGAGAGTTTACGGGAAAATTGGATGGTGAAATCATGAATAAACGGATTTCCAAATCTATTAATAAAACCTTTATATTCACTTAAACCCCGTATTGTCCTTTCAAGTCAGCGCATCATTCACGGATATGTTAAGAATAAACTTCCGCTTTAGGCCACATGAATGTGCACCTATAAATTCACTTGTTACTCTAGGGTAGGTTATATTAGTCGCACAACACCATCAGTTTCCAAAAGCATCTCAGAACATTACCTGGTGTGGATTTTAAAAGGAGAATGCTAAATAATCTTTAGTCCAACACAGAAGCACCTAACCAAATCTGCACACGTTACTCCTAAGGAATCTTTCCCAAAAATAATTTACACAATCAAAGAAACTGGGTCGATGAGAGACAAAGTAGAAAATGTATGAACTGCTGAGACGTTGGCGAACTACTAATTTAAGCCCGAACTCTGAGTCCAAAAACGATACGTCTAATTTCTCATCTTTTCTCGGCCTTGATTCTCTTCATCATTGTGTTCTGATCTCGTATTGTTTTGATCATTGTTTTGTAATTTTAAACTGTCAGTCATTTTTATTCTGGTACAGGTACATCCAGCTGACAAGTCCCAAACAGGACGAAACGCACGTCCTCGATTCCACTTATAGCCACCATCCATCTTTGTTTATATCTCAAATTATGTTTAATTAGAAAAGGGATCAAAATATTGTCAAACGAATTGAAAATCTGAGGCCTTTATATCTATTAAATTTATTTTATTTTATTCAAACACATAAATATTGGTACAAAGGGGCATCAGAAATATATACGCCACAAAAATCTCATTTGATTTGTGTGAGGGATGTGATATTACCCAGATGCCCAAACTGAAGCAGATGGTTTTCTGAGGGGACCACACTTGGAGACTTTGACCTAAAGTTCTGATCAACAAGGCAGTGAAGCATTGTGAGGAGATGCAATCCCATGGTAGCCGGAGACCAACGATTGATTCATACGCCATTTGTTCCCTCAGGATACTGGAGCCGATGTAAACCATTGGTTTGGAATCAGGGTTTTCCAACTCCCCTAGGTGAACTATCCGTGTCCACCAACCTGGTTAAAGCGCTGGACATTCGCTTTTCATCCTCTCAGTTTCGTAAACAGCATCCCCGTCACAAGAAGTCAGTGAGTAGGACTTGCATGGTAGAGGCTATATTCGTGTGGCCATGTGAGAGCATTTGGAGAGGGAGAGCGGACTCACCCCACTCTCGGCCGTACCAGGGCATTTGGGGGCATCTATTACATAAGCGTCCTAAATGAATGACTACGAAACAGTTATTATTCAACAATGATGATTAGAATATTATATGAATGACAATATGATAAATTGCTTTAACCGAATTTGACATAAAATTTTAAACAAGTCTATGTCCACTGTTAATGTATTTCTTACTGAAAGTTATCTAATTTATAAGAAAAAAACCCTTAAAAATTCATTTAGATTTTCAGTACACTAATCTATGAATTTATTTTCATATCTTTAAATTCTACTTATATCCATATAAGTAGGAATCATTAAAAAAATACACTAAAATTTATCAATAGGATTTAGTGACCTGGTATTTGACTCCAATTAGATTGGGAAAAAAACGATTGTTATCTAATAATTACTGTTAAAATATACATCCTGTCTATCCTCGTATATAATCATTGACTTTAGCGAATAACAAGATGAAATGAGTCAAATATGAGGATAAAATTTTGAATACGTATATTATATATATAATCGTTGAATGGAAAGCGTAGCTAGAGGAAATGACGCTCAATGAAGAAGGAGAGTGGGCCAACTCGATTTAATCAAGTGTTAATCGACATTTATTGTCAAACAAAAATAAGTTACAGACATATAATGAGTTGGTTAAGTAGTTAGCAAACATAAGATCATATAAAAAACAGTCGGGGTTAATAAACGAATAAGTGACAGGGTAAAAATGTGTCATGAGAAGAATGAATAGATTGATCTATCCAGAGGCTAGAATAATCTATGTGGGCTTGACATAACACCGGCTCCTACAAGGAAAACTAAATTTTTAATTTATTTGTAAGGGTCGTTTGAATTTTTCAGTTACTGATATTTAAGTATAAGAATTAGTTATTTTCTTTTAAAATGCCCATCCTGAGAGAATCACTTAATCATATAGACTACTGGTTTTAAACAAGTTTTATCTCAGAAATTCTCTTCTCTTGTTAAAAATGATCACGATAAATGAAGAATGAAACTTTCATTAGTCAATGTTGAACTATGAATATCATTACATCATTTTAAAGAAATGACTAATTTTATGGACGCAGTATTGAATTCAAATCTAAGACAGCTTTAAAAAATCTTTTCCATGTGAAAACACTTGTGTTATCATCATCTGTAAAACAAGGAAAGGAACCAGAAAGTACTAGAAAGCTGTTCCTTTTTACATTTAAATTTCTTTGGTAGCATACATTGATTGATAGATGTATGATAAAAATAGCCAGTTACTTTATAAATCTTACAAAGAGAAGAGATATATAAAGGAGATTTGCTTAAACAGAATCCAAACACAATATATTATCAGTGTCATGTATGTTGAAATAGAGTATAATTTATTAACAGTTAAGAGCATGAGACAATTGAAGCTAGACTACCACAGAAAACCTGAAAGCACCGGATGGCGGTTTCTTCACATTGTGGGACTCCTCAACAATGCGCATCCACGATCCCGCCTCGTGAGATTCGAACCCAGGACCTATCAGTCTCGCGGGCGAACGTTTAACCTCTGGAACCACTGAGCCGGCATTCAACAGTGTTCATGTTTCACTTCGCTCGATCCACGAAATTGAGCGATCACAAAAACCCCTTCTGATATCAATCAACATACTGTCACCAATGACCAGCTTCAAGAGGTATTTCCTGGAGTCCTAGTGAGAAGCAATGGCTAATGGAGTTCAACGAGATCTGTTGTGAGATAGTAACTCTGTGAAGACAATGGTGGATGTGTCATTCAATTTCGTGGCTTACCGATAAATGGAACAATATCACATTAGGTAAATAATAAAATTACCATCGTTTTTAATTTAATTTGTCAGTAATAAGCGAACTGATCTACATTTTTTTTATTTGGATGAAAAATGTTATCTGAATGTGGGTAAGAAAGATTTCTGTTTGTAACATTTCAATTTATTTCTAATCTTATACAAAAATGGAACATTTTACTTTAGTTTAATTATCTTATTGTTGATAGTCTTGACTGAATTTTTGATTAATCTTAGTTTATTCTATAAATTATTATGATGTAATAAGTAAATCAAGGCAATAGGTATAAGATGGATATTTGTGAGACTGAGATTGATCTAAATTCAGTCAGAGATAATTGAAAGTATTCAAAGTTAAATCTAATTCATACTTGTCCAGTCTATTAGTTTTCTGGATTGATTAGCTCATTGAGCGTCTGAATTGAAGAATACTAGGTTCGAGGTCCGATATGAATATCAACGCTAGGATGTAAATACATCCAGCTGACGTGTCTCAAACAGGATAAGTCGAGCTGGTCGGATTTCAACGCTAGCTAAAATCTATTTATTCTATGTGATTTTATTATTTAATTAGTTCTTTCGATAATACGATGAGAAGATGAAGTTTATCAGAATTATGTGATACATTTGCACAATACATTTCGAACAATCTGATAACACATATACTTGTTAAGAAAATTTCTTTTATAAAAATTAAAAGGTCAACTAGACAGGTTAAGGGCAGCTACCCATGTAATTCGAGGAGGAGCGGCTTGAAAAGCTAGACCTCTTTACTCTGTCCTTTCTCAGATTAAGAAGTGATCTGATTTCGATGTATAGAATATTAAAAAATGATTTAATATATCCTCTCTTCTTCTTTCCACTAGATCGCAACATCTCAGAAGACACAGCAGGCGAGTAGAAAAGCCAAGAACAAACAAAATACTCGTAGCATACAGGTTTTCACACCGAGTCATCAATTCTTGGAACCTGTTACCTGAAGCAGTGATGTCCTTACTTTCAATTGACTCATTCAAGAGAAGACTAGACACTCACAGAAGCATACTTGAAAAGGAATAACAGGCCATAGACCTTCTGTCTTCACTACACAAATCTGAATCTGATCTAAATCGAAATAAAATTCACAGGTAACTAGATTTGAAGATGACTGTTTAATAGAATGGATAAGTTTCGAAAACATTGTTAAATATTGAAAGGTTAAATTATTCATCAACGTTGAAACGACAATGCATGTACAGTGAAATCAATAGATTTTTTATCGTTTCAAAATGTTATTGGCGATATTGAAGTCTACATTCATCAAAGTACGGTTAAAATAAGTCATTGAACAATTCAATTATTTCAAAAATTAGTTTACAACATAAATTTATATCAGTTGGTAAATCATCAGTACGCCTAAACATACACGAAGGAAAAAGCAACATCCTCAAATACAACATGGAGAACACCAACACAATCATACTTGATGGAGAAACTCTGGAAGATGTGTAATCGTTCACGTATTTGGGAAGCGGCATCACCGATGAACAAGGCGGATCCGATTCAGACGTAAAGGTGAGGATTGGCGGAGGAAGGACTTCATTCCTGCAATTGAAGAACATTTGGAACTCAAAACAACTGTTGGTCAACCAATATCAAAGTCATAATCTTCAATACGAACGTCAACACAGTTCTACTTTATGGAGGTCAAACTTGGAAAGCCACTACAACCGTCATCAAAATGGTGCAATTTTTTATAAACTACTGTCTACGTAAGGTACTGAATATTTGTTGACCGGATACCATCAGTAACAGTCTACTATGGCAGAGAAAAACCAGCTTTCAAATAACACAGGAAGTCAGGAGAGAGACTTTTGAGGTTAATAGAAAATAAATTACGGAAATCATCAAACTGGATCACGAGGTAAACGTTAACTTGGAATTTTGGAGGAAACGGAAAAGAGGAAAGCAGAAGAATACACTGCATCGAGAATTGTAAGCATACATGAAATGGATGAATAGGAACTGGGAAGAGCTGGAAAGAATTTCCCAGGTCAGGGTTGGATGGAGAATGCTGGTGAGAGACCTATACTCCTCCACGATGTGTAACAGGAGTAAGTAAGTAGGTAAATCAATAATTTCCAGACTGTTTTGTTTCCTAGACTAGTATTCTTAAATATTGGTATAATAATAATAACAATCTGTGTTACAAACTATTTTAAGAATAAAGGAGTTCCACAAGTATGTTAACCATGCAATATCATTGTTTTCTTTTAGGTGATAAACTAGTAAGTAAATCTTTATGTTATGGTATGGGATATTGTAATGAAAGAGGATCTTTATTATGATCTGAATTAAATTTTCGATTATTAAAATAAATGAAAAGAATGATATAAAATATGGTCAAGTAATCATTGCTTATGAAATGGAATTATTGAAGTACACCTATGAGGGATCAGAAATTAAAAACAAAAGAGAGTTCTAACGAGAATAATAGCTAATCTTATATAACAAAATGATAAGCTCATATGCATAATATCGAAAGAAAATGAACATAAAATGATACAAGTGATTAAAGGGAATTAGGTCAATCTATTTCAAGTTCATTGCGGTCTAATTGTTTGGCCTAAATCTTAATCGTATTAGGTATCGACTAGGTTAGTAGTGAAATATATACTCATCGATAATAACGAATGACTAAAATAGAAAACATGAACCGCTGTACTCTGAATTTTCGGTTTAATAATATTGTGTACTCATCATAGGATCTATAGATCATTGTTAGATTTCATTTAAATTTGATCATGGGTATCGGACTGATAAATAGTCCAAACCCAAGATGAAACTACAATTCGATTTTCTTTGTTTTTCGTGGTACTATAATTAGTTTATAATGAAATCAATCCGTTCTCCGTAAAGAAAAAGCAATGAAATCCCATGTAACTGAATTATTTTCATCGTTATTTAACTAATTTTACAATTTCTTACTTGAAAACTTAGTATGATAATACAAAAAAATGAAGTCATTGCCCGAACTATTTTTGATTGTTCATAAAGTGTAATCTATTTTCATGGATAAAGATGGACATTAGCTAGCAGTGGAATCGAGGACGCGCCTCTCGTCCTATTCGGGACTCGTCAACTGGATGTACCTGCATCTCAGAGTTGATGTTCACTCTGAGACTCGAACCCAGCACCTTTAGCTTCAAACGTCATCACGTTATCCATTCAGCTGAGCTGCTAGCTACTGTCCATCTTTGCTTATAATGCTTGTGAATTAAGGCTATATCGATTCAATACACACAGGATGCACATATGCCAATAAGAGACTGATCAATTGCAGTCCTCAAAAAATCAATGGGAAGATTCAAACAAACAATACCAAAGGTATTTTCATAGAGTTTATTGATAAACTACATATACTATTTGTTTGAATAGACAAAATGTTCAAATAAATGTCAGCTGATTAATGTAATCAATGTAGGGGCATTTTTCTAGTATTGCTAAGATGGGAAATTTCAGATTTTTCTTTTTTACTATGATTAAAGTTTAATGAAACTACTGAATATGTTAGTTACGTAAATCTATTACGTAAGGATCCATTGCTATAAAATATCACTTGGTTATCTGCTTAACAATACCATATACGTTTAGATAAAAAAGAACGTAGGTTTTAGGTTTACACAACATTAAAAAGTACTTTACTGGTATATGTATCGATGACCTTGAAATTTTTGCCAAAACAACTGTGTTTTTTTATACTAGAAGTCACCGATCTAATATTTTTATGCATGCATACATATACATACGAAATATCTAAATTTGTTGGGTCTACATAGAAAGTTAGTAGCTGTGACTTCGAATGTATTTGTATATATATTAATTGAACATTACGTGACCATAATGATAACATTAGTACTAGTAATAAGAGTAATAGCTTGATTGTCCCAGATATATGGATAAAAATTAAAACATATGTAACATGAAAAGAGCTGTAGATTATTACAACAATCAAGAAGCATAGAGTAAATTTCAACTAGAAAATTGTTATATTTGAATGCTTTGGTAGTAATGATGTTCCGAATTATTCGAGAGAGAGAGAGATGGAGGGAGGTCGGGAGGTAGAAAATTCGAAAACCATTATATTGTGTACATTTAACTTTGAAGCTACTAAGTGAAAATAAAGGGCGAATCCTGCTACACACAATTTTTCAAGTATAATGGATGCTGAGGAGTCCCATGATAAGACGAAACGACCGTCCAGTACTTTCAGGTTTTCCATGGTGATCTAGTTTCATTTGATTCACCATCTCAACTATTATGATGGATTTGTGAAATATTTCTTATTTCACGTAAAACTTCATGAGTTCACTTCTCCCTTACCATATACTCATTTAAAAATTCCCTGTGGAATATACATGAACAAAGAATATTGTAGCGAACGAGTGTTTTTTTTTCTATAACTTATCACACTCTATAGTTATAAACTCGAATTTATTGTGTTACATTGTAATAAATCTACTAATGATACATTGTGTTAGTATTTTATAGTATTGAAAACTAAGTCGATGTAAAATTTACCGTTTTTAACGTATCATAATGAATAATTAGAGTCTTGAATTGCTATAGTGATAATCAAAACAAAAGATTAATTCGGATGATACTTGGTAACTAAAAAGTTTTATCAGGGATTGATTGAAATGAAAATCTATGACAAAGTGGTCTAAACGTATATCACTCGCAGTTAGATAGTTGATGCTGAATTATATTCTGTATTGACTAGTGGGCGAGCATTGCTAAGAAGATCTAAATTATAACAAAATAACTGTACACACTACTTGAGTTATCAGTATTTATTAAATATAAATCAAGTTATTACTATAATTATCTCCTGATAATCAGTATTAATAATAATTATAATTGAAAGCATGAGTCAATTGAAGCTAAACCACCAAGAAAAACCTTGATGTAATGGACGGCCGTTTCGTCCTATTCCGGGACTCCTCAGTAGTAATTGATAAGCATTAGTAATAAATAAAACAAAACAACTAATCTGAATTGAAACTTTTCTACATTCAATTAGCTAAAAAATACACATAAAACTATAATATAGAAACGTTTTTATGTTACAATAAAAATCTTTCTTTGTCTGCATAAATCAGATTAGTTTGTTTTATCATAGTTTGGCAGATAAAAAGATTTAAAAAAAAGATAATTATCTACGTAAAAGACATTGAATGAAAAAGATACAGAGCCAATAACGGTTTGTGAATGTTGTACGACATATTAAACGATCTTATTTTAAGACAATTTATTGTATGAGGACTGTCAATACAAAAGTAAACATACAGTTGGTAAATGTATTAATTGAGCAAACATTATGTGTGAGTATGTCATTTTAATAGTGAGAAATCAAACAAATACCATTCTATTTATGAACATAGATGTGATACAATTGATTCGGTTCACCGACTTAAATAAAGCAAGAATAACACTATTTGCGAAATTTGATGAATTCATTATATTTCAGTTCTTTCTCCTTCCTTGTATGTTGGCAGGGATGGATGATGGCCAGCAGTGGGATCCAGAACGCCAGTTTCGTTCTATTCGGGAATTGTCAGTTAAATGTACCTGCCCCCCATAATTGATGGTCAATACGGGAATCGAACCTAGAACCGTTTGCTTCAAATGCCATCGCGTTATTCACTCAGCTACTGAGTTCAGGTAGTTACTGACTCAGTAGCTATAAGTATAATGCGATGTTATTTGAAGCAAACGGTACTATGTTCGAGTCTCGGATTGAACATCAATTCTGGGATGCAGGCACATCTAACTGACGAGTCTCAAATAGGATGAAACTCTGTCTGTTGATTCAAATGTTAGCCACCACCCATCTCTGTTAATAATGCTTGTGATTTAAGACAATATCTAGGCAATCCACACAAGATGGACATGTGCCAATATGTGACTGATCAATTACAGTCCTAAATATCAATGGGAAGATTCAATCAACCAAATGCAAAAATGAATTAAGTTAGTTAATATGTTTGGTCATTTTCATTTACCGATGAAAATCGGAATTCGAAATTAAGCTAAAAGTACTAAAACTCCTGTTAAAAATTCCTTAATCTGACCACTTTTATATTTCATACACATTATCTTGTATTGCTAAACAATTAACTTTTGCAAAATTAAACTTAATATAATATATAACTTAATACTAACTTGTATTAATCTGAAAAGGAAGCAACAAAACACAACAAATTTCACACTAGAACTTTCAGAATTACATCTTCAAAATAGTCATTAGGGTGCACACGATTATTATTTGTAGATAATGTAGAATTTTCATCATTCAAATCACGAGATAGAATGGACAGCTAGGATGCAGTTGGTCGATCTTGACTTCACAGATGATTTGGCTCTTCAATCACACACGCAACAGCAAATTCAGGAGAAGACGACCGGTGTAGCAGAAGCGTAACCAGCAGTAAGTCTCAACATCTACAAAGCAACATTCTCCGATACAACACAGCATGCATCAATCTAATCACACTTGACGAAGAAGCTTTGGAGGGTGTGAAAACCATTACTTATCTGGGTAGCATCATTGATGAGCACGGCGGATCTGATGCAGATGTGAAGGCGCGGATCAACAAAGCAAGAGCAGCATATTTACAATTGAAGAACATCTGGAACTCAAAACAATTGTCAACCAACACAAAGATCAGAATTTTCAATACGAATGTCAAGACAGTTATACTGTATGGGGTGGAGACGTGGAGAACTATGAAAGCCATCATCCAGAAGATACAGGTGTTTTTTAACAGTCGTCTACGCAAGATACTTCGGATCCGTTGGCCAGACACTATCAGCAACAACCTACTGTGGTAGAGAAAAATCCAGATTCCATCCAGTGGAAGAAGAAATCAGGAATAAGCGTTGGGAGTGGATGGGACACACATTGAGGAAATCATCGAACTGCGTCACATGGCAAGCCCTCACGTGGAACCTTGAAGGCCAAAGGAAAGGAGGAAGACCATGGGACATATGACGCCAAGAAATAGAGACAGACATGAGAAGAATGAATAAAAGTTGGATAGAATTAGAAAGTATTGCCCAGAACAGAGTGTGTTGGAGAATGTTGGTCGGCGGCCTATGCTCCATTGAGAGTCACAGAAGTAAGTAAGTAAATCACAAAATTGATCTTATCTAGACCAATGTCGAAATCATAATGATAATTTCGTAATAATACAATCAAAAAAATTCAATCCAAATACACTGAAAACATACAATATAGATTGATATTAAAGAAGAATAAAGGTACACTAATGAACTGACTGAATCAACACGTACATATCAGAAGAATTGTCAAAACTATTAACTTGGAGATATATCTGTGTGTGCATAAAGGAGAGTATCAAATTGTTGAACATTTTTTAGTAAAATACCATCTAATCAGTATTTTGAAAATAAATGATTATAATCAATTTGATTGAGTGAATCATCCAAGCATGGATGATTCGGATATATTACTATTATTATTTTAAACTGTAGAACAATAAATTAATAACATTGTAAGTACATTTATAATTCATAAAAAGATTTATTTTTATTTTCAGAAGTGAGTTTTGTGGAGATTTTAGTAATTTTATAGTTGAATTCATGAGTCAATCATATGCTCACTGGTGATTGACTGTAAGAGTCAGTCAGTCAGTCAACTACAACGTAGGATCAGGCACACATATGCATCGGTATTTCCTGGAGTTCTAGTGAGAAGAAGTGACCAGTGGAGTTCAATCATGTCTGTTGTGAGATATCAACCCACTGAAGACAATGGTAAATGGTAGCTCAATCTCGTGGATTAGTTGAAGTTAGACATTAACACTGTTGGATGCCGGCTCAGTGGTCTAGATGTTAAGCGTTCATGCGCGAGACTGATAGGTATTGAGCTAGAACCACGGGAGGCGGGATCGTGTTTGCGCACTGTTGAGGAGTCATACATTAGGATGAAATGGCCGTCCAGTGCTTCCAGGTTTTCCCTGGTGGTCTAACTTCAATTGACTCATGATTTCAACTATTAAAATATTTAATTCATGTTGAAGTTTAATAGAAGTTACATTGAAAGTTATCACGAATACAAGTAAACACTAAATGACTACTAGGTTACAATCATAATTTATCACTCCTATTTAGCTTGTACTAATTACAGTTTTCTTTTAAGTGTCACAAATAGACTAATTAACTATCAGATTTATACACTTTTTATTTAGACAAAAGATTAAGTGAAATGATTACATAACAGCTATTGACGTTTATCAATGTTTAGTCAATGAAAATATTTCCATTAGTTTTGTTTATATTTTGATTTAATATCTAATAGTACATTAACTCCACCTGTAGCTCTTCTAGGGCTACGGGCGGGACCAAGCCTTGGTAAAAGACTATGTAAGTAATAACACATTCAAGCTTTTTTTAATTTAGTGATAGATGAATTTTTGAAGTAATCATTAATCTATAATAATGGAATAAAATATTAGAATTATGTATAAGTGAACACCTAAATCCATATGTTACCTACATTACCTACATATCACCAAATAGAATACTAGATTTTCCTAGGTCAGATCTAATTGTCGTCAATATGTGATAACTATATATTTTTTTCTATTAGTGTTATTACTTTAGTTACATTGTAATAAAAATTATTAATAATTGTAAATGAATGTTTATTTATTTATTTGAACGTATAAACATTGATACAAAGAGACACCAAATATAATTAGGCCAGTAGCAGTTATCATTGATATATGTGAAGGCTGTAATACGGCCTGGGTGTCTAAACCAAACCAGGTGATTTTCTTAGGGGGACCACATATGGAGCTTTTAACATAAAGGTTAATTCCACAAGGCAGTAGAGTTACGTTAGCAGATACAGACTTGTGGTGGCTGGTGACCAACAATAGGTTCATACGCTATTTGTTTTTTTCAGGATCCTAGAGCCCATGTAAACCATTGGTTTGGAATCAGCGCTTTACAACTCTCCTAGGTGGATCCTCCACATCCACCAACTCAGTGTAAGTGCCAAACATTCGCTTTTAGTCCTCTCAATTTCGTGAAAAAATCCCTTCCCCCCTGCGAGAAGTCAATGAGTAGAACTTCCCTGTCAGTGGCTGTATACGTATGATCATATGAGAGCATTTGTAGAGGGAGAGTAGACTCTCCCCAACCCTCGACCGCACCAAATCATCTGGGGCTAAGTGGATTCACGCTACTGAGGAGTCCCTTACTAAGATCGGTTCATGATTTCAATGCAATTTAATCATCTCCACAACCTCAAGCCTAAAATTTTAAATGCAACTAGTAAATAAAAATGTATCCATCAATACTTATTGAATTTAACGTAAACACATTTTAAAAAATGTATCACTATTTACATTATTATTTAATGAGTTTGAACTTTGTACATTAGAATTTGACAACATATAAACAAGATTTTTATAGTTTTTTTGTTTGTTTGTTTTAATCATCAATCTATAAAAGTTATTACGAGTAAAACAGATTGATCTCGTGTTTCTTTTACTATATTCCCTTCTTCTTCTAGTAAACAAAATGTAAACATTATGATGAATGTGAAACTATTGCTTTAAGCTAAAATGTATGTGTTAATATAATGTATAGAAGGGTTGATTGTGTTTTTAATCTACACAAGTTTGAATGGTTAATATGAGTGTTTTTAAGATAATAACTGTAAATCAAATCAAAATTGAAGAAAGTAATGAAACTGATTGACTTATTATTGTGTTGAAAGCGTGAGTCAATTGAAGCTAGAC
>NC_031502.1:52226938-52341964 GCF_000237925.1 Schistosoma mansoni
TAACGGACATGGTTGAACTCCACTGGTCACAGCTTCCCACTAGAACTCTATGATAATAATGAAGATGAAATAAAACTTTTTAATCAAAAGGGTTAAAGTAAACATGGATACATGTAATCGCTAAATTGATCACTTGTCAATAACACTATCATTCTAGACGACTGAGATGACTTCACATCAGTTCAACTGTAAAAAACATTACAAAATAAAGGATCACAGTTGATACGTTTTGTAGTATCAGTTTATATGTTAAGCCCATATACTTTATTCTAGTTGCTGGCCAAGCCAATTCGCCTATCCATTATGAGTCATATTTAGTTGCTGGCCAAGCCAATTCGCCTATCCATTATGAGTCATATTCCTATCTCATAATAGGACGAAACGGCCGTCCAGTGTTTCCAGGTTTTCCATGGTGGTCTAGCTTCAATTGACTCACGCTTTCAACTATGATAAATACTAAATCTCCACAAAACCCCTTCTGATTATTATTGTGTGTATTTGATATATAAAAATATACAATAATTAATGTGAATAAGAATTGAATTCTGAACAAACTGTTTTTTTTTTAAACAATCAGGAAATACTTGATATTGACATTTTATATTTTGTTCAATCATATTGTTCATGAATAAATCGAAACGTATTTGATTAAGATCATGAATCGATCGATGTTAGACCATTAATGATAACCTGGAGGCACAAGATGGCCATCTCTTGATAGAATGAAACTCCTCAGCAATGCACACTGTAAGGATGGCTCGTTGGCAAACTCAAGGAAACCTCAAGAAGCCCAGAAAGGGCGGAAGATATTCTATTCAATCACTGCTAGAGAATTATTAACTCCGCCTGTAGCTCCTCTGGGGGTTACTGCCGGTCCTACACAAAGGAGGAGGGTTGGGTATGGGGTTAGCGACCTCATCCCGTAGAAAACTAACTCGCTAAAAAAACGTTAACCAGAAAAAATCATTCAAACCATTCAAACTCTGCCCTGGGAGTAGAAGGAATAATGATGACGTCTCATGATGAAAGCCGAGTTCCTTCGGAAGTCATGAGGCCGATGCACCTTCTTACAACCAGAGCGACAATTTTTATAGGTACATGGAATGTCCGGACAATGTGAGAGACCGGCAGAGTCTTCCAAATTGCTGCAGAAATGAGAAAATACAACCTGGAGGTGCTTGTGATCAGTGAAACACATTGGACGCAGGTTGGACAACAACGACTGTCTTCACGAGAACTTCTGTTATACTCCGGTCATGAAGAAGAAAACGCCCCGCATACACAAGGATTTGCATTGGTGCTGTCCAGAAAAGCACAAAATGCACTTATTGGATGGGAATCTCATGTAGCAAGGATCATCAAAGCCTCCTTCAAAACAAAGAGAGAGGGCATTACAATGAACGTCATCCAATGCTATGCGCCGACCAACGACTACGATGAAGACGCTAAAGACCAATTCTACGACAGGTTGCAGTCGATCTTCGAGAAACACCCAACAAAGGATTTGACCATTTTGATGGGAGATTTCAATGCCAAGGTTGGAAAGGACAACACTGGATACGAAGACGTCATGGGACAACATGGACTGGGAGGAAGGAACGAAAATGGTGAGAGATTTGCAAACCTATGTGCCTTCAATAAACTGGTCATAGGTGGCACCATATTCCCACATAAAAACATACACAAAGCCACTTGGATTTCACCGGATGACATTACACAGAATCAAATCGACCATATCTGCATCAACACAAAGTTCAGGAGGACGATGGAGGATGTGAGAACCAGAAGAGGAGCTGATATAGCATCCGATCATCATTTGCTGGTCACCAAGATGAAACTAAAACTTAAGAAGCACTGGAAAACGGAGCGGACAACATCACAAAAGTTTAATACGGCCTTTCTTCGAGATGCTGACAAACTCAACAAATTCAGCAACAGGTTCCAGGCCTTTCATGATCTACTCAATGGAGAGGGAACTACCATGGAGAGCAACTGGAAAGGTATCAAGAAGGCAATCGTTTCAACATGTCAGGAGGTTCTGGGCCAAAAGAAGCACCATCACAAAGAATGGATCACTGTTGGTACTCTGGATAAAATTGAAGAAAGGAGGAACAAGAAGGCAGCAATCAATATCAGCCGAACCAGAGCGGAAAAAGCCAAGGCACAAGCCAAATACATAGAGGCAAACAAGCAAGTGAAGAGGAGCATCAGAACCGACAAACGTAAATATGTGGAAGATTTAGCGATGACAGCGGAAAAGGCTGCAAGAGAGGGAATCATGATACAACAATGAAAGTTGCTGGAAATTACCGTAAGCCAGAAAGACCAGTGAAAAGCAAGGAAGGCAAAGTAATCACCGACATTGAAGAACAACGAAACAGGTGGGTGGGACACTTCAAAGAACTCTTGAATCGACCAGCTCCACTGAACCCACCCAACATCGAAGCAGCAACCACAGACCTCCCAATCGATGTTGGCCCACCAACAATTGAAGAGATCAGCATGGCCATTAGACAAATCAAGAGCGGTAAAGCAGCGGGATCAGACAACATCCCGACAGAGGCACTGAAAGCAAATGTAGGAGCAGCTGCCAAGATACTCCACATCCTCTTCAGTAAGATTTGGGACGAAGAACATGTACCAACAGACTGGAAAAAAGGACTTCTGATCAAGATACCAAAGAAAGGCGATCTGAGCAAGTGCGACAACTACGAAGGCATCACTCTTCTCTCAATACCAGGAAAAGTCTTCAACAGAGTATTGTTAAACAGGATGAAGGATTCCGTGGACGCCCAACTTCGAGATCAACAGGCTGGATTTCGTAAGGATGGATCGTGTACAGATCAAATCGTAACTCTGCGTATCATTGTGGAACAATCAATCGAATGGAATTCATCACTCTACATCAACTTCATCGACTACGAGAAAGCTTTTATAGCGTAGACAGGACGACACTATGGAGGCTTCTTCGACACTATGGCGTGCCTGAGAAGATAGTCAATATCATACGGAACTTCTATGATGGATTAAACTGAGAAATCGTGCATGGAGGACAACTCACCGACTCGTTTGAAGTAAAGACCGATGTCAGGCAAAGTTGCTTACTCTTACCGTTTCTCTTTTCCCTGGTGATCGACTGGATCATAAAGACGTCAGCAACTGGAGGAATGCACGGGATACAGTGGACAAGCAGGATGCAACTCGACGATCTAGACTTCGCGGATGATCTGGCTCTTCTATCACAAACGCAACAACAAATGCAGGATAAAACGACCAGTTTAGCAGCAGCCTCAGCAGCAGTAGGTCTCAATTTAAACAAAGAGGAAAGCAAGACTCTCCGATACAATACAATATGCACCAATCAAATTACACTTGATGGAGAAGCTTTGGAGGATGTGGAAACCTTTACATATCTGGGCAGCATCATTGATGAGCACGGTGGATCAGATGCAGATTTGAAGGCGCTAATTAGCAAAGAAAGAGCAGTATACCTACAACTGAAAAACATCTGGAGCTCAAAACAATTGTCAACCAACGCCAACATCAGAATTTTCAATACAAATGTCAAGACAGTTCTACTGTATGGGGCGGAGACGTGGAGAACTACGAAAGCGATTATCCAGAAGATACAAGTGTTTATTAACAGCTGTCTACGCACGATACTTCGGATCAGATGGCCAGACACTATCAGCAATAAATTATTGTGGGAGAGAACAAACCAGATTCCAGCAGAAGAATAGATCAGGAAGAAGCGCTGGAAGTGGATTGGGCACACCTTGAGGAAATCACCTAATTGAGTCACAAGACAAGCCCTCACATGGAATCCTGAAGGTTAAAGGAGAAGAGGAAGACCAAAGAACACATTACGCCGAGAAATAGAGACAGATATGAGAAGAATGAAGAAGAACTTGATAGAACTAGAAAAGAAGGCTCAGGACAGAGTGGGTTGGAGAAAGCTGGTCGGCGGCCTATGCTACATTGGGAGTAACAGGCGTAAGTAAGTAAGTAAGTAAGTAAGTAAGTAAGTAGAGGATTATTCCAGAATATCGATGTGTAGCTCTCCTATTGGTTGAATAAGAAGGACCCATTATGAGCCTATTGGCCATCCAAAATGATGACTTACTTTCACTTGAAAACTATAAATACATGAGATTTTTGTACTATATTTAATACTATTTTGGGAATAACATTCCTACTTACTAGTCTTGTGTCTTCTCATTTTGCGACTTGGGAGAATTCTAGCGTTCAAGTATTACGCGGTATACTAAGAGTCTAAGTTCGAGATATAACACACACCCACCACTCTTCACGTTGGGTCGGAATCCAGAAGCTTCGGTTTTGTGAGCGAACGCCTAATCCCTAGACCACTAAGCCGACATCCAACGGCGTTAATTTTTAACTTCAACCAATCTACGGAATTGTGCGATCATCTTTTATTGTCTTCTGTGGGTAACTGTCTCACATCGGATACGGATTAATGCCACTGGTCATAAAATACAATAAAAATATTTAAAAAAATCTATCTTCTTGAACTACAGAACTCTATTATGAAGATAATAAATTTTTTAAATTACTGGTTGAAATGTTTTAATTACATAGAAGTTTGATACTGTATGAGACTTAGTTACCGATTCGAATTGACTACAGACTTATAGACTTACGGGAATAAATATTTACAAACGGGATGAAATGTCTTAGTTATTACGAGATAATTAATGTCACCACAATGACCTATTTCTTTGATACACTTTTTATACGTCAGTTGGGATTGTTGAATATTTTCTTACTAAAAATTCTGTTACCATGACATTTACATATATTCTACTCAATGAATCGATTATTATTTAAATAAATTTTTTCCACAATTATTCATGTTTATTAATCTACCTGTCAAACGTTTCTGAGAGAAAATACGCATAATTGTTTTAATTTCTAATGAACAGTTAAAGTAAATCCTTAAAATAAATGAATCTATATTATTCTACTACAAAGAACTGTAAAAAGAAAACAACTTGTACCACATAGTGGATTAAATACAGGATTGTGATGTGGTTTATTTATATCCATATAAGTAGTATATGGTGATGGTCAAACATAGAATGTATTTTGGCAGAAGATCGATAAGGAGAGAACAGGAATGAAGCGCAATCGGTAGGAAAATGTGTGAACAATGAAATCAGAGAAGACGGACTGATATTTGCAGAAGAAACAGTTAACAACGAGAAAATTGATTGTTATTTTGCAAATTAACTGTTTACTGTATGGTTATCAGAGTTTAGTAATTTGTGCTTACAGACATTCGATTGTCCCTAACTAGTGTTTTGTTCACTACAGAACAAATGATTTACAAAGAAAAAAGCAACCTTTCTTTGATCAGTTGCTAAGCATATTTCAAAAAGTTTTCCCTTTTTTTTTCATTTGAAATGGATTATTGGTAAATTTCTGATGTCATTTGGCGATAAACTTTGTTTAAACTATAATATATATATATATTTTTTAAACTTATCTACAAACTATTATATTCCATAGGGATTTAATTTTAATTGTTCATCTCGTTTCTATGTTTACATAATTTCTGTTAACTAGGCTATATAATCATTATAATGGTTAAATAATATCCAGAAAGCATATCTATATATATATATTTAGAATTCATACTAGTTCTATCCGATAGATTAGGGAATTTTCTTAAACGTTACTATACGAATAATGTAGTAGTTAAGTTAATTTAAATAATTAATTTCGTGTTACTATGATTATTACTCAAAGAAAATAAATACATTTATGTAATTTATTTTATTGATCAGTTTTTAAATCTAGGTGCTATGTTGAGTAACTAAGTACCACATGTAATATAGATTAATTGTAAAGTTTATGACAAAGAAACAAAGTGAAGTGTTTACATTTGGAAGGTATCACAGTTCTTTTTCTTAAAATTTAATTGTAATAAGAAGTGATAAACATGAAATTTGAATGCTAATTGCATTGAACTTTTTGCTGTTGATGATTTTGATTATTATACTCTGAAGAAGTCCAGACAAGTTAGCTGGATGAAACGTTGGAATTATTTAAATTTCAATCGATGAGATTATTTCAAATATAATTTTCATATATAATGAGGTAAGTTTCCCCAACCCCCAAAAAAATCGAACGTCATGCACAAATTATTATGAACAGTGTTTGTATTTTTTGTTGTTGATGTTGAAACATTACCTATTGAAGAGGTAATTAATATTTGTTCAGTAGCTAATCTTTGTTCAATGTCACATAGACTAATCATAATAAAATTCGCCTATCAGTTAACTTGCATTCAATGATACTTAAGCAAAACCAATAAGAATCCTTATTCATTTTATCATCATCCTTTTAAAAATAGAACATAGTATAATAGTAAAGTAACTTGGTTACTTTCACTTGGTGTTGTTTACTTATATCTTCCTATTGTTATTTAGGACTGCGATTGATCAGTCTCTTGTCGGCATATGGGCATACTGTGTGGACTGCCTCGATATTGCCTGAAATCACATGCTATATAAGCAAATATGGATAGTGGCTAACAGTGGAATCCAGGACGCCAGTTTCGTCTTATTTGGGGCTCGTCAGCTGCATATACCTGCATCTCATAGTTGATTTTCACCCTTGGACTCGAACCCAGTACCTTTCACTTCAAACGTCCTCACGCTATCTACTTAGCTACTGAATCCTGATAGTTACTCCCTCGTGAAATGGGTTGAAGCTTAAATTCACTTGGTGTTGTTTACTTGTATCTTCCCATTGCTATTTAGGACTGCAGACAGGACTGAACAAGCAGGTCGCTATTAGGACTCAGTAGCTGAGTGGATAACGTGATGGCGTTTGAAGCAAACGGTACTGGGTTCATGTCCCAGAGTGAACATCAACTCTAAGATACAAGTACATCCAGTTGACGAGTCCTAAATAGGACGAAATGCGCATTCTGGATTCCACTGCTAGTCACTATCTAACTTGGTTACTTTTAAACAAATGGAACTTACAAACTGTTTACGTTCTTTTTTTGCAACGAATTACTACTGTACGATAAGTGTAGGTTACAAGTAGATATTTTAAATAATTTTACTGTTACAAAAAATATAATCTAAACAATAACAACTTGAGTTATAAACAATGACGCCATTAGATTTAAGTTCTATTTAAGTAAATTTCTTTCCCTTGTTGTTGTTGTTGGTTAAATGACTAATTTTTTAGATGATGATTCATATGGATAAGTAATGAAATACAATAAAAATATTCCACCCAAAAAAAATAATCATACATAGTAGTAGTGTTTAAGGTCTTAGAATGTATGAATTTCGATTATATTTCTTTATTCAGATAGTTTTTTCTGTGATATACAAAAACAAAACCGAAGTTTTTTATTACTGATTAAACAGTGGAAGAATGATTTGAACATGGTTAATTTTTAGTAATAATTACCATAGAAGATAGTTTGAAAGTTTTAATAGAGAATGTAGTGAGGCGATGTAATTGATATTTAGTTTCTGCTCATGAGATCCTCCAAGGAGTTGATAAAAAGATATAAAACACAACTGTCCAGTGATGTTTCTTAGTGTTTGTCTAATTAAGATAAAGTCATTATGTGAATTATGAAATTAAACAATCGCCTCAACATATTATAGTAAGAATCATCATATGCCTACTATAAGAGTTCGGATGAGAATTCTTGATCAGTGGAGTTTAACTATGTCTGGTGTGGTACAAATATCACTAATGGCAATGAATAATAATCGTGCAAAACGTTGAATTAATGGAGTTAGGCGTATTCACTAGTAGATACTGGTTCAGAAGTCTAAAGGTCAAGCACTTACTATGAGTGGTCCCGGATTTGATACCCAGTGGATTCGTGGATACACACTAGCAAAGGGTTCCATATTAGGAAGAAATAGCTCTCCAGTGCTTTCTGGTTTTTAACATTTATCTAAGAAGGGCTAGTCTTTGATGTAAGGTATGATAATCAAACTAAGACCTGACTCCAGAACTTTCTTCTAGCTTCTTGAATCAAAAACTCAATGTGCACATAATTAAATGCAGGACAATTGGTATTTGTCTACAATAAACTATTTTTTCCTCTAATTAATTAACATTTGATAGTAGAGTTGTAATTGTTAACTAGAGTTACTAATGTTTCTATTCTCCTTGTTCAACAATTTATTTAATTTATGAACATTGATGATGAATAATTGGTACTGTTCAACAATGTACGAATCTATTTGATTATTGTTCCTGAACAATGAGATCCATTTTTAAGTTCTGAAAAACATTCATTCTCAAAGTAAATATTAGAATGAATAGTCAGTTAGTGTTGCCATCTTAATAATCTTATGTATTTATAGCATTTGTTCATGGACGTTAACATTTCAGAAATTTCGATCGTCATGAGTGTTTTTTTCTAGTTGCTATAATATAATCAAATGAGATGATAATTTACGTTCGTATTGTACATTTTGAATTGTATTTTTTAATTCATATTGATAAATGGAACATAATAGTGGTGAAATAAATATTCTTATGTAAATGGGTAATCATGAAGGGGAGACTATAATTTATGGACGAGCCAATCAGAAGCGTTTGAAGGGCTTTAAGGTCACAGCGTCAATTTTAGTACCGGATGCTCATGTACAATCGGTTCACAGAGGATTTTAGAGAAGACGTGACAATTAAACGGCTACAATAAATGGGACTACTAAGAAGTTACTTTATTTGTAATTGCGGTAATCAGTTGACTTGTAGACCTTGTGCAGACTACCGTGATGATGTTTGCTTTCGATGTAATATATGTTAGAGGAGGAAGCCTGCTAGAATAGGAACTTTTTTCTCTCGATCCAGATTGAGACTAAGGCAAATTATAATAATTGCTGTGAACTGTATAACATAAGCACCAGTATTATGTTACTGAAGCTTCGGTTGTCCAGAGGTGTGAGTAATGTACGGATATATGCGTAATAAAAATGACAAACTTATACAACCGAAGTACATACAAACAATATCGAAGCTACGTGGACGAGGCTGAGAAAGCTTTTGTGACCTTATCATGGCTCCAGAGACAGGGTATTATGAAGCCATATGGATGAGTTCCTCTACCTTATGCATTACGTTTTTAGAGCCTTTGAGCCTTTTTCTAACCTTGACAAGTTTTTGGACCATGTAAAAGAAATGTATCCACTTTATTTCTTTGGTTTTGTATGATATAATTGTCTTTTATTCATAGGAATCGTCTAGGCTGCTCCAACAGATTCGAACCTAGGACCTATCAGTCTTACGCGCGATCGCTTAAATTCTACACCACTGAGCCAGCATCCAACGGTGTTAATGTCTAACTTCAACCAATCCACGAAGTTGTGCCACCATCCACCAATCTCTTCAGTGAGTTGATATCTCCCAACAGACCTGGTTGAACTCCACTGGTTACTGCTTCTCATTAGAACTCCAGGAAATATCTCTTGAATTCAGTCACCAGTGAGTATATGATTATTATCAGAAGGGGTTCCTGTGGAGATTTTAGTAATTTTATAGTTGAAATCATGAGTCTATTGAAGTTAGACATTAACACCGTTAGATGCCGGCTCAGTGGTCTAGTGGTTAGGCGCTCGCGCGCGTAAGACATATAGATCCTGGATTTGAATATCACGAGGCGGGATCGTGGATGCGCAATACTGAGGAGTTCATGTTTTCATACACATGCAAGAATTGATAGACATGATTTGATGAGATATTATTAAAATAAGAGTTTTGTAAACTTGTAATTACAAATAAAGACCAACTCAATCACTCAGTGAACAGATATACTATCTCTGACTAATGAAATACAGTTCTGAATATCAATAACTGTAAATCATTTTGATAAGAATAATAATATCAGTAGGGGTTTTGTGGAGATTTTAGTAATTTTTTATATACTTGAAATCATGAGTCAATTGAAGCTAGACCACCATCGCAAACCGTTTCGCACTGCTGAGGAGTCCCATAATGGGACGAAACGGCCGTCCAGTGCTTCCAGGTTTTCGATGGTGGTCTAACTTCAATTGATCTCAACTATATAAAAAGAATAATAATACATAATTAAGAATATAATTCTTTTTTCTACCACTATTATATACAACAATTTGTTGTTAGTATTCAATGAATAGTGTACTATAGTTAAGTAATAATTCTCTTTCATTTTTAATTATTATGGTTTATAAAAGGATAAAAGAAAACTTAGTTTAATTATAGTCATTTGATTAATATAAATATAATGTATTTCAGTGATAATTATATATTCAACTATTATCCTGTGTCTTATGATTAAATATAGAGAAATTTGGATTATGAGTAAGTTACCTCCGCCTCATGTGTTTACAGTTAATGGATAGTGTTATTCTCAAGGCAATAATGTTAATGTTTAATCTATTAACATTGTTATTGAATTCATCACTCAATCTATAGATCATGTAAATTTATCCTTTTTAAGACTATTAATTACAAAAGATGGATAGTAACTAGGAATGGAATCCAGGACGCGAATTTCGTCCCATTTGGGACTCATTATTTCGATGTACCTGCATCTCAGAGTTAATGTTCACTCTGGCACTCGAATCCAGTACCGTTTGCTTCAAACGCTATCGCGTTATCTACTTAGCCACTGAAGCCTAATAGCCATTTGCTTGTGCAAGTGAATTTATTAACTAGAAAATTAGAAGACTAAATGAATAATAGGAAGTATATTTATTCATTTGAACTCCTAACTTACATGATCATTTAAATGAAATACAATTGTACAACGTAGAATTTATATATCTCACTAAGTACATAACTAAGATATTTTTCGGACAAGGTTGGCTAGCAATCCAAGAGTTAATTGACTGTAATTCATGAATGAAAAAAAGTTATGACAAGAATTAACAATTCAAAGAAATAACTTCAAATTAGGATAGTTTAAAAATATTAGAAAACAACTGTTGGATAAGTACTCATTAAAAAAATGCAGACAAATTCAACAAGGAGTAGCTACTGTATTTTATAGAGTCTCGTTCACTGAGATGGATGATTTGGTCGTGTTTTATTTTAGTTTAATCCCTTTCTGAGGTGTTCTTTAATGTTTGTTAGCGGTTGCTTTGACAAGTTGACCACGCAGTTGTTTGTGTTTTCTTCCATAGGTGGTTTTGAGATCTTGATTAGTTTCTTCTTTGGGGTGTTTCTTCCTAGCTCGCAGTGTCGGTTGCATAATACCTCGATGATTGTTGTCAAGATTTCTAAGTGTGAGACAATTGATTGACATTTTGTAAATGAAATATTTACTGTATGGTTCACAGATTTTACTAGGAGATTTAGTGATTTTGTATTCAAACACATTTGGTTGTTCTTGTTAACTACAATATTACTACTATATATAAAACTCCTCTGTATACTTGTAAACATATTAAACTTCGTTCTACATGTTTTGTTTCTTGACACGTTAAAATAAAACTAAACTTCTTTCCTGGACAATGTCATATAGTGTTTGTTTTTTTTAATATTTTGTTTATCCTTCCTTAAGTGTAACTATAGAGATTAAGATCAAATTGTTCGTCTTTATTCATTTTTCTCAGGCGTGCACACAATCTGATGTCAATGTAATGATAATATACTCTTTTTTAATCCTGCCCATCATTTCTCTTTTCTTTACTATCTTAATGAATGTTTTCATTTAGGAAAAATTAGATTTTACAACTTTTTCGATGTTTCTCATTCTTCCCTTTTTTAGAATTTGAAATTGTTTTCGTGGGACTTTTGTTGTTTGTTAATGATGCTTGTTTTCTATCTAATATTTGCTGTTTTAAGATTTCAGTAGTTATTGTTGAAAAAGAATTAGAATGTTAATTATGTATTTTAGAGCAAATCAGTAGTATTGTGAAATCTCTGAATATTAAATAGATAAGTTTATCTGTTTATTGTGATTAAATAATAATAAGTTACAAAATGTACGGTAAGCTGATTATCATAATAATTGTTATTCTATTGCTATTGTAGTGAACGTAAATACCAACGGAAATAACCAAATATGTTTGAATACAAAACCACAAAATCTCCTAGTAAAATCTGAGAACCATAAAGTATATACTTCATTTACAAAATTTCAATCAATTGTCACGATTGATTGATCACCACCCAGTGATCAATCAATCGTGATTACATCTCAGTCCTACAGGAGGTCGGTCGCGGCTCGGATAGCTCAGTGGTAACGTCTCTGACTGTGAAGCTCAGTGACAAGGGATCGAATCCGTCAGGGAGTACCAGTTCCCTCAAGATTACAGGTACACCTTGCTGATGAGTGCCAAGTAGCACGAAACCCGGGTCCAGGGTTTCCTGTTGACCACCTTCAACCACTATCTTATGTCAATCAATTGTCTCACATTTGATTGTTCCTTCGTTCCCACACAAATCAATCTCTGTTCTCGTTCTCTTCTCTTCGATCTTCTTAACATTCTAAAGCCACGTATCCCACTTTCGATTGGTGTTATATACTACTTATATCTGTCGACATAAGTAGCACACATCACAATATTACTTGTTAAGTGAGAATTTTTTTTAAATGCTACAATAAAGAAAACTTTTTAAGAAAATGTTTTTTTTTTGACTATTCAATAATAAATTAATGCTGTCATTCTATTAATATATTAAATGTTCAGTGTATGCCGAGAAAAGTAATTATTTATTTTGAATAGAGTTTCATCTATGCATATGATGAGATCATTTAGAGAATCAGTAAAAAATCAAGTTCCTATAAATAACTATTTCTTTTAGATTTGTGTGCTCTATGCAGTGAACATCTAACGTCCTCTAAACTTTTTGTCATGTATATTCTACTATCTAGTAGTTTACTGACTGAACTCCCTTTGTGGTGTGGTCTACTTATATCCATATAAGTAGTATATGGTGTGGGTCAGACATAGAATGTATTTTGGCAGAAGACCGATGAGGAAAGAACTGAAATGAAACGCAAACGTCTGGAAAATGCATGAGCAATGGAATAAGAGAAGAAACAGTGAAGATTGAAACAATTGGTTGTTAATTTGCAAATTGACTGTTCATTGTTTGGTAATCAGAATTTATTGAGATAGTCTGTAATCTTTGCTTAAATACATTCGATTGTCCCCAACCGGTGTTTTGTTCACAACATTTGGTGTTGCTGCCAACCAGGAGGAGGAAGGGTGCTGTTCTGCGGACGCCGCTGAGGGTCTGGAGTGGAGGTGCTAGTTGGGGCAGTCTGGTGAGGAGAGGTGGCGTCGAGTGGAGTGTTCTGGCGGGGCGGCGTTGGCTGTAGCGGGTGCTGTCGACGGAGAGGAGCAGTGGGACGTGCGGCTGCTGGGCGGACATCGGATGTAGATGGCTCAGCAGGCCGGTGGAGTACGGGTGTTGAACGTCCCAGGTGCCGGGTGGATGCGGATGTTGGTGCCCCGGCAGGTCGACGGAGCTATGGAGGTCAGCGCGCCGCAGACTCGACATTCTGACGGAGAGTTTGGCACAGACTGCAGTGAAAGAAGATAGTGGCATGGCGAGCAGAACCACCGCATGGTCGAATGCTTAAGGGGGGACGAGTGTGGTGTGGTCTACTTATATCCATATAAGTAGTATATGGTGTGGGTCAGACATAGAATGTATTTTGGCAGAAGACCGATGAGGAAAGAACTGAAATGAAACGCAAACGTCTGGAAAATGCATGAGCAATGGAATAAGAGAAGAAACAGTGAAGATTGAAACAATTGGTTGTTAATTTGCAAATTGACTGTTCATTGTTTGGTAATCAGAATTTATTGAGATAGTCTGTAATCTTTGCTTAAATACATTCGATTGTCCCCAGTCGTGTTCTGTTCACTACACCTTTTCTATCAGCATAGAAGTATCAAGGAATGACAAGCTAAAAGACTTGGAATCACTTATTCTCAAAAGTTATCTATTTAGTGAAGGAGGAAATATATTTTCAAATTTTAAAAATCTCCACAAGTTTTGTGTATGTTTGTATTCTGTGGTATTTCACTCGTTGAACTGAAAGATGTCGATGATATAATTTTAACTAGTTCTAATATATCAGGCTAAATAATGCATTTTCTTTTTATTCAAATAAAAATACAGTTAGATCGAAAGAAGATGTAACCAGTTATTTGGCACACAAATCAACCAGAATATTTATGTTTCATATTAAGAGTTTGTCGAACTTTGAGAGGTAATCCTCGTTCCAATGTTAAGACTGACATGAACAGTTAATTAGAAGTAGCAAAAGGTCAATCAATAACAATCAGAAGTGGCCTAAAGGACAAATGCATTTCATTGGGTTCAATAAGTCAGTTTTCTAAGGATAAAGTGGTATATACATGTATGAGCATTTGTTGATTTCATTCGGTCATCCAATACACTTTCTCGTTCACTCTTGTGTTCTCGTCCAAGTGATCAGTTGGGTGGGGTAGCGCATAGCACAGTGTGTATCAATATCAGATTTCGGGCACCGCACATCACAACAAGGGTACGGCTGTTGGGGTTCAATTTAAAGTAATTCAGTCAAGATTATATTTAGTAGAATGTTTATTTCTGTATTTTGTTTAATGAATATGTTAACTGAATACTAAAGTGTTAAATCTAATCAGTTTCTTCCAGGACTATTCTTGCTGTTTGGAGGACCTTAGGCTCTTGAGCGATCATGTAAATTGTGTGTGACCAAGTTTGTTTAATGTTGATAACTAAGCGCTTCATCGATATAAACCTTTCAGGGTTTCTCAAGTGACGGTCTTCAAGTTTCTAGTTTGTGATTTCATCACGCTATATCACCCTCCCTACTTACTTGGTTTAACCTCCTGTACCATTTTGTTTAGAAATCCAAGAGGGTTATGTGAGGTGGAAGCACTGCAATTAATTGGTGACAATTAAATCTGAAATGAGGAGCAGCTGAAGAGCTTGAATTTTAAGGACTTTAAGGAATGTTTTGAAAAATGAAGATGGATAAATAATAAATGTATTGCCACAAATAAGATGTATTTTGAAGGGGGTGGGACTATTGTCGTTTCTCGCCCTCATGTTTAACGTTTCAGTGTCAAGTCTGCCAGATCTCTGTAAGACTAATGCACTACATATTATGGGTTTAAAGCGTAAAAAATGAGTTATGTACTCTGCATTCGAAATAAATCATCGAACGGTAGTCTGTTCTTAAGAGACACTGAGTTTTCAGACTTACTAATCAAAGAATTATGGTTGAGCAGTGAAAATAAAGTTTCAAAGAGAAGAAACCTTCTGTCTATACGCGTTCCAGTTACTAATAATTTGTGAAGTTTACTTTCAAGATTATATTATTTACTAGGTAACTCTGTCAAAAATGAAATCCATTTCACGATAACACCTTCATTACATATATCTACGCCTAAATATCAACTTTGAATAAATTCTGTTTTTTGTCTCATCTGTGGAAGTAGTAGGAAACTCTGTTATATAACTTTTACAATTTTTTTTAATAAGCCCAATGGCATTATGTTACAATTTTAACTTGGTTGTTATGCAATAAATTAATTATGAACCTGAATAACAAAGGAATCAATATTGATTTATGGAATAATGACATATGATTCGAAAAGTTACTTTTTCCCAACCAAACTTATATCTAAGAAATGTTAAATAATAAGTTAGTTAGTTGGTTCAGTTACGCCGTTTCCCTGTTTATAGTTATATTTGTGTTGCACTTTCGTAAAAGAGAATAAAACATATCTACTAACACTACTATTACCACGATTGCTGTGGTGTATGATACTATTACTACTACTGTAGTGAACAAGAACACTGGTAGGGGACAATCGAATGTGTTTAAAAACAAATTACAGACTATCTCACTAAATTCTGATAACCATACAGCAGACAGTTGATTTGCGAAATAACAATCAGTTATCTCAATCTTCAATGTTCCTTCTGTAAATATCAGTTCATCTTCTCTAATTTCATTGTTCATGCATTTTCGTACCCATTGTGCTTCATTCCTGTTCTTTCCTTATCGATCTTCTGCGAAAATACATCCTATGTCTGACCATCACCATATACTACTTATATGGATACAAGTAGACCACATTACACTACTACTACTACTATTACTATTACTATTACTACTACTTGTGTAATGTTCACATTACAGAACTCTAAAACTCTATCAGTTTATTTAACAAAATTGTTCCTAGGCAAGTTTTAACTTTGATGTATAATTGAGAAACATTTATGAGACAATCATTTCAAATAAGATAATTTTGTTTATGCTGTTTGATAACTGAAGATAAACATAAACGACTAGACTAATTTGATGAGACCTAATTATGTGACAAATCATCGTAGCAAAGTTAAGTATTCAATTTTTACAAAAGAAATGTTCAAACATTAAATTTATGTCGCATAAATGCTCTTTAAACAATTATTTTCAAAAAAAAAGAATTTACTTACCGACTTTAGGCTGACACATTCAAGCGTTGAAACTGTCATTACAAATTTGTTTACACTCTGAAGCGGTGAATAATATATCATCTAAAAGTGTGATATATTTATTCTTAATCAATAAATATGAGAATACAAGTAAACGTTTAGAAGATTCAAGTTAGTTTACATTATGAACTGAATTCGTCGGTACTCACAGTCTAACAAAGAATCAAACTATATGATTGTTAAGTTTTTCAGAATGAATCGCATAATTCATATACTTAGACCAGCTTCAGTCACCTATATTTTTTGGTTATAGTCTATGATCATCGGTGAGTATCTCTATGTCATTTCTTACTTGGTTTACTTCACATTTTATAGCTCCCTATTAAAATCTCCTAGAAGCATTTTCAAGACCAGTCACCCACGGTAAACGATTCTTTATTTGGATAAGTGGTTTTAGGAAATAAAAGGAACTTTCTTCTCACAGAACATACTGAGGATAATCAAGTCATCTTTTTGGGGTTTTTGAAAAAAAATCTACTGGAATATAAATGAACGTAACTGACAATTCTTGAAGAAAGTTAAGTGTGGATATGGGCTTTAAGTATTATTCAAATCTTTTAATTCGAGTTATTCAGAAATTTCTGTAGAAAGGCTTCACAATTACTTGATCTTAAGGATGTTTTATTATTCAAACTCTCTAAATAAATGTCGAGTGAAAGTTAGTAAAGAGTATAGAGCTTGTAATCCTCTAGTTTGAAAAAAATATTAAAAGGATGATATTCCTGATGAAATCAGCCTTACTCATTTCGATTTTTCCCATGTTTTAAATATATTGAAGGTATCTTCAGTTAATTGAGACTAGCTGTTTACTATAAAATGTGTCAATAAAGATTATGGATATTTTGAGTTCAATTTTGAAGAGACTAACAATAAATAGTTGGATTACTTTGAGTGATTTCCACTTACATGAATACTGTCGGTTAAATGTGAGCATTTTAACAACTGAATTAAATGTTTCTTGTGTTCACAGAGGCAACAAAATCCAACCTAAGGTCTCCTCATGATGCTGCTGGATAGTGAGGGCAACCATGCTAGCCAACTTGAACAGTCTCAGAGATCGGACCGATCATCTATTCAGTTGTATATGATCAATCCTGAGTTCTATACTAGGAGCTGACTTTACCTCTCGGACTACTGATGTCTCTATAGAGTAAGGACAAATTTGGATTGTTAATACAAGTAAATGCTTTCATATCCAATCTAGTTGATAGATTAGTTAATGTGGCGTTTTTTCATAGTTTAAAAAAAATTAGATTATATCGATTCATTTCAGATAAATTTCAGACTTGTATTTGTGATTTGTAACCCTTTTGATTCCAATCATTTTATTCATTGATTTTTAAAAGTGAACTTCAAGTGAATCAAAAATTGAAAGAAAAATTTTTTTTCAATTTCTAAATTAATCAATAATACAATATATATTAATAAATAAACATTGAAATACCTTTGGATACACACACGGGTATTCAAACTTAAATACCCGTAAACAACAATTAGGTACAATCGGGTATTCATCGATATATATTTCCTTCTTCACTAATATTTTAATATATTTCATAGAAGGAAGAAACTAAAAAAAAAGAAAAAAAAATTTCCAAAAATGAATGTTAAAAAACAAACAAAAAACTAACTAAGCAACCACTTTATCTATTTCAGTATAATCTAATTTGTTGATTATACTTATCTAACTATTTAACCTACTATTTACATCTACTTATACAACTACCTATTCATTTATTTATAGTAGAATGTAACAATATTTCTATTAATTAGTACATGTCAATCTTAGCCTTCTACCATCAATGATGGGAATGTTTGTTTTGAAAAAGTGAATTTTTAACTATTTCATTTGTTCCTTTTTTATCAAATACAAATATGCTGTTACTTAACATACAATCTGTATCTTCATTCCTTCATCCATTGAATACTGATCCTAGTGGGAAGAGGGTGAGTGTGTGTATATGAATGATTGAGTGAATGAATGAGGTAGTAATAATAAAACAGTTGAGCAGATTTCAGTTATATTTTTGAAGCTGGTTAGTTGTCAATACTGTAACAGGATCAGATGTTAATTGAATGTTAATTGTTTTTTCTGTATACAAGTTATGTTACACATGATGGAAATACTTTGTAATAAGAATATTAAAGGTTAGATATATTGCCTTGACATGGATGCAAAATTTATAGACTAAAGAATTTAAACAATATAAATGTGAACACTATGAAGTTTAAATTCATTTAGTATTGTTTGTTTGAATCTTCCCATCGAAGCAAGTGGCTATCAGGACTCAGTGGCCGAGTGGATAACGCGATGGCGTTTGAAGGATGGTACTGGGTTCGAGTCCCAGAGTGAACATCAAATCTGAGATGCAGGTACATCCAGCTGACGAGTCCCGAATAGGACGAAACGCGCATCCTGGATTCCACTGCTAGCCACTATTCATCTCTGCTTACTATGAAGTTTGTTATCATAGTTCTTCAAATTAGAATGACTACTACACTGAAGAATCAATAAGAAAACTGATTCTCAATTAATTATATAAAATATGGCGCCCACATAAACATTTGGTTTGCAATCCATTGTGTTCCAATGTGATATAGCTTCAAAGATAGACAATCAGACCTCATCAACATAGAGCCTGGCAAAGATATACTTTGGTTCAAGTTGTCATGCTAGATTAGCTCGACAAGGTGAGAATGACAAAAGAGATTAAAATAATATAGTAGCAATAGTAAAAATAAAGGATGAACTTTGGAAATACGGCCTAAAGGGACAGAGTGGAAAGGTACGTTTTAGGATATACTGAAATCAAATATCGAGGGGAAGATAAAAAATGAATCCATCTGCGCCACCGTGATGGCGCATATACATGGACCCCAATCAGGTACTCTGATATCACAACATGGATTAGACCAATAGTAAAGAGCTTCATTGAATGAAACTGCGTCTTGATTGAGCCGACTTTAACTTCCTTCCATCCTAAATCTCGACTAACAAGGGACTCTCGTTGAGGCACAAGTCCTATCCACCTCTGCCGATGTATATTCACCACCTCATCAATCAACTTGCCACATTTGCCTACTACCCTACGCTTAAATTCATCGTTGCTTACTCGATCAATTCATGGAACATGAGAAATACTTCAAAGACACTTATGATCAAAATCCTTCAACCTACGCAAGTATTCTACCTCCATAGAACATATCTTACGTCCATAAAATAGTACATAACAAATTACACCGCAGCATATCCCCCTTTTAGTTACTAGAGAGACATCTTACCTGCTCCAGAAATGACGCAGTTTGGTAAACGACGATTGAGTTTTCTGAATGCAATCTCAGGTTTTGTCAGGCTCCAACCCTTTGTGGCTGATCAGACTTCCAAGATAAGTGAAATGGTTAACGCAATCAACATCTTCACTTCCTATCACCAGTTAAGACGATGATTCAGACCGGTCCTGAAGTAAAGGCTTTTTCATTGAAATCCTGGATCGATCGATGTTGGAACACCACTGGAAACCTGAAAGTACTGAACTGCCATTTCGTCTTAGTATGGGACTCTTTACATGGGAGCTTTACATCATTTGTAATTAAATATGTAAGGTACTTAACTCCATAAATCATATCAACAAATGGTATAAAGTAATTCATGATTGATTCGTCAATGAGTAGGGCTCAGTGTCAAGTTACAATGTGGTTCACTAGTCTGGTCGACAAAATCCTGTGAATATTGCTTAAATGTTGGCTAGTTGGAGATGGGAGGGAGAAATCCTTGGACCTGAGTTTCATCCTAGTTTGCACTCATCAGCAAAGGGCATCTTCAATCTTGAAAGAACTGATTCTAACTCTGGGATTCGAACTAATATCACCTAGCTTTATAATCTGAGACATTATGGATCAGCCTTTTGGTCTGCTACTCGACTCCTGTAGGATTGACGTAATTTTATCAACATGTTAGCACTTGATACTTTAGATGCTAACAGACATTTCATTCAAATTCATATCCAATTATATGGAAATCATAATCAATTTACTACCATGTTTTGGTTTATAACTAAGTCATTTTTTTCTTTATTCCAATCATTCTTGTTTCTTTTTCTCTTTCTAATTCCACTTTGTTTTTTCAACTTTTGATCATGTTACATAAATATATTATAAAATTGTCATAATATTTATATAGTCTTAATGGTGTTTGTTTAAGTCTTTCACCATGATTAACCATAACAACAAGTCTGATTTGAAAGTTTCAAAACAAGAAAAAAGTGATTTGTTTTATCTTGTTTATTTAGTTAGATAACATGTTCAACAAGTTATTGTCGGTATTAAACATATTGAAAATGCTGATAAATCTAGTTTGTATTTAATTCTTAATGAGACTTTATTAAGCATACAGTAAATTAGTCCACTGTAGGTAAACCGATCAGAATTGTTTTAAAAAGTGGATAGGTTGAGAAAAAAAATAGTTCACAGGTCCTTTTATTTCTTAATTTTACAAGTCTTTATAAGCGTTTAGTTTAGCATATAGCGCCCCCAAATGTCCTGGTACGGCCGAGAGTGGGGAGGGGCCACCTTCCCTCTCGAAATGTTCTCACATGGCTACGTGTATACAGCCATTGCCAGGGAAGTCCTACTCATTGCCTTCTCGTGGCGGGGGTGTTGTTCACAAAAGTGAGAGGACGAAAAGCGAATGTCCGGCGCTTTAACCGGGTTGGTAGACACGGAAAGTCCACCTAGGGGAGTTGAAAAACCCTGATTCTAAACCAGTGGTGTACATGGACTGCAGCATCTTGAAGGAACAGATGGCGTGTGAACCAATTGTTGGTCATCGGCTACCATGGAACTGCATCTCCTCACGATGCTCCACTGCCTTGTGGATCAGACCTATAGGTGAAAGGCTCCGGGTGTGACCCCCTTTGAAAACCACCTGCATCGGTTTGGGCACCTGGTCGGTATCACAGCCCTCACACAAATCAAATGAGATTTGTGAGGCGCATATGTATCTGGTGCTTCCTTGTACTGATAATTATGTGTTTAAATGAATAAATAAATTATGATATAGCTGATTATCATCAAGAAAATGCTTGATATATGATTTAAACAAGTTTAATATATACTGAAACAAATATATGGTCGATATTAATATTTTGAAGTTATTAGTATTAAGGGATTTGTGGATATCGTGGAATTTTTCATAGTTTAAATGGCAAGCTGATCTTAACTAGACAACTATTGGAGACTTAGAAGCATTGGTCAGCCGTTTCGTTCTACTATGGGACTCCTCAGCGGTGAGCAGGTACAACTCTGCCTAGGACTTCCAGTCTCACGTACAAACACTTAACCACTAGACGTATGAGTTGGAATCCAATGATGTACATGTGTGAATTCATTCAGTTTAAGATGTTGCACAACCCCCGTCCGCTGCTTTCAGTAGATAATTGTCTCATACCTAACGTGGTTGAACTCCAATGGTCAGAGCTTTATATTGGAACTCCAGGAACTATATTTGGAAGTTAGTCATTAGTTAGCACATGATTGTTATTAGTTTATGAGGGAAGTTGTTTGGAAACAGATGGAATGGTAGTTCTCAGGTTGTCATGTAATAATAATAGTGTTTAGATATATCCTTTCCCAATAAAAGCATTTCTTATAATTGAACAGTATATATACTGGCGTTTTGGTCTCGGCTATTTAGGGATTCATCAAGATGAATAGCTTGAAAATCATTCAGTGTTAATGAAATTACTGTTTTTTGTCTTTGTTCAAAAGATGAAGACTTCTTACTTACTTCAGTTTTGATTTATGCTCAAAATGTATGGATCTTCAAATCGATCAAGGATTCTACATTCTTCAGAGATCCAATATTCAAAATCTTCATACACCTGTTTTTATTACAGGTCCCTACGAGCTCTACGAGAATGAATTTTCAATACGTATATTTCATCCAATCGCTGATCCGAACAGACAGTCAGGGAAATGAAGTAAAGGAAGCAAAGAGGACGCACAGTGTAGAGGGCGAGTGAGTCAACTAGTTTTAACCAAGCGTGACTCAATATTTATATTCGGACAAAAATAAATAACAGGTACTTGATGAATAAGGTAAGTAATTAACACACACGATCATATGAAAACAGTCAAGGTTAATGAGCGAATAGGTGACAGGCAGAAATGTAGCTTGAGAAGAATCAACATATTGGTCAGTTTAGAGGCCAGTATAACCTATATAGGCTTGATATAGCACCAGCCACTAGACCATCAAAAACTACATCGGAATCGCAAGCATAAAAATTTATTTGGTACAGAAACATGATTACCCAATTCAATGGATCTATTTTATACATGTCAGCTCTGGAAAACATGCTACATTTGAATAAGTTTAAATTACTTTTGAATAAAAGAATATCTCTGAAACTTATTCAAGAAAACAAAGACAAAGCGACAATGAACACAGTTTCTTTGATTGCTTTTTTCCTAATGTAAGCAACCACGAAGCAGATATATTGATTCAGTGAAATCAGGAAAATTAGAATCTATATTGCAATGGAAGGTTTTTATAAAGAGAGAGAGATTGTGTATATGGATACTAAACTGCGGTCTGCTACTTATATCGACATAAGTAGTATACAGCGCTAATCAGAAAAAGAACGCTTGACAGCAGAAGGTTGAGATCGGATAGAAGAGAAAGGAAACAAAAAGTAATTGATATAGAAATAAAGGATCAATAAAGTCTCAAACAATTAATGGACATTTTGCAAATGAAGGATTGAACGTATAATTTTTACATTTTAACAACCAACTTTGTATGTGTTGATACATGATCTGTCGTCCCAACCTGTGTTTTCGTTCATTATAATACGGTGTGTTATGGTAAGTGCGGGTGAGATTTATTGAGAAAATGGGTTGTTCACTTCGTCAAATATTATTGCCTGTAGATACATTTAGATTAGATACACTTGTATTAAAGATTCTGATTGTATTCAGATATGTTCTTTATGCGACGTGTATTCTGTCGTCTTTACGAAGCTTGGGGTAATTTATTTTCCATATGTGGAGGTATTCCAATAAATTTCCTCATTTTAGATTTGTTTCAACTAACTGATTATAAATGTTACCAGTAAAATGTTTTCCTGTGTTTTTATAAAAACCATAAAAGCTATTGAAATACTAGATATTCTAAAATTCAATTAAAAAAAAACACCTAATGGTCAATTTCTCAACATTCACTGGCCGGATACTATCAGCAACAGCGTTTTATGGGAGAGGACAAACCAGCTTCCAGCTGAAGAGTAAATTATGAAAAGACATTGGAAGTGGATCAGACATACATTAAGGAAATCACCAATGTGCATCACGAGGCAAGCCCCAACTTGGAATCCGGAAGGGAAGCGGAAAAGAGGAAGGTCAAAGAACGCATTACGCTGGGAAATAGAAGCAGATATGAAAAAGATGAATAGCAACTGGAAAGAACTGGAAAGGATTGTTTGGGACAGGGTTGGATGGAGAATGATGGTGTGAGGCCTATGCTCCTCGACGAGGGGTAACAGGCGTAAGTAAGTAAGTGAGTAATGGTCAATTTATTTTTCTCCTTTTCTGTTCTTTGTAAAAATGAGAGGCAACTATAGTGGATACATACAGGAGAAAAACTAGTGGCGAACAATTGTGGATGAAGACAAAAGACTGATAAGCACTGCTACATTAAATGTATGGAATTTTTTAAATACTGACAGTTTTAATTGATATCAAGTATAGATTAGTACTAATTTAGCATAATTTGCTTTCATAATTCCTTATTTTATGCAAGATATAGTAATGAATTACCCATATATGAAAGAAGAATATTCTTTACAGTATATGCTCTTCAGGTTCGACAATTATAGTAAAGTGCGGTGAGTACTAAGTATATTACTTCTTACCGATTTCATATAACTTTATACATTGTATGATCTTGTACCGAACATTTGGTCTAATTTGCAATGTCACTATGGTGAACGAAGACTTGATGGAAGAAACCAATTCGTTGTCGAATACAAAATTACAGAACGTCTTTCGAAAATTGGGAACCACACATTAAATACTTCATGTGTACATTTTTCACAAACTTTACCGTTCCTCCATTCCTGTTGTCATTAAAATTACTCTCTGTTTCCCTTTCTATTTTCTTTAAATGAATCTATTCAATTTTCTGCTTCCAGGCATTTCACTTCTGATTGGTTTTACATACTACTTATGCCCGTCAACATTAGTAACATAAACTACAGCACAACCATTTCGCTCACCCTATCTGACCCATATTTATTCCGATCACTAACCGCATAATTTCATTTAACGTATAAGCTTCTTCATAAAAATGTCTCATATTGGTCATTACAACATTAAAAATTTAATTTCATGGTCTTAAATTCACATGCTCTAATTTTTGACAATGTACTTTGCCTTAAACCTGGCCGATCTTTAGATTGATATTCTGAATATATGATAGTAGTGTAATGAACAAGAATACGGGTGGGGACAACCAATTTATTTTAATACAAAATTACAGAATGTCTTGGTAAATAATGAGGATCATACATTGAATACTTTGTTTGTAAATTTCCATCATTTTTCTTTTATGTTCTGTATGCTTCTTCCTGTTCTCAATTTTTTTCTATTTCCGTTTCTATTCTCCTTAATCCTCTCTTTGTAGCCTTCTGCTGACAGGGTTTCCACTTTCGTTTGGTTTTACATAATACTTATACCTGTCGACAAAAGTAGCATACGCCATAGTTGCATCTGAAGAGAATTTATTAAAAAGATTATTTTTCGCTCATATATTAGTATTTTTATATGATGGGGTTTTTAAACAATTAAAATATAGTAATGAATAAACTATCATTATTAATCTACATTTGTCCATTCACCCTGAACTTCTAACGGACAATATATATATATATATATTCTCTTTGTGCTACGGTTTCACTCAGTTCATACCAGTAGTAGGAAAGTATTAAACACAGACCTAATGAATGATTTCGAAGCAAAACTTCAAGTTGAATGATTCTGTATGTTTTACCAAGTTTCCATACATTTCAATTAAAACGTTTAGTTACTAATGAGTAGTCAAGTTATAAATATGAATTATTTTAATGTCAGTTAAGAACTATTACAATATGTATATATATAAAGACTGCTAATATATAATTTGAAATAACAATAAGTTTGAGGAGTTTGAGGTACCAGAATTAATTCACTGTCAACTTGCAGATCTTCTTTTAGACACGCAATTCGATTCACAGTTACTCTCAATTATTCCTCAAACACACTCTGTCCTCGCACATCCTTTCCAGTTCTATCCGATTCTTGTTCATTCTTCTCATATTTGTCTCGATTTTTCGGCGTAATGTGTTCTTTCGTCTTCCTCTCCTCCTTCAGGATTTTGTGTGAGGGCTTGCCTTGTGATGAAGTTAGGTGATTTCCTCAATGTATGTCCAATTCACTCTGTTACGTCTGGCCGATTGTGAACACTATATTTGCTTCCCTAAGCAAGTTCCGTATCCCCGAGCTAGAACTATACAGCAACTTGAAGACCAGAGAAAAGGCACAAAGTATGAGGGAAGCGCTTTACTACAGGATTCATTTATGTACAGAAAATACAGGGGTTTTATAGTAATTTAAGAGACCTTGAGTTTCCATAGTAGCAGTGTGTTAAACAGCCAATCACGATCTCGTTATTTTAGTAGCATAGCTTCCAATTAATCGCTGAGTGGTTGGGGCTCTTTATGAGCCTCTGGAGGCTCTGATAGAGTTTACTGTAAGCCGACTTAACACACTCCCAGCGCTTCTTCCTGATTTCTTTCTCCACTAGATGGAATCTTGTTCCTTCTCTCCCATAACAGGTTGTTGCTGATAATGTCTGGCCAACGGATCGGAAATATTTTGTGTAGACAACTGTTAATAAACACCTGTATCTTCTGGATGATGGCTTTCGTAATTCTCCAGGTTTCCGCCCCATACAGTAGAACTGTCTTGACATTTGTATTGAAAATTCTGATCTTGGTGTTGGTTGACAATTGTTTTGAGTTCCAGATGTTCTTCATGTGTAAATATGATGCTCTTGCTTTGCTGATTTACGTCTTCACATCTGCATCAGATCCACTGCTGCCCAGATATGTAAAATATTCTACATCCTCCAAAGCTTCTCTGTCAAGTGTAATTCTATTGAGGCATGTTGTGTTGTATCGGAGAATCTTGCTTTGTGGATGTTGAGGCTTACTGCTGGTCGGGTTGCTGCTACACTGTTCGTCTTCTCCTGCATTTGTTGTATATGTGTGTGCTATAAGAGCCAGATCATCTGTGAAGTCTAGATCGTTCAGCTGCATCCTAGCTGTTCATTGTATGCCGTGCTTCCCTCCAGATGTTGACGTCTTCATGATCCAGTCGATCACCAGGAGAAAGAGAAAGGGTGAATGTAAGCAACCTTACCTAACATCGGTCTTTACCTTGAATGAGTCAGTGAGTTGCCCTCCATGAACTATTTTGCGGTTCGATCTCTCATGGGAATTCCGTATGATATTGACTATCATCACAGGCACACCGTAGTGTCGAAGAAGCCTCCATAGTGCTGTCCCGTCCACGCTATCAAATGCTTTCTCGTAGTCAATGAATTTGATGTGGAGTGATGAATTTCATTCAATTGATTGTTGCACAATGATCTGTAGATTTGCGATTTGGTCTGTACACGATCTATCCTTACGGAATCCAGCCTGTTAATCTCTAAGTTGGACGTCTTTTGAGTCCTTTATTCTGTTTAGCAACATCTTGTTGAAAATTTTTTCTGGTATTGAGAGAAGATCGCCTTTCTTTGGTATCTTGATCAGAAGTCCTTTTTTCCAGTCTGTTGGTACTTGTTCTTCATCCCAAATCTTACTAAAGAGAATATAGAGTATCTTTGCAGTTACTACTACATCTGCTTTCAGTGTCTCTGCTGGAATGTTGTCTGATCCCGCTGCTTTGCCGCTCTTGATTTTTCTGATGGCCATGCTGATCTCTCATCGATTGCTGGTGGGCTGGGTGGGTTCAATTGAGCTGGTCGATCTAAGAGTTCTTTGAAGTGCTCTACCCACCTGTTTCACTGTTCATCAATGTTGGTGATTATTTTGCCTTCATCGATTTTCACTCTACATAGAACCAAATCTAATTTTGCTTATGAAATAAAAATTCTTATAATGTTCCCTTCGATGATTTGTTGGTTGGTATTCTGCTTAGTTGACTGCATAAAGAATTGCTACAGATGAGCTAAACCTTCGAAGTTTACAATAGTATTGCTAAGTGCATAACGTGACAGAGTTTGAAGTTAACAGTACTGAGTTTGAGTCCTTGAATGAACATCAACTCTGGGATGCAGTTACATCCAACTGACGAGCCCCAATTGGGACGAAACTTTCGTCGTGAATTCAACTGCTCGCCATCATTCATCTATGCTTATAATGTCTGTGACATAAGACAATATTGAGACAATCCTCACAGGATGCATATATGCTAATAAGAGACTGATCAATTACAGTCCTAAACATCAATGGGAAGGTTCAAACAAAACAATACAAAATGAATGGTATAAATAGTGTAAAAAAAACTCAGTATCCAGTTATTGTTTTTTCAAATAAATCAGAAACATAGCTTAGTAACTAACATTGTAATACAAAAGAATAATATCATGTTTTGTTTATTTTTCTATCACTAAATCAATAAAATTAAATAGACTGAATTCTAAAAATTAACTCATCAGGCTAATATAATAAGTTGAGACAAGGTCATAATATAGCGTGGTTGATCCTGTATACCGAGATTTCGGTCTTAATAGTGTTCCTTTTTGTTTCATATTTTAGAATGTTCATATAGTCTGGGAAAATTAGTTTGTTTCTTTCCAACTATTGGAGTGTTATTAAGTTTTTCTAATAAAAGTTAACTATTTTCATTTAATATAGTTGAGATCATGAGTCAATTGAAGCTAGATCACCATGGAAAACCTGAAAGCACTGGTAAGAGTAAAATAAGCAAACCCGAGGTTCGAGGGCGAAGTAGTATACCTGGCTGTACAGAGGTGTGACGGCAGTAAGGTGTTCTCCTCAGACAACTAACATAACAGCGATTCTGTCTTCCAAAAAGGAAGGAAGGGGTTAGAAAAGGTCGCCTTATCCGATGGGGATCCGTCTCCAGCAATAAGGTCTCAACAAGTAGGGAACTAACACAAAAATTACTCACAAAAATGTCGTATGTGAACGGCCTCAAGCAGATGTCCCTTAGGCATTGTATTTACGCTCTCAGGTCACTAAGACCGATTGTAACTTAAGTTTCTTTTCAGGTACCTCTAGAAGAACCCTTCCATGGTGTGGTAAACCGGGAAGTGATAATTGCCCTCATATTTCTAACAGCACTCAAAACTAATGTATTCATATTCAATCTTCTTCTTCGATTCCTATTATTACTCCTACCTAGACTTTCAACTCTAAACTTCTTCTTTTGTGTTCCTCCCCAAGTGTCACCATGGCCAACTATTCTAGTGTGCTAAATATTGTCCCAAATCTACTGAAACCTCGCTCTAAACTACCCACTTGAGCCTTCAACATGCGTATCCTATGTCAAAACGGCCAATGGACCTCCTTTGCTAACACCCTGGGATCTCAAACCATTGATGTATGGTGTGTCTCGGAAACAAGCATACATGATCCTGGTGTGGTCATTCATTTGACCTCCCCTCGCCAAAATAGATACTCGGCGAGATACGCCCTCCGTGTATCCGGCGACCCGATGGTTAGTTCTCGTGGACTGGTTGGTGTAGGCAAAGCACTGAGTACGAGGGCAGAATAGACATTATTAGAATGGATCCCTGTTAACAGTGGCCTATATGCTTTAGGGCTAACGGCTCCGTAAGAACTCGAAAGGATAGGGACACACGTCGTTTCCGCCTACGCTCCCACTGACTGCAACCCAGATGAAGTGAAAGATGATTTTCACAGAAAGCTTTCTGAACTCCTTCAAAAAGCTAAACGCTGAGACATAGTACTCGTAGCAGGTGATTTTAATGCCCAAGCAGGTCTACGCAAAATACTTCGGATCCGTTGGTTAGACACTATCAGCCACAACCTACTGTTGGAGAGAACAAAACAGATTCCATCCAGTAGAGGAAGAAATCAGCAAAAAGAGTTGGAAGTGGATAGGACACACATTGAGGAAAGCACGAAACTGCTTCACAAGGCAAGCCCTCACATGGAATCTTGAAGGCCAAAGAAGAATAGGAAGACCAAAGAACATATTACGCCGAGAAATGGAGATAGACATGAAAAGAATGAACAAAAGTTGGATAGAACTAGAAAGGAAGGTGGAGTACAGATTGTGCTGGAGAATTCTGTTGGGCGGTGTATGTTTCATTGCGAGTAACAGATGTAAGTAAGTAACTAAGGTAGCTTAAACCAAACGGAAAGGCATCTTGGCGGGTATTTTAGTATTCCGGCTCAGCTAACGGACAATATTGGTCGTCTGTTGCAACTGTACTCAGACAATCGTTTGTTTTTAGTAAACCCTAATTTTAAACATAAAGATAGACATCGTCTAACATGGTGACCCCTTGCATCAAGCCAACGATGGACTCATATAAACCATATTGCCGTCAGCCATCGTTTGATAGGTAAGGAATACAAGAAAATCGTTTATTGATAAAAATCTCTCTATGAGTCAGCCATTCATCTTTATTTGAATTAAATTATAATATGTTATTATTCATTTGAATCTTATCCTCTTCAAATATAATTTCTGAAGGTCATTCATTCAATGACCAATCATTGACAAAAGCAAAATGTTAATTTGATTATTGATCTTTTATAAATAACCAATCCAATTACAGTTTATATCACTAGTTACTATTTATTGCTTGATAGGAATTTTTGGGATAACAGTTATCATTTTCATTATTCATCATCCTCAATTCTTTTTCTATCAAAAAATGTATCAAAAACGATTTGGATTATTTAAAGAATTTCAATATTTTACAAAAACAAAAATTTTATTATTTTTATTATTTATAGGGATATACACCTTATTCATAAATATATGGTCATTAACAAAATTTAATTCTTTGCCAAAATTGAATTTTATTCAATTTAATGAATTAAAACAAATTCATCATTATCAAATGAATAAATGTTCAATACCATATATGAATTTATGGCCAAATCATTTTCATAATATAAATAAAACAAAAATCAATTTACCAAAATGTAAACAAACTACTTTATTTAAATTATATAATTTATCAAATCATATCATTAGTATCCATGATTATTTATCATTTCATTTGGGAAAATTAACAATTCATCATTATCATCATAGTAACAATACACTGAGACTTAATTCTAGCTTAGTAACATGTTCATTATTTCCAATAAAACGTTTAAATGATTATCAATCAATATATTTAAATGTTATTGAACAAATTGATGATGGTTATCAATCATCATGGCCAATGTTTATGGTAATATGTCAACCAAAACAAAATATATTCCTATTACAATCTAATTTCAATTCGAATTATTATAAATTAGATCAAATTGAACGTTTATTTATATGTGGTTCATATTATACAAATAAAAAACAAAAAAAATCTATTTGGCCAGTAACTAAGAGAAAACAAAAAAAATTAATGTATAATATACTACTATTAGGTATAGATTCTATATCACGTTTATCAGCCTATAGATATTTAACAAAAACAATTCAATTTCTTCATAATATTAATGAAAGTACAATTATAATGAATTTATATAATGTAATTGGTGATGGTACTACAGTGAATTTATTAGGGCTATTAACAGGACAATTAGAAACAGAATTACCCGAATCAAGAAAATCCCATCTAAATAATATAAGATTAAATCAATATGATAATTATACAATATTAGATAATTATCCATGGATATGGAAAGAATATTCAGATTATGGTAATTATGTTACACATTATATTGAAGATACACCAAAATGGGGTACATTTCAACATAGATTATGTGGTTTTGGATCAATGAATAATCCAACAACTAGTTATGGACGTCCATGTTTAATAGCAGCAAGTCAAGAAGAAAATTATTCTGGAAAAATTCTTGGATGTACAATGTCAAGGTAAAAAGACAAAAAAAAGTGAATACTACCGAAAATGTGGAATAATTCTGATTCGATTTCTTTGAATTGTATTTTATAAGTATGTATAAAAATTAATTTTCATAGTTGAAATCATGAGTCAATTGAAGCTAGACCACTATGCAAAATCTGGAGGCACTGGACGGCCGTTTCATTCTATTGTGGGACTCCTCAACAGTGCGCATCTACGATCCCGCCTCATGAGATTCGAACCCAGGACCTACCAGTCTCGCTCCAGAGCACTTAACCACTAGACCACTGAGCTGGCATCCAACGGTGTTAATGTCTAACTTCGACCGATCCACGAAGTTTGAGCAACCGTTCACCAATTGTCTTCAGTGAAGTGATATCTCTACAACAGACTTGGATGAACTCCATCGGTTACTGCTTCTCAGTAGAACTCCAGGACATATCTCTTGAAGTCAGTCACTAGTGAGCATTTGATTATAATCAGAAGGGGTTTTGCGAAGATTTCAGTATTTTCATAGCTAAAATCATGAGTCAATTGAAGCTAGACCACCATGGAAAACCTGGAAGCTTCAATTGACTCATGATTTCAACTATGAAAATACTGAAATCTCCACAAAACCCCTTCTGATTAGAAATTAATTATTTGTAAAATTGATAACTTGGTGGGTTCCAAATTATGTTTATCGAAATACTTCTTTTTCCCAAAACAGACAATACTAAGCAACAAATTCAAGTTTCAAGTATGTTGACTGGAAATTTTATTAACTAGGATTCTAGAAAATAATGTAAATTATAGTCGCAATAGAAATATGATTAATAAACATTATGAATCTAGGTTACATGCTCGTTGAAGATTGTTGGCAAGGAAAGTAGTGCTCATCGCATCATACGGTATCAAAGGCTCTAAAGTTAGCTTTCAACTATTCTGATAAGAGTTAACATCTTTCAGCACAGACAATCGTGCTTATTGTTGGCTTAGAATTTAACACAATCATGTTATTGTTATATAGTGATGATTGAGTACAATTGATTAACCTATAATGCACTCAATCTAAGTGATTTGAAATTATTTTTCTTTAAAATTGTAGATACACCTCACTGATGTCTGCCAAATTATATCAAACTTGAAATCTGTTCTTCCTATCAACTGCTAACAATCAAGTAAAATTAGATAATACTGTCCGTGTTGCTAAGATACATGGATTAAATGACCATATTACAACCTAAATGATGGTATTTGATCAGTACTAGTGACTAGTTTGGTATGATTATTTTGTGGCAAATTGGCATGTTGAAAACGTATTAAAATCATCTAAGAATTTAACTAATAAACTAGACGCATTTTCATTACTTTTTCAATGAATCAATAGATTGTAAATCAATTGAATAGATTTGCCTCATTTTAACCATTGTTTTCATTTGATCTACGATCTCTGCCAATTGTATTAAATGTTGACTAACTTAAGACTTTATTCAGACTATCTGATATTTTGGTTTCATATGTTGCATCATATATCAACATTTAATAACTCCAAATAAAAGAGAACAGTTTCATCTGAATATCCAAAATGTATTATTGAGTGTATGTTACAATCATAGGTTTTATTACTAAATAATTTTTATTTTCAAAGAGGGGTTTTATGGATATTATAGTAATTTAATAGTTGAATTCATGAGTTCATTAAAGCTAGACCACCATAGAAAACCTGGAATCACTGGCTGGCTCAGTGGTCTAGAGGTTAAGCGTTTTCATGAGAGACCAATAGGCCCTAGGTTCGACCTGGATTCGTATCTCGCGAGGTGGGATCGTGGATGTGCACTTCTGTTGAGTCCAATACTAAGACGAAACGTCTGTCGAGTGCTTCCAGGTTTTCCATGGTGGTTATGATGAGGACTATTTGATGACAAACGATTTGCTATTACTATTAAGCTGAAGATTTCATAAAATATTTTCGGTTATGTTAATAAAACTTCATTGCTTAACAAACTTCACAAAAATCTCTGGTTTTAAAAACTTTCTTGGGTGGGTATGTAACTAAATAAAGTTGCTTGATAATACGTAAACAAACTAATTTCTTAATAGATTGAACTGAACGTGACCCTTCAGATATTTAAATCAAGTCTAACACAGTTCATAAACGAATTCAACCTTGTTTGACATTTATCACCTACCATTTCACCTTAAACATGCATACGAACACAGTGACGTGATATGTCTGGATTCTCCCTGTCTACTAGAATACCTGTCTTGTTCTCGTTTAGAACTCCAGAACTTCGTCCTTTATAAGAATCAAGAAAAATATGACACAAACCAGTATATTCGACTTAAGTCAATCTCAGAAGCCAGAATTATAAGCTTAGTAATCAATCATCGTGATCATAGGCTCCAATAATTACAGTTACTGAGAGAAATCTATCAATAAATGAAACAAAAGTATTTATTTTGTCTTGTCATGAAGCTTTTATAAAATTATTACTTAATACCTGCTTTTTCTTTTCCCCTTGTTATCTTTAAACTTTATAAAGTTGAGATTTTGAATAAACACACTAAAGTGAAGCATTTCAATCTGATTTAATCTAAAAAATATAGCTATCAATGGTTTAGTCAATAGAAGTTATCCACCAAGTCACCATCTGTTGTTAACTAGTCGTGCATCACGAATTGTTTTTTGAATGAATATTCAATATATGAAAATACTAAGAATATCGATTTCTCCTCATTAACATGAATTTATTTTATCACGTTAGTTTCGCCTCTATTGTTTATCATTAATGTTTCGTAGTCAAAATGAAAAAAAGGAGATGAAAATACTGATAGAAATGAGTTTTACTAAAATTTAATGTGTACTTACTTACTTACGCCTGTTAACCCTCATGGGGGAGCATAAGCCTCTCACCAGCATTTTCCGTCCAACTCTGTCCTGGACAATCCTTTCCGGTTTTTTCCAGTTTCTATTCATCCTTTCCATGTATGCTTCCAATTCTCGACCCAGTGTGTTTTTCAGCTTTCCTGTTTTCTGTCTCCCTCCAGGATTCAAAGTTAGCGTTTGCCTCGTGATGCAGTTTGATGATTTCCGTAATTTATGTTCTATTCACCTCAAACGCCTCTTTCCTAATTTCCTCTTCAGTTAGAAGCAGGTTTGTTGTCTCCCACAGTAGACTGTTAATTATGGTATCCGACCAAAGGACATTGATCATCTTGAGTAGACAATTGTTTACAAATACTTGTACAGTTTTGATAATGATTTTAGTAGTTCTCGACGTTTCATCTCAGTACTGTAGAGCTGTCTTGATATTCGTATTGAAGATTGTGACTTTGGTATTAATTAACAGTTGTTTCAGAGTTTCTCCATCAGGAGTAAGGATCCAAATAAAGTCAAATATGTAGTGTATGCAAAATGAAACTCTAGATCTTTGATAGTGGCATGAAACGAAAGAGCTAGAAACAGTTGTTTACGTAGTGAACGACAGCTAATGATAAATAAACGAAGGGATATACCGAAATAGTTAAATCACAGAAAAGTTGCGAAACATGATGCTACCAATGGAAAGAAAGATTGATAGCTTTTCTTTCAAACATAAACCAGTCTTTTAGAATATTCGAGTTTAGTCGTTTACTGATTGGTTTGAAAGATTTTATGGTAGTTACCTGATGTCTTGAGTCCAGGAGGTGTCCAGTGATTATGTTATTGAAGGTATCTATTCTTTTTAAGCGAAGCTCGATACTTTTTGAATAAAACCTTTTACGATTACTTTCGTGAAGTTACAAGACAGTTTGATTATATTACGTGGCCAATATAACTCTAAGCCTTATTTTTCATGCATAGTTGAATTCAATAATCTGCCTTAATGGATACTTATAACCATCTGAATAGAGGTTAATACTATCTCATTCGGTTGGTAGCTATTTTCATATATTTATAGACTATCTACACTCAGTATAATGTCTTTTAGTATAGGGAGCTCGTGCAGATTGTCAAAATCTGTGTGAACATCACAAAATAACCTTAGAAAGATGAATCTTTAGAACCAGGAAGCATTGGATGGCATTTTGTGCTAGTATGGGACTCATCAGAAGTACTAACTCATGACCCTGTGGGGGATCAGACTCAAAACCTTCAGGTTTCAAGGTGAGCATTTAACCTTTGGACTAATGAGACGACGTCTAATAGTTTACACATCTTACTAGAATTAATTTCCGATATTGTGTTACTGTCTTACAATGCCATCAGTGGACAACTGAATGTCACTCTATATTTCTAAACATCCACTGGCATTGAAAGATGATTGCACAATATCGGTGATTGATTAAAGTTTCGAATGTAAACCAGTCAGTGGTGACTCGGTAATCTAAAGCTTAAGCGTTCACTGCTACACCTTAAGTTCCTGAGTTGGGTCATTGCGAACCAGATTGTTAGGTTGACAAAATCGTATAGTTTTCTTCTTTCTAGAAATCAATAAATTCAAAAAAGTGATATTTTGTCTCTCTGTCGTGATCAAATCTCCATGGATTCTTCAAACTTGGTGGTAGTTCAAATTAATTTTTACTTATTTACGCCTGTTACCCTTCGTGGAGGAGCATAGGCCGAACACCAAATTAATTTTTACTGATATTTAAAATGATTTATCATTATCTATCTTGAAAGCCGAATGTCTTAGTAAGAGTAAAAATAAAATAAAGTTCAGAAATGCTTTTCTTAAAGCTCTCATTGGGTTACTGTTAAAATATACGACCATTTAGCTGACTACTGATGATACATTATTTATTAATATACAAGTCGCATATTAAGTATTGTATCATGTTAATTTCCAAAGAATCGTATAGTGAAGTCGAAAGACCATCTCTGGTTTGTCGGAACTCATTAACGACACGTATCTTTAGATTTTCATAGAAAAAACATGAAAATATGTCTACATTCTAATGCTTACCTATTTCAATATTTTATTTATGGCTAAATATATTAATGGATTATCATGTATATCTCGACTACTAAGTGTCTTCTTCTTCCTTTTTCATTTTTTAACAGATATACCCATAAAGTTCTTTTAGAATCTCTTACGGAATTTTTCGAAACCTATTCAGACAGACCGCGTTTCAGTTTAACATTCTTAAGCGAATTAATACATGAGAATCCTGCATATGCTAAACTCATAGATGAAGATTTATCAAAATTAATTCAACGTATTTACTATGAAGATTTGATGTTCAATAGTGGGAATATGAAGGCATCTAGTAGCTCAAGGTATCCATTTGCGAACACACTAGTAATATTATTTTCTGATCATGGACCACGTATGGGTGATGCACGACTTTCAGTTCAAGTGAGTCACAGAATGTAATAAATATTTTCATATGATAATGCAACTACTTAATATGAATTTAGTAACATGCATTAAAAAGGGAAAGTTTCTTAACCCATTTATTTACATCGGCAAGAATTTGCAATTTCGCAGTGTTGATGCCATCGATCAATCTCTGTTACCGTATTTGCACCCTTGGTTGACTACATCGAGATAATTTTATGCCGTTAGTTCTAGTGTGCTTGGTCTACAGCTAGTAGTCAGTCAGCAAAACGTAAAATAAAACATACACTCACGTGCATCGTTTCAAGTCGACACATCATAGCACCGCTAGATCCTAAAGTAGTAGAATTAGTAATAAAATCAGTAACAGTAGAAAAGATCAGGTATAGACAGCATGATGTGCGAAAAAATATGAACACGTGGAATAAGAAAACGTATAAAATACCTTTAAAACTTAAAATCTCATGGAAGATGAAGATTGAATGCATCTGTGCCACTGAGCCTGATTCCGAAACTTGTCACAACACAAACTCGAACCAAATAGTTTATACTTCCCCTCGCAGCTCAGCCCGACAGTTCAAAAGTTCATGGACAGACATCACCTCTTAGTTTCCGTCCAACCTACTGATACTCCAGCCAACAGCACACATGCAAGTCGTCGGGGGCTGAGAATGTGTAACACATGACCAAACGATCTAAGCCGTTGTGAATTCACGACCTCATGAGCCAATTTCCTTTATTTACCTAGTGTACGATAGCACCTATGATTAAATACTAACAATCCACGAATGTTATCTATTTTTAAATTTCATGTATTTAAAACATACAGTATGACTGTCAGACAAAAATCCTATTTATTCTGCGAATGGTTCATATTGGCAACAGTTGATCAAGCTTTCTAAATCTCTGCTGAGATTTCTTCAAACACCAACTCGTTAGGGTTGATGAAATTTCCAAAACAATGTTGTTCAATGTGCTAGAAGATTAATGAAACAATTAATACATAAATCTCTGTTGCTCTCTGAAGTATTTAAATAGAAACATTTCTGGTGATGTTAATTTTATTGCTTAAATAGCAATAATACTTGAATAACACTGCATGTATCTTAGGCTAATAATAGTTATGTCTCTTGAAAAAGAGGCTATTTTCAATCACTTTTAGACAGTATATTACTGTTAAACTGTTAATTAGAAAGAGATATTCCTGAAAAATCAAGTGACACCTTTCTGGCTATATACCAAAACATTTTAAATCGATTGTGAACAACAAATAACCTACCAATACTATATAAGATCAGCTGTGGTGAACTAAATGGATTAGGACATTAACATGGGTGCCAGAGCAGTAGTCTAGAGGTTAAGTGTTTGCGCCTGATACTGAAGGTCCTGGGTTCGAGTCCCGCATGCGGGATCGTGGGTGTACATTTCTGAGGAGTTCCATACTAGGACGAAACGTCCGTCCAGCACCTCCAGGTTTTCAATGGTGATCTAGCTTAAACTGACTCATAAATTCAACTTTTAGAATATTTTCTCTATGTCAGTCATTCTTGATTCGTTAATCAAACCGTTTCATAAATTTTCTTTCTAGTCACCTTTAAAATACTAATGGTGAATCAACAGAATTGGATTACCTTCAGTAAACTGATAAGCAAATGTATAAAAATAAATTCAATTTGTTAAGCTTTTAGGGCGAAACTATAATTTATGGACGAGCCGATCAGAAGCGTTTGAGGGATTTCAAAGTCACGGCGCCTATTTTAGTACCTGATGCTCATGTAAGATCGGTTCACAGAGGATTTTAGAGAAGACTTGACAGTTAAGCAGCCGCAACAAACGAGACTACTAAGAAGTTCCTGTATTTGTGATTGCGGGTATTAAATGAGTTATAGACCTTGTGCAGACTAACGTGATATTGTCCTTCGATGTAATATATGTTGAAGGAAAACGTTTGCTAGCATAGGAACCTTTATTGCTCGATCCAGATTGAGACTAAGGCATATTTAATAACTGCCGCGAACTGTATAATAAAAGCGCCAGTAACATTGGCTGCAATAATCGCAGATGTTACTGAAGCTTCTGCTGTTCAGTTGTATAAATATTGTAGGAACATATCCATAATAAAAATGATAAACTTACACAGCCGGGGTACACACAAACAATTTTGAAGCCATGTGGTGGAGGCCGAGATGGATTTTGTGACCTTATCATGGTTCCAGAGACCAACTATTCAGGAGCCATATGGATGAGTTACTCTACCTTATGCATTACAATTTTGAAACCTTTGAACCTTTTTCTAACCTTGACAAGTTTTTGGACCATATAGAAGAAGTGTATCCACTTTAATTCTTTGGTTTTGTATAATATGTTTTTACTCTATACTGACTGTTTACTGAATGGCTAACATTTCTCAAGGTCACTTAGGATTCGTTCAAAGGTCGTCCATAAATTACAGTCTCTCCGCTTTTAACCTTTGATGATCAAACAACCTCTTTATAATTTCATTGAGTTCTATGAAGTGTATTCCATTCCATTTCATTTGTATAAATATACCATAATTTAACAAATTGTAAGTTATATACAATGATTGACAGATATTTGATTGTTTAATTTTTCCAATTATGAACTCAACTTTGGGTGTGTATCATTACTGATTGACTCTTATTTAATCCAACGATATATATATACCGGTTAAAGAGAAAACAAACAAACAAACAATAGTGAATTTGATATTACACAATTAATAATGTTTTTTTTTAAAAAAAATGTTTGCACGTTATTTAGGTTACAAGGTTAACTAGTTTATTATTCATAACCTGGTAACACTCTTTATTGATTTAGATTTAATTTACTCATGTGGATAGGGTGACTTCTTTTAATTTTGTCTTGTTTTTTTTTATAATTTATTTATGAAATTCGATTTGAGTTTTAATTGATGGGCGTGCGGAAAGTGGATGTATATTTTTTCGGTTATTGAAATTTGAATTAAATATTTATTTCATTTAAAGTAAGTAGGTGAGCAACTCCTATTTTTTGTATTTCTAGCCTTAGCTAATCTAGAAGATATCTTGATGGGAAGGTTTGTTGGAAATGACCTAAAAATGATCGTGAAGGCCACTGTGGTGTGGGTTATTTATATCCACATAAGTAGTATATTACGATGATCGGGCATTGAATGTATTTCAGTAGAAGATCGATAAGGAAAGAACAGGAACGAAGAGCAGTTGGTATGAAAATGTATGAACAATAATAATAATCGGAGACTATGGACTGATATTTGAAGAAGGAATGGTCGAGATTGAGACAATTGATTGGTAGTTTGCAAATTAACTGTTTACTGTATGGTTGTCGGATTTTGGTGAGATAGTCTGCAATTTTCGTGTTAAGTACATTCGATTGTCCCCACCCGTGTTCTTGTTCACCACACCACTACTATGTATAAAACGCATTTACAATATCCTGGCGTTGAAAAATTACCGTATTCAAACATCAGTGAGTCTGTAGGGGGAGAGCGACTATGTCGACGAAAAAAATGACTGCACCCTTGTTGGCTTTTGAGAAGAAAAAATAGGAATTCAAACTTCGTGAAAGAAGAACCACAAAACGAAAGTGACACCTTAGAATTTAAAAATGCTTAACAGAAACAATAACAAGAACGAAAGGCTGTTAGTAATAGGATAGAAAGTAATATTTTCTAAATTCTTCGTAGATAACCAGATTACTGAGCTAATTATGTAATTGAGTTATTAGTCGGTTAATAACTTTCCAGTCACTAACTGAGTTTCATTTAAGAAGTCTGAAATTTGCCACAGTATCCCGATCCCAGCATGAACATCAGCACTTAGAATAAAGTACACCCAAATGATATACCCCAAATAGGAAAAGAAGATTCTTGTGAATCCCATCACTCTCAACTGTTCATTTTTACTTAAATACAAGAGAATCTGAACTATAGAAATATGATTAGACAGTATTCACTTGGTGTTGTTTACTTATATCTTCCCATTGTTATTTAGGACTGTAATTGATCAGTCTCTTGTCAGCATATGTGCCTCGATATTGCCTGAAGTCACAAGCTTTATAAGCAATGACGGGTAGTGACTAGCAGTGGAATCCAGGACGAAACGCGCTTCAAAAAACACCAATCGACCCATTAAAGTATCTTGAGAATATAGTTAGCACGTTTGGTCACTCACAAGTTTACTTAACAAACAATAATTTTTATTGTATTGATTCTATAACTACTATTTCCATAAATATTTGTAATGAAAACAACCCTAAGACGTTCATATATCATAGTAAGAATCAAGAGTATTGATTGTAATAAAATATGTCATAAATTTAGATTAATAAATAGCAAAACAAGCAGTTTTCAATAAAGAACACAGAACATTATAACAATTATCCATGATGATTGATTATACCGAAGAAAAAAAAATACATATACAAATAATTTCACTTAGTATTGTTTGTTTGAATCTTCCCATTGATATTTAGGGCTGCAACTGGTCAGCCTCTTATTGGCTATATGTGCATACTGTGCGTATTACCTCGATATAAGTGAATTTAAACTTTACACCATTGCACAAGAAGGTGGCCATCAGGACTCAGTAGCTGAGTGGATAACGCGATGGCGTTTGAAGCGAATAGTACGGGGTTCGAGTCACAGAGTGAACATCAACTCTGAGATGCAGGTACATCCAGCTGACGAGTCTCACATAGGACGAAACGCGCGTCCTGGATTCAACTTCTAGCCATTATCCATCTTTGCTTATATATGCAAATAGTTCTTGCGTTTTTCTCATTTCCTTTTAAATCATGTCATAGGTACATGCTACATATTGTTTTCAAGTGATCGTTTTAATTATGGTGTACTTTTTTAAGGAAAATTTTCTATCACTACAATATTTATTTATTATTGTGATCAATTTCAGCACAAAATCTAATCATATTTTTCCAACTTTACTTGAACTTCTATGGTTTATTTTATGTGTTGCACAAATTCAATCATCACCGATCTTAATATACAATATAGGGATTAAGTGTAACAAATTTAGGTACCGCCAAACATAAACAATGAGTCAATGTAACTTTTTTTTAAATGATCATCTATGTATAAACTCTTCTACTACTACTACTGGTATAGTGAATGAGAACACGAGTGGGGACAATCGAATGTATTCGAGCACAAAATTACAGACTATCTCACTAAAATCTGATAACCATACAATAAACAAATAATTTGCAAAATAATAATCAATTATCTCAATCTTGACTGTTCCTTCTGCAAATAATCAGTCTATCGTCTTTGACTTCATTGTTCACGCATTTTCATACCAATTGCGCTACATTTCAGCTCTTTCTTTATTGGTCTTCTGCTAAAATACATCCTATGTCTGACGATCACCATATACTACTTATGAAGATATAAGTAGACCACGTCACAGTACTACTTATTAAATAATATTTTTGATATTATTTGTCCCAAAATTGTATCAAATATGATTACAAATGTCTGTAAATTCATTCCCAAATTTAATATGATCACACTGATCTAGAATTACAAAAAAAATTTTGGCTCTTTATGTTGCATTATTTAATAAATAAATATTAATTCTTTAAATCATCAGTCAACTGAAGCAAGACAACCGTGAAAAACCTGGAAGCACTGGACGGCCGTTTCGTCCTATTATGGGACTCCTCAGCATATATCAATTCCTTAAATATTAAATAAAACAAATTAACACTTCACTGAAATGTATGAAAATAATTTTATTACTGCATATGTATTTGTGTGTGTGTGAGTGAGAGAGATGTTACTTAATCTCATAAATTATATTTAAACATTTGACAATGATAAAATACTCTGTTATCTAGTAGATAAATTGGAATATTAATGAAATTCAACAATTAATACTAAGATCATATTTTGGTTAAAGATCACTAGTGTAATTCAGTATACACGTTTCGTCATATTTTCAACTTATCAACTAAATATACCTACATCTCAAATTTAGGTTCTTACACAAAATCTTGAACAAATCGATAGAGAAATTGAGTTAATAGTAATGAGTAAAATAGTTTATTCAACTTGGAAATCTTTAAATGAACAAAACATGTGACCTTAATTCTAATACTAGGAACTTCCTAAAATGTGATTAGTTTGTATGTATATACATATATAACAATGAAGATTAGTTAAATTAAGTTCCAGATATTAGCAACAATTGACTACACATCCTGTTTTATATAGTTAGCAACATGTAGTTCAATGTATATATACATATGTAAACAATATACCGAATTTGCTATTTCCAACCAAACAATGTCAATTTAATGAATATGACCTAAATAATTTATCAAACTATAGATGAATCTGTAAATATTGATTCATTGAATCCATTGAATGTCTAAAAATTGTTTATTTTTATTTATTTTTTCAAAAATAAAAAAAGTTAAGTTCCTGTTAGAATATTCAATTGAATAATGATTATATAATGATGAATATATTTTGGTATATAAAGACATATTGATGGTTGTTTAAATGTGTATTACATTTCCGCTTTTTATAATATTGATAACATTGAAACAGTTGATCATTTGAAATCATATTATATATATATATATATATATATATATATGATGTATGTTACGTCATTGAATTGTGTATGATTATTTTCAGTGGATAAACTACATAGATTTATCAGAAAGGGGTTTTATGGAGATTTTAGTAGTTTTATATAGTTCAGATCATGAGTCGATTGAAGTTAGACCACCAAGGAAAACTTGGAACCAGTAGATCATCGTTTCGTCCTAGTCATACAGTTATTGTTTTCTAAGGGTTTGAAATAATATATTGAACTATTAAAATATATCTTGTTACCAAAAATATTTTATATTCGTATCATTGTGATGTTTGCTACTTATGTTGACAGATATAAATAGTATGTAGCACTAATCGGAAGGGTAAATGCTGCGAGCAGAAGATTGAGAAGATCTAGATGAAAAGAAAAGAGAAGAAAGCTTAAATCAATTAACATCGCAATGAAGGTATTATGTCCCGATAAAATCAGTGAAGGGTAACTTTGGGATCCATTTATGAGCCAATACTATGCGTATATTTTTTATCGTATTACTGCTAAATAACTAAACTATTCATATTCATGTCCTCCTTTAATAAGCTTTATTTTGACCTATGAACTATTATTACACGATTTACCGGTCTTGAATTATATTCTGCCTATCACTTACTATTTGCCCTATTCACAGCCACATTTGGCTAAATCTTGTACAAATGTTGTTTCCTATTTTATGGTACGGTATGGTCTGTCTAGTTGGTATATAAACTCAGTGTGTTTGAGAACAATGATTGCAGAGAGTGTTATTGGTGTTCTGGACTTAACTGGCTGGTCTAGGCGGAAAGCAGGACCGACAAGTGCTCTAGACTACTCGTAAGGGTTTTGTGTGTCACTGGTCTGATCAATAAATCACTGCTATCTAATTGGCGGTCTTATCATGTTCTACATTACCAGGGCATCCAGGCGGCCTCAAGTTATAACAGAAGGAAAGATGAAGTCTGTAAGAGACAACTGATGGAAGATATTCAAATGATGTATTTAATGTATGGTTTTCATATCTTACAAAGACATTCTGTACTTTTGTATTAAACAATCAATTAGTTATTCATACCAAGTCTTTATTCACTGTACTATAACTTTAAGATTGTAATCATAACAGTAATAAAATAATTAAACTATGAATCAAGTTTTACGTTTTTGAATCTACTCATAAGTTATAATACAACTATTAATGGTTGTTCTTTATATAAAGGGAGAATAATTGTCGTATATTTAATAAATTGGTTTATCCAAATACTATACTTAACTATTTTCCTAGTTAATCCTTTTTGTTACTCAACTGGTTTAAAATAATCTTCAGTTGTAAATAATTGTCCAGTGCTTCCAGGTTTTTCATGGTGGTCTAGCTTCAATTGACTTATGATCTCAACTATATACATAGATTTAGTTAACTACTTATACATTAATAATTTATATTATATATATATATATATATATATAATTGGTATGGTTACAGAAAATTTTCAGGAAACCTAGAATCTACCTTTCTTGCTGGTTGGCACTTGTCAAGAAAGTATATCCAGTAATAATCCTGACGTTGATAATCCTTGTGACACTCAAATCTGTATCATGGATCATTTCATCTAAAGAAGTTACCGAGGACGTTTTCCAATTGTTATCAACCTTTTGTAGGACTTAGTTGATATATTAATATAGTAATGTCATATTATCGATTTTTTATTAATAAGCAAACAACAGGAAAACGTTTTAATAGCATCTAAATAAATCAAATGATCGAATACATTTACTTATACTCAGACAAAACTGGTATTGAGAAAGAGTTTTTGTCCTATGGTAGACATTATCGGCTATATATAAACCGATTAACGAAACAGGCTGTTTGTCATAGAACGTGAAATTCTAATAACTCATTTCTTTTAGAAGTGTGTGCTGATAATATTGTCTAAACGGACAATCAAGGCTTCATAATTAGCGCATCCAGTTTAGACAGTATAACAATTACAAAAATCTGGTGAGACTATAATTTATGGGCGACCTTTGAGCAGTTTTGAAATGACCTTATAATGTTCAGTTACTAAGGTTAAATGAGAGCTATAGGTAAGTGTGAGGAATCAAGATCAGGATTTACAGTTAAACATTAGGGTTAGGAATTAGACCTACTGTTGTCATTGCGAACTGACATAAGCTATAAAGTCAAAAAGGTACTTAGCCAAATAAGGAAACGGATATCGCGCCAAAATCCAAGGCTTGATATCTAAAATTTGATTGGTTCGTCTACGAATTATAGTCTTGCCGACTCACGTTTTGAATTAGAACTTTGGATTTACTTCAATGCTGTTCACCAGTAAGCGAATGATTCATTTTTATTTTACTGATATTACTTTGTGATTTAAATCATCTTCAAAGTTATTCAAAATCTTTACAAAATTTAACTAAACTTTCTTTTTACCCCGTACATTCGTTACACTTAAAAAAGTAAAGTATAGGTTTAAGGAAAAGAAACTTTTATAGTTAAGATCATGAATCAATTGAAGCTAGACCACCATGGAAAACCTGGAAGCACTTGACGGCCGTTTCGCCCTATTGTGGGTCTCCTCAGCAATGCGCATCCACGATCCCGCCTCGAGAGATTCGAACCTAGGACCCATCAGTTTCGCGCGCGAGCGCTTGACCACTAGACCACTGAGACGGCATCGAACGGTGTTAATGTCTAACTTCAACCGATCCACGAAAAAATTGCAAATAATAACTTTTCCACGTATGACAATGTTGAAACATAAATATCAGTGATTTCGTCCGTTTGTTATTATTATTTTCCAAATGATAATTGAATTGGTTACTTAGTTTTGAGCGTCAAGTTAACAAAGCACTATGCCAATTCATACTCACCCCATATCTGTTTATACGTGTTACCATAAAATACTTTATTTAAAGATAGATTGAATCGTCTACTGTTTGTACTTAAAAACTATTAATTACATGATACTGAAATAACTTTCCGAAATTCTAATGAAAATCAGTGGCCGCTAGGTTTTGACCAGGTTCTAAGTTAAACAGGTTTCATTGCATACCAATGGATTATGGTCGCGCAGTAACATGAATTAAACAAAGTTGAGAATTTTAACAAGCTGTAATGTTCGCATGATGTAATACTTACTTTGTATATTACTATGCGTTTTCTTTGTTGTTACAACACACTGCTTTCATGTACGTTCACAACCTTCTTTCTTTAAGTGCTAGTTCATTTGTAGCTATTAGGGTACGTTTCGAACGGAACCCGGAATTTATATATCATATAGTACATTAAATACTATTACTTGTTATACTAAGTGAATAGTCTAACGTAGTTGCGCTCATCTTTAGACCTGAAGACTATGAGTTTGATCATTAAGGCGGTATCGAGTATAGACTCGCCTGTTTACAGTTTTTGTTTGACGCCGTGGAAAATTTTGTTATTAAGAAATAAAAATCATCTATGGGTAGATTAACACTGACTACTTTTGATCATTTACTCCTGAAAAAACCTCTGTTGTTACTTTTACAAACTGACATCTTTTATTCCCTACATTATCTGTCTGAAAACTAAACGGAATTTTTGCAGGTGATTTAAAATTCAATGAAGAAACTATTCTGAGATTTGCATAGTTGAAATCATGAGTCAATTGAAGCTAGACCACCATGAAAAACATGGAAGCACTGGACGGCCGTTTCGTCCTGTTGTGGGACTCCTCAACAGTGCGCATCCACGATCTCGCTTCGCGAGATTCGAATTCAGGACCTACAAGTCTCGCGCCACAGATTCTGAGATTCACGAAAAATGAAACGAAACAAATATCTATTGTTCTTAATGAAATAATCATTCATTGACAACAATTATCTATAATTTCCTTGATTCAAATAACATCGGAATTCCATGGTATACAAAAACTGAGATGATTGTTTATGATCAACTACACTTTGATTAGTCATATTTCATTGGATAGAACGATAATAGTTCAGTAGGTGTTTTACGTAAAGTTTAAAACAACATTTGACACCCAAAATATTCTTTTATCTTGGATTTTTCCCCCATCGTTTGTCCTGAAAATCTCTTATGAAAGTGTTAATAATTGTAGGTTTATAATTGGCAGTAATTTTTAATAGAGGGATAGACAAAAAGGAAATGAATAGACAGACAGACATGCTAAATCAACATGGGACCTGATCTAAAGTGTGTATCGATCCAAATGACTGCACTTCATTTCAGTACAGCGAGTGAAGGCAACAGAAAGAAAGGTTAAAAAAGAAAATTGGGTGTAATAATAATCATAATAATCGAAACAGTAATAATAATACTTTCAGCATCTATGAACAACCGGAGATGAGTAAAAAAATGACAAATTCCATTACATTTAAAGTCTTCATCTGTAGGGTATTGCTTAGTCTTATTCCCAGCTTGCATTCAGTAAACAAAAGACTAGGAACATCACTTATTCTCTAGGATCCTCTCTAACCTGAAACTAGCAGTATACTTTGCGATAGACTTATCACGGTTATAAGAAATATAGTTTATACTCGATATTTTCTAGTCTATTCAAGGCGGTTGTTCCATCATAAGATGGAACCTATTTTGTAAGAGAAACTTGTTGAAATACATTGTGCTGAGAACTCCATATTCTACTGAATATATAATGTCAAACAAAGTCATTTATGATAATAATAATAATAATATCAGTAGCACAACCAGACAAATGAGTCTATAGAGTAGTGAGTTCTTCCCGTTGTGGTTTGAAAAATGTCAAAGTCAGTAATCAGACACATTTTATCGAATTCGGTTGATAACAGCTATGGAGAAGATAAAACTAGAGAATTCTAGACCATTTGTTGACAACGTGATCGAAATCATCTTTTGCACACATCATAGATTATAAGAGTTTAACATGAGTTTGTAGTACATTATGGTTCTCATGAATAAAGAGGGCTCGGTAAGCAATTTTACAGAGTTTTAGCCATATTTATTCACCTAGGCAAATAACTTTCCTTACCCATACACTATTCTTTGTTCTTACTTGATCTTTACTGAGGATGCTTCATAGATTTGACCTACTTTGAATGCTTATGTATTTAACTTTTAGCATGCTGTGTTTATTCTTTTTATCACTATCACTTTTGATGCACCAACCATCATATGGATGAGAATTTTTAATCTTAATAACTACATGAACTACGTGGTTGTTATTACTGACTTACAAATCACTTTGACTAGCTTTTGTTTTACAACATATATTTATAAAATGTACATTCATGTTAAGCCTGAAAAACATTTGACTGGAAGTGATATTATTTATAATGATTTGTATTTCCTCTTTTTTCATGTTAATGACATGCGACTGATCGGTCTCCAATGACATATGTACATCCTGAGCGGATTATTTTGATATTACCATTTTGTCAGAAGTTTGCAGCAGAATATACTGAGTTCGAGTCAATGTGAAGAGTAATACTGGAGAGCGGATTAACTGAAATGATAAATCCCAATAAGGATGAAACGCGCGTCGCAGATCCCAGTGCTAACTACTATCAAATTCTAATGAAAGCAGTACTTCTCACTCATGTTTTATTCGGGTTTTGAACATTCATAATATGTTGTGATTACTTACTTTTCAGTCAAATGAACAGAGATGGTTTTAGTGCAAGAAATAGAGTTAGGAGAAAACATATCTAATTGTAAAGAATAGATAGAGATGTCCCATTGTAAAATAATGTTAGAATTTAGTTAGTCTTTAAATAAAAAACTTTCTGATAAGACGTATTGAATAATGTCATTTGAAGAATAAAATATGAACTTCCATATTCATTAAACCATAACTTCAACATTCAGTGGAATGATTTTTTCCGCAAATCGATATGTCCATATGACCTTAATTTACACTTGTCTGACCGAGTAATCAAGAACAATGTGTGAATGCTTTACAATTTATTGAGACAAGAACATACTGACGTAAAACATTGGGTATTTTAGAATATTCGTTTCTCATATATAAGTATGTTTATTTACTAATCCATCCAAAGTCACTAAAATTATTGTTAGCCATCAAAACACAATATCATCATGCCAATCAATAAGATTAATGGAAATAATTCATGTTCAGTTCTAAATGTTGAGTTTCAATATACTGCTGCACAATCATATTTTGTCACTCAGTTTAATGATCTTGTATAATTTATTTATTTGAAAGACTTCATTTAAATCATTAAGGAATGAATTTATGTTCTAGCTATAATTCTATCATATAGGGATTAGTCACTTTCTAAACAATTTATTGATAGCTTCAGCAAATGCCATATCAAAAGTTAGAAGTCTGAAGCTATCTTCTGAAAGTGACATATAGTCAATACTGATGAATAACTTATATAAAATAATTTTATTTAAAGTTTACTTCTAGTCCATATTTCAATAATCAGTTTTGAAATAGGTCACTTGTGGCGGTCGATATTCGATATTATCCTCAAACTTCGTATGTTGTTCGTCCTGATACCCGTTGCTCGATAACGCCTCAACGGTGTATGAATCAGAAGGCGAATACGAAGTGTTGATTGCGTTTATTATTGGACCACACACGGATATCCAAAATTACAGGCACCTTAAGCAAGCATGAAAGAGTAGTGCCGTAAAGCAAGCGAGTGAGCGTGCGAGTCGACAAGTAAGCGAATCAGTAAGTTAATGAACAGGATTAAGATGTACATATATATACAAATGGGAACGAATGAATCATCGAATCAATTAAGCGATTAAAAGGCTAGCAAAATGAATATATACTAACTTCAAAGTGAGAATCTTCGATATGAACGTCAAGACAGTCCTACTGTACGGAGCTGAAACATCGAGAACTACTACATCCATCGTCAAGAAGGTATAAGTATTTATAAACAGTTGTTTGCGCAAAATACTCAACATTCACTGGCCGGATACTATCAGCAACAGCCTATTATGGGAGAGGATAAACCAGCTTCCAGGTGAAGAGGAAATTAGGAAAAGATGTTGGAAGCGGATCGGACATACATTAAGGGAATCACCAAACTGCATCACGAGGTAATCTCTAAATTGGAATCCGAAAGGAAAGCGGAAAAGAGTAAGTCCAAAGAACACATTACGCCGGAAAATAGAAGCAGATATGAAAAAGATGAATAACAACTGGAAAGGATTGATTGGGACTGAGTTGAATGGAGAATGCTGGTGTGCAGCCTATACTCCTCCACGAGGGGTAACAGGCGTAAGTAAGTAATGTGAAATACTGAAACTAGTACAGTAACGATCATGTATCCAAACAATTTCTGATCGAATAAATGAGTAGACAGTAAACAACGGTCAAGCATACCTAATAAATGTACAATAGTATAGATAGATTGTTATTGTACGAATGACTCTGTCTGTTAAATAAGTTAACAAAGAGAGATTAATCAAATTAGATATGAACAAACTCAATTGTACACGAGCTGCTATACACTTTATAGACATAAATATTAGCTAGAAAATTCTTGAGGCAAAAGTGATAGCAAACAATTACATTGTTGTCTTTTTAGGACTGACTATTCAATAGCATGGACTTGTATTTCTATACAAGATCAATCCAAACTAAAATCTTCACATCATTTGATTCAAATTGTTTTCTATTTGAACTAATTTATGTAAACCATTCACGCAATATCGAGGCAGTCCGCACAGGATGCACATATGCCAACAAGAGACTAATCAATTACATTCCTAAATAACAATGGGAAGATACAAGTAGACAACACCAAGTGAATATAACTTCACCCCATTGCACAAGCAAATGACTATCAGGACTCAGTAGCTAAGTGAATAACGCGATGGCGTTTGAAGCGAATGGTACTGGGTTCGAGTCTCAGAGTGAACATCAACTCCGAGATTCAATTACATCCAGCTGACTAGTCCCAATTAGGATGAAACGCGCGTCCTGGATTCCACTGCTAGCCACTATCCATCATTGTTTATATAAATAAAATATATTGTTTGAATTTATTTATATTTTCTTTTCTTTTTTCTTTTTAATTAGGGTAAATTAGAAGAAAGATTACCATTTATGTCAATTATTGCACCTAAAATGTTTCAAGAAAAATGGTCTAATCAATGGGCTAATATGAAAAATAATCAAAATAGATTAATTACTTTATTTGATATACATGCAACATTACGTGATTTATTAATTAATCAATTAAAATATAATAATAATAATAATAGTAATAATAATAATAATGATAATAATAGTAATAATAATAATAATAGTATTAAAACAATAAATCAACTTTATATGAATTGGAAAATGAATCCTTCACATGGATTATCTTTATTTAATCAAATACCATTAAATCGTAATTGTGATGATGCTTATATTAGTTCACATTGGTGTGTTTGTTTAAATTGGATTAAATTAGAAAATAATAATGAACTGATTATAAAATGTACAAATGTAATTATTAATAAAATTAATCAAATAATTATTAAATATAAATCAAATTTAACTAAAAATGGACAATGTTCAATGATTAAATTACATCAAGTAAGTTATATTATAAGATAATCTTATACTTTGTATGAATTATAAATGTAAATTTTAGTTTATGAATACTTTTAATTTAGATATATCTAGAGTTTTATTAATTGAGATCATGAGTCAATTGAAGCTAGACTGAGAAATCGTTTCGTTCTATTGTGGGACTCGTGAGCAGGGCTCATCCACGATCTCGCCTCGTGAGAATCGAACCTAAGACCAATCAATCTCGCGCGCGAACGTTTGAACTCTAGATCACTGAGTCGGCATCCAAAGGTGTTAATATCTAACTTCAACCAATCCACGAAATTGAGCAACCGTCCACCATTGTCTTCAGTGAGTTACTATCTCACAACAGACCTGGTTGAACTCCAGTGCTTCCAAGTTTCACTCGGCAATCTGGTCCAAGCTTTCTCAAGGAACTACAATCAAGTATCAAAATTACAGAATACAAACAGTTAACTGTATAATGAATAGATAATCTAATCCCATTAACAGTGTTTAAAGTAAATTCACTTGGTGTTGTTCGTTTGGATCTTCCCATTGATGTTTAGGACAGCGATTAATCAGTCTCTTATTGATATATGTGGGTTCGAGTCCTGGAGTGAAAATCAACTCTGGTATGCAGGTACATCCAGCTGACGAGTCCCAAATAGGATGAGAAGCGCATCCTGAATTCCACTGCCAGCCACTATCCATCTTTGCTTATAATGTTTGTGAATTAAGGATATATCGAGGCGATACACACAGTATTCACATATGCCAATAAGAGACTGACCAATTAAAGTCCTAAATATCAATGGGAAGATTCAAACAAACAATACCAAGTGAATTTAATGTTAGGAGTGTTTATGCAATTAAAAAAGCTGTTTATTTCATTCTAACTGTTTACTTGTCTCTTTTAAAGTTATCAGAATGAAAACTAACTAAGTAAGTTATCATCATTGTTGCTCATGATAGTTAAATTAACAATCTATTTATCAGTTCTCAGTGATAAAAATTCCAATCAAAAATAAAATATATGATTTTTATTAAACTTTAAAATAAATATTTTTTATGGAGCTCAAGTAAAACAGCATATAGTTGATTACATATTCGATTTTCCAAGGGAAGGATATGTGTAACAGTCAAACAGTAATATCATTAGTGCAACATTTTGGACATGATATAATTGGTAGGAGAAACAAGTGAGTAATGCTGAAATATGATATAAATTAAAGTATTAAAATGATAAATCAGTTTATTGGGTTATAAAATTTGAACACTCAAAAGAGTGGTAATCAATAACTTAAGTCTTTATGGGGCATTGATTCATGAAATTTATATCTCTGATCTTTTGATTCTCATAGTCATTTCTTTTTAGTATGCTGATGTGAAAAATGGCCAGCAGTGGAATCCAGGACGCGCGTTTCGTCCTATTTGGGACCCGTCAGCTGGATGTACTTGAATGTCAGAGTTGATGTTCACTCCAGGACTCGAACCCGGTACCGTGCGCTTCAAACGTGACAACTTGATTTGATATACATTCATTCCAGATATACTATTAAAAAGTTTCAAAACCAGTCTAAAATTGCTATTGAATACCCAGTAAATTTTCTATGGTTTCTTATTTGATATTAGTTCATGATGAAAACATTTTTCATACTTAAAATGCGTTGGTAAATTTGGATACAATAATATAAGTTTCTTACTTCTTTCATTCTCTTATTTATTTCAGATTGAATCAGTAGAACAAGCTATACTACCACAAGATATGGTTCGATTTATTCGCAGCCAAGATGAAGATGGACGTATACCAATGTTTGAAGAACAATATTCTTCAACATGGTCATTACTAGATTGGATTAAACAATTCAATATATTTAATAGCAATAATAATAACAACAATATTTTTAATTATGATTCCAATCATGAAAGTATACTTTTACGTATACATATTATAGTACAACCTGAATATGCACATTTCGAAGCTACTGTTAAAGTGAATATAACACAACATTCATTGAATCATTTTCATGTAATGGATATAAGTCGAATTGATGTCTATGAACAACATAATTGGTGTTTATCAGACAATGAGTGGGCAGAAACTAAACAATATTGTATATGTACAAAATACACCTAAAAATGTATGTAATTGTGAATCAATTGAAATGCAGCATATACTTTCTTACGTACTTACTCCTGTTACTCCCAATGCAACATAGACCACCCAACAGCATTTTCCAACACACTCTGTCCTCAGCCTTCCTTTCTAGTTCTGTGCAATTCTTGTTCATTCTTGTCATATTTGTTTCCATTTCTCGGCGTCATGTGTTCTTTGGTCTTCCTCTCCTCCTTTGGCCTTCAGGATTCCATATGAGGGCTTGCCTTGTGAAGCAGTTTCATGATTTCCTCAATGTGTGTCCTATCCACTTCCAACTCTTCTTGCTGATTTCTCCCTCCTCTGGATGTTATCTGGTTTGTTCTCTCACACAGTAGGTTGTGGCTGGTAGTGTCTGGCCAACGGATCCGAAGTATTTTGCATATATATATAAGAATTCCTAATGAATAGGCTGTTTACAGATGATTGATCACTGGATAGCGACTTCAAATTGTTGTATCCCGTGGAGAATTATGAATGGTAACTTTGAGGACTATTTATGGACCAAAGTGATATGTATATTTCCTATTGTATAATCGCTAAGTAAGTTAACTATTCGTATTCATGTTCCTTTTGCTATGAGCTGTATTTTGACCTATAGACTATTATTGTACGATTTATCATTCTTGAGTTATCCCTAGTCCACTAATTACTGTTCCCCCTATTCACAGCCACATATGGCCAAATCTTGTACAAATGTTATTTTATATTTTATGGTACGATGTGGTCAGATTTTTGGTATATAAACCCAGAATGTTTGAGAATAATGATTCATATTGTAGAGTCTGTTATTGGTGTTTTGGATTTAACTGGCTTGGCTAGGCAGAAAGCAGGACTGACAGGTACTCAAGACTGCTCATACAGTTCCCGTGTATCATTGTTCTGATCGATAAATTCACTCCTCTCTGATTGGCGGGAATCATCACGTCATATACTAAACAGGGCACGTACGCACTCAATCGATATAACAACTGGGCACGCACACGATATAACACAAATTCATTGATAAAATTTAGTATATCCTAAGGACCTGACGCATATGACATTGGTCACTACCCCAGTGATCAATCAATTATAAATATATCTCGGTCCTACAGGAGGCCTGCCGCAACCCGTAAAGCCCAGTGGTAACGTCTCTGACTGTGAAGCCGGGTGACACGGGATCAAATCTGCCAGGAAGCATCAGTTTCCTCAAGATTACAGGTAGACCATGCTGTCGAGTGCCAAGTATCAGGAAACCTAGATTCAGGGTTTCCTGTCGACTATCTCCAACTACCACCTTACATAGGTTAACTGTTCCACTCAATATAAATCACTAATTAAAATAAGTAAGCAGATATATATATTTTTTCCATGGAAATGTCGTGTTCAATTTTCATCATGGCATAATTTTATCTGGCTGAACACTGTAAATCAAGAAGCGCGAGACACTATGAAACATTGTCGTTACAGTAAGTAGCTAGAAATCTTTTATACTATTACACAGTAATAGAAATTTCTTTTATTACTGATATCTATTAAACCATAAATTGTAGCTACACTTTTGTTATTTTCAAATATTGGGTTATCACTTTTAAGCCATGGAGAACTGGACGTCTTTTTTTACATAGTATGAGACTTTTCAGTATTGCGTACTTACAACCTCGTCAAGGATTGAACTCATCTTTGATTGTCATAACAGACAAATACTGAATGTACAGATAGTTTCTTTTGGTTAGGTATGCTATTAAATTATGTCGCTTATAAGCCAACTGGGTGTGTTGAAACACGAATAAATACAAATGTAAAACGTGAGTGACTTTTACTGATTTGTACCTGGAGACTGAATGTCTCATTTTCGAAAGATTGGTCGTTCGTCGTATTTACGGTACCTCGTAAACAATAGTCAATTAATAATATTAGATTTGACGTTAGTGACAGTATGAGCTTATGTAAATTGTTTCATAAATTTAAGGATAGGGAAAATGTTTTAGTACACAGTGAGCAGTTCTAATGATCAGTTATGTTATTGATTTACTGACAATGACGACAATCTACGTTTTTTTGAGTAAATTGTGTGATCAATCGGGAACTTCCACTTCTGGATAAGTTATGTATATTGATCTACAACTGCTCTCGTCATTATTACTTGGGAATAACATCTTCTGATACAGATGAACTAAGGTAAATAATTACATGATTAGCCTGTCTACAGAAAACTTATTACATAAAAATAGCGATTGTTTTCAAAGATAAACCTGTGTAGATTTCAGTCACTGTAAATACGACATAAACAAATGCTATATCCGATAACCTAGAGCAAAATAAAACAAATACATGAACAACTAGCAGAGATCATCATAAAACATTGATTACTTCTTCAGTATTTTAGTTATTCATCGAATGATATGGGATATAAAAGTATTATTCGATCCACACTAATGTATTATACTTAATGTCTTGAAAATATTTTTATATATAGATTTAAAAATCTATCAACAAATGAATGCAAATATCTATAGGAATTCGAAAGCGAACATAATCATTAACATGTCATTCTAGCTGATATTTCTTGCTATGAACAAATTGATCAAAGCAATGAACAAAATAGCAGTAAAAAGAAAACCATTATTATTAATTTTATTGTTAATGAAATGGCTATATTTATGTGTAAGAGGCTATAAATATGATGCAGTGATAGAAACAATTCAAAAATTAGTGTCTTATTTTGACTAATAGGCACTTACTAGTCAAATTATATTGTCTTTTTTAATAATATTTTACTCAAAAGTAACTAAATTAAAATCGTTGAAACAAATAAGAAACAAATATTAGTCGTAGCAATAGTACATTGAGTAATAAACTAATTAGAAAGGTCATGTTTATAGAAACCAAGCGCACACACAAGTCAACTTTTATCCTCCCCCCCAATATAATAATCAAACGATAGTTACCTATATGACAAAATGGTTAATACCAATACTACTATCAGTAATCTAAATACTCATAAATAAGGAAGATAGAGAAGGAGGAAGTCAAAGATGAACATATTCGATCACAGTATGATAATCATGACTTATATTGATGTATTTATTTTCATCAGATCTAATCCAAGCATTACATTACGAATTGAAGACATACTGAATAAGAATAACATATAGCAGTCATAATTAACGAGTTATTGGTAATTTGATAAGACCAGAATAAGGGAATTAAAAATATTCTCTACATAAAATATTTATCGCATGAATATACCAATGATAATGAAATTGAAGGTTGAAAATAGATTAATATGTAAAGGAAAGCAGAGAATAATTTTATTTTTTAAAATCATCAGCCGAAAAAGTTATTGTCCATTTTTTTCAAACTACTAACTGGACTAAATGACAATAGGGGAAGAGGTTGGGAAGTGTATTCATTAGAGGTAAACGTCTGCATATTTGTTTGATAAAACTATTTCTTTTCTATGGCTGGTTCAAATGGAGGTGGTAATTTAATGGTTGATGGCTCAACACCCCATATATCTCGAGCATATTCACGTATAGTACGATCAGAAGAGAATTTCCCAGAGGAAGCAATATTCATAAGCATCATTTTTGACCATCTTAGTTCATCCTATGAATGCAAATAAAGAAATAATAGTTATTATAGTTATTACTATCATTATTTTTGTTATTGTCGTAAACTTAAATTAAGACTAGTAGTAAAAGTATGTAACTTCACCTGAACCTCCTCCAAGGTTCCAAGCCCGCAGAAGAGGAAACGGGTAATAGTTAGCAACCCCGACTCATGAAATAAAACCCTGCTCAAAAGACCCAATCTAGTAATAGTATGAGTCACTTTTGTTTAATAAATTATAAGCAACGTGGTAACTTGTTTTGCTAAGATAAATTATAAATATTACTTACTAAAATCAGGAGTAGCATCCAGATGACAATCTTTTGAATAAGGAATAAAAAAAATCAGATTTTGCTAAAGCAAATAAAACAGTTCTATTTGATTAACTTCAAAAAACTTAGAATATACTCCATCTGTATCAACATATCAAAGATTGGAGTGAAAATTGAATCAAAGAATCAATAAGTCACATTAAACCTTGATAGTTTTTTGGTTCCCAATTATTTAGCTACATCCATATAGTTAAAGACTTTCACGTAATATTTACTTGTGCTCCAGTTTTTACTTTGTTGTTCTGCTTATTTTTTATTATTAATGAAGCTTTTAGTTGATACTCACTCGTTTGAGATTATTTTAACTAGTTTCCAGCCCTCTAAAAATTACATATATAGGATAAATTACTCTTGTTAGTCTTCGAACTAGTCAGTTTAATAATATGGTAACAGAACCAGATTGAAAAATTACAAAGAATAAAATTGAACACATCATTTTTATTTACCTAGTCTAAAATGGAGTGTTATCAATGATCATCTGAGGATATTTAGTCTTGACTTACTTTGTAAGCTTCCTCAACTTCTTGTTGCACTCGTATATAACTTGCATAATCTGCACATAATAAGAAGCGATCATCGAATGCTAAACTATTATATATATCTTTAAATAAATGTGGATTTTCTGGAGAGAAGAAGCCATCTCGAATTTGTTCCAGACACAATTTCAATTCTGGTTCTTTTTCAATATATTCTTGTGGATGATAACTAAAAAAGTGATAAGACAGATAAAGACCACAATATAATGAATTAATACAACAATGTTAATTCAAATTGTAGTTGACACTGAAAAGATTACCAGTCTATTATTAGATCAAAATAATAAATAGACGATATAATCAATAATTTGCATTCGAGTCCCGGAGTGGAGATCAACTCCAGGATGCAGGTACATCAAGTGGACGAGTCCAAAATGGGACGAAATACGCCTCTCGGATTCCACTGCTAGCCATATATCATCTCCGTTTATAATAGTTTGCATATTTTGACTAAATTACCAAGTATAGTCAATCATTGACTATTGTGTGAGTCAGAGACACTGGATTTTTGTGTACATCTACACTTCACGTGATTTATACCAATCACTTAGTTTAAACGCAAAACAACTTAAAAATAAATTAGGTTAAAACTGGTTGTGAAATAACAGTTGGACTATACAAAATTAACATAATGGACTAATGTATTTAGTTATAGGAAGAAAATGTTTGTATTTAGGAAGATCAAAATGGAATTATGTCTAAAAAGTAGATCCATTGAAATACTCACTCAACAAGGAATCAACATATTGCTATAAATTCTATTTTTAAAATATGAGGAGTTAATGGAAGGGGATAATGTGAATATTACTGTGGAACTATAATGTTTAACGTTGTCTCTGAAAATGGAGATAATTGAAGACAAATATATTGAAATAGAACTTGACACAAATGTAGATAGATTTATTTTCCATGCTTTGTTAACAGAACAAAAAAGAAAGATAACTAATCAAAAGATATAAGAATAAATGAGAAATACAGTCCTAGAAAAGAGGAAAGAAATGATGGATCAAAACATCCTCAAGAGTCTGAAGATAAAACCAGGATGTATTTATACTGTAGTAAACGACACTGAGCTACATCATCTTAATTCATCCCAAAGACCATGCCAACGAAAGTCTATAACTTCATTCAAGGATGATCAGGCAGAGAGTGTTTTGATAATTTTATGCACTAACTAACTGAGTTGACACAGGTGAACAAACATAATATGTGATTTGCACAACTTACCAAAAAACATAAGCTCAACGAAATCGTTAACTTGGTAGGAGATTAGATATTATAAAGAGGACACTTAAAAGGAATTAGTAATCTAATAATTCTAACTATGACAGAATTTTCACGACGCAACTACTATAACAGAGACTGTTATTAACATATTCAGTTAATTCGAGATAATAAATTACCCGGGACAGATTGATAAATATAGAGGAGAGCATGATAATTAAAGAAATGAATAGCAGATAATCATATTTCACGAATAACACTAACCAGATCGGATTATCACGTATCCCAAAGGACCGTTTCATGAAATAGAAAATGAGTTAACCAGTGAGGGGAAACAATAAGTTTAGATAATTTGATATAGCCACTCATATTAATTTCGTTTGTTGGCTAATGAAGCTTAAAATATCAAGATTAACATGAATAAGTTGGATAATTTAAGTCATTAATGAAATGTTTCAACTAGCCTATGTATGTTAAAATCCTAATTGGGTAACACGAAACAATATAACTAATATATAACCGAACCCAAAATTTTAACCAAACATCACTGAATTAAGTGAACTTATTAGATAGGTAATCTAATAAGAAATATCAATTAAAAGAAAAAAATCATAATACAAGAATATAGAACAGTGAAATATAGGAGATAGTTGCTATACACAATAATTGAAATTAGAAACACATGTACTGAAACAGATTTTTTAAGCTATATCTATCTAACTAATGTTTCTAATTTAAACGATCAATACTAATCTTAGATATTTTGTATATATATATATATATATATATATATATATATATATATATATGTATGCTCCTCCACGAGGGGTAACAGGCGTAAGTAAGTAATATATATACCAAAAGAATTACTAGAAATGTATTTACTATATTTTTTCTATATTTTGTTCAGGACAATCTAATAATCAACCGGTAACATGTAGTTGAATTAACCCTTATATATGTGTGTGTTGTTTAACAGTTGTGAGATAGATATATCATTATTTTAGGTCATTATTAAAGTGTAAATTGTTTACATATTTATTATTTTTATTAGTACATATATTATAATTAGACAAATAATACAAGTTTATTATTGTCCGTAAATTACTGTAACTATTATATAAGAATAAGAAATAATGGACATTCTACACTAAGTTAGAATTTATTGAAATCATCAAATAAAAATCATTCAATATTTATTATGAGGTTGGTGAGAATCGGTTAGTTGAATTGAATAACTATAGAAAACATTAAGAATTCATTATCAGTGGGTTTGTTTTTTAGTTAACTATACAACACATTTTGGATTGAGTTGTAAATTTGAAACTGACCATACATAATTTTTTTCTTGTAACTTAGGTAATACTGCCTTATCTTAAGTAACATAAGCGTTTTGTAACTCAATGCATAATGATCAACAAATTCCATGATACTAAGAAATAATAAAATCTAATGGACCCAATTGTAGTTGATACAGCTCAGGTTTCTTAATGTAGTTTGAACAATATGATTTTGAAGTTCAGATCTCTTATAATGCATCTCAATCAACAGGTTTAGTACTACTTTTACATTAATAAAACAGTTGATTTGTTTTAACTAACATGGTTATATTAGGGAAGCTGATTACTTCGCGATTATCACGAAAAAATTTTCATCTTTGTCATAAAAAGTACGATCATAAACAGTCAGAATCAATTAGAAGGGAATGAATTTGATTTCTATGCTCATTCTTAAAGACCTTCGAAACCAGACTGTGACTTTCATTGTTTTGTATCACTTCTGGACTTATAACACCGTCATAGTTTTTGTAAGAGTTTGAAGGTCAATATTTGCATCCCATTTAAGTCATTATCTGAAGGTGAACAGTAGTGGTCGCATCAGTGATGATTCTATATAAACGACTGTCCCTAATAGGGCTAAATGACTCTCGAGTATCGTTTTACGCCGCTAATAACTATTCCATCACTTTTAGCTAAGCCACATACCACTTTGTATCGTCATTTCATGAAATTTTATTCGGTTTGTGGTTATGAAGCAACCTTCAGATGAGAACGGAGTGATTCATCACCGAGAATAACCATCAGACGAAAGCCAGAATCTACCCTCATGAACACTGAGTAGTTTATTAGATTAGGTCCAAATAGGAGTCATTCCTTTGTCATTTTAATGCCCGTTTTTCTATGCCATCATTTTTAGTTTGTCAATTTAAGAAAATGTATGACAACATAGAGTTAAGTTACTTGAGTCTAAGCAAGTATTCCAATAATAGTGCTTTAGGCAAAATGTCACTGTTTTTCACTCATATAATTTTTGGATCGAAAGTGACTGTTTTCATGAAATTCATTCTTGAAATCACCTGGACTGAAATTAGAAGATTTGCAGGATAAGACTACAAACAACTTGTACGAAATCACTGACCAAATCATCAATCACTGACACATGAGTGGTTAAACATTACTCCTACGAAAAATGCCCATTGAACACACATTTATTTTCTAAATGTGTATGAATTTTGTTCTGTTCGTATTTCATATTGGAATGGTAAAATTGACTTACTTTGCAGTGGAATGTAAACTGTATACTTAGAAACAGTGTGTTTTACCAATGAATAATGTCACATAATGAATAAATCAGTCGAATAGTATTAGTGTGTGGTACAGGGACGCTTGTGTGCATATATATATATGACAGACCTTTTTTAGGACGAACATAGGGAGACTAAGATGTACATGATATGTAGTTTACTGTCCAAAAAAGAGTAAAGAAAAATGTAAGTGTTAGAAAATTCATGTTGTTTGCTGAAATGTAAGCAGATCTACAATAATTTGATCAACAAGCAAAAAAGAAAACAATAACAATATATATGCTGTAAAAATAAAACAATTTCGGGATTTAGGCAAATAAATGATTCAAAGATCCATACTGTTATAATTTTATACTAAATCTTACCCAACTTTGTGAAGAGCATCAACTTGCTCTACGGTTAGACCGAATACAAACATATTCTCTCGACCCATTTCTTCGCACATCTCTACGTTCGCTCCATCCATAGTACCAACAGTCATGGCTCCATTAAGCTAAATACACAACAGTATGGAGAAATTGTTTCTTAAACATGTGAGTGTAACAATAACATTTCCAGAAAAACAATAGCCAGTAAGTTTACATCTTACAATAAAATATCACAAACTATTTTAAAACATGTTAACAATACGATGTTCAATGGAATCATCAACAAAAAATCTAAAATTAAATATAAACAATACGGAAACATCAAATAAAAGTGATCTGATAAATTTTTTAACGATAATAATAAAACAAATGATAGACATTTTAGTGGAAAAAGAGACAGGGTACTGTTCCTTTCTAAAGAGTTACTTCTTGGAAGTAAAAACTTAGTAATCTCACTATAGTTAAATGGAATAAGATTAGATCTCATCTGAAAGTGTTCCTGTTCCTAATTTGACACCAATGAATCCAAAGTGAAAGATCAGTTGTTTTTGGGTTTCAACAAAGAAAACACAAGTGAAATCAACAGATTTTTGTGGAATTCAGATCTGCTAAAGACACTGTTATATTATGGCCAACTCTAATGAAACTTAATTTCTTTCTGATGGAAGAGTAATATTATCGAAAAAAAACTATGACTAGACATTTTATTATTCAGCATTTCAAGAAAGTTTACAGACTTCACCTGGTTTAGTAATTACATTTCGCCTCTTATTTAGCTACACTACATTGGTGGCAAAAATAGTAGTACAACAATTGTTATTGTCTCAATCAAGGTTAGTATATATTTTTCTCGAGATCACATTCTAAGTGTCTTGTTACTTATCAAGATGAAGTCAGTTTCATATAACTTTGAACAGGGAAGGAAATCTAAGAGCCTCTTCTGAAAACACAAATTGATAAGTATCCCGTATGATAATAATTAAGAGAAATAAATATGATAAAGACGGTATAGAAACAGTAAAATACATTAGAACTACAACACAAAATAAGAGAGATGATGTATTTTACTTCCTTAAATATGATAGTCATTTTCTAACCAAGATATTAAATTAAAATAGAACTTGAAGAAAACAGAAATTCAAAAGAACAGAATGTTTATTAACAAGTCAGCATTTCACATTTTATGTGGAGACTAAAGTTAAACAATTTTAGTGACTTGCCATAAATTTCATGTTACCGGTGCCTGACGCTTCTGTACCAGCTGTAGAAATTTGTTCTGACAATTCAGCAGCGGGGAATATTTTTTCAGCCAAAGACACACGATAATTTTCAAGGAAAATAAGCTACAATACAAAACGTGTGTAGAAACAGAGATGGGAATAACATGTATGTTGATTACAAAATACCAATACAGCGTAGTACGGTTGTTTGTTATGTACAAAATTAGGTAAATGCAACATAAAATATTTATAACGTTATTAAATTGGACTCTATACTGTGGTTGATGTTTTGGCTGCTACCTGTATAAGTTTGAAGTTGAATTCCTGGTGATGTTTTCATGGAATTAACCTCGAAATAGGCAAAACTGAGTGTGATGAATTCCAGAAAGTCAAAATATTTATTAGCGAGGACAGGAAAATTTTCTATTTGACCGAAATCATTTAGCTTATTTAGAACGTCAGCATTCAATTTGTCCAAGTTAACCAATTACTTCGTAAATTTTGGGTGCTTTTAGTTTTCGTGGCTCGCAATAAGCTCTGATATTTACACTTGATTGATCACTACGTGGTGGTTAACGTCATGTGTGTCAGGTCTTTCTGAGTTTCCTGTTAACTACCTCCAACCATCATCTTAAGCTCTGATATTTCTGTAAGGTAGTAGATTTCCTTAACTATGAATTTTTCGAACCAGAGTAAATACACAGATGTCCAACTTTTCTCGATTCATTAACATTATTTCCACTAATTATGATATAGAACAACCATATTTTTGAATTTGCTAGCTAACGGTAACAAACGAGGAAAATTAGTAATACAATAAGTAGGAAAATAATATATGTAGAGTCATACTTCAATTATGCAGTCAATGAGTGTGCAGACTTTTGTTTTTCTGTAGAACGCCTAGTAAACCACCAAATGGACACAACAAAAATTATCTACACTTACTTTAAGTCTACCACGCACAACTGGATCATTATTGACAACTTTACCGACGGAATTGATCAACTTGATAATAAGTTTGGCCATATGATAACCTGGAGCAGCTTTACCCCCAATCATAACTGTACGTGGACAGATTGGTATTTCAGGATTAGCTTTAATGCGATTATACAAAGTGATGACATGTAAACAGTTTAATAGTTGACGTTTATACTCATGAATTCTTTTGACCTAACATTTAGAAAATCAAGAAATTGCCGTCAGAAGGGTATTTATATCAACGGTATATAAATATATATATATATATTTGTATATATATGAAATTGGGAAAAGTGGTTATTGAACTTCCAGAAACCTGAGAAGATTTTAAAAGATCGAAAGTAGAATTTCGAAAGCTCAAATAGTTAGTGTTCACTGTATGTGGTAGGAATAAATGCAATGTGATAACGAAACAGAAGACTAAAGTGCTTCTAAAATAGATAGAATCTCTTAGTAGAAGTTCATATAAGTTAAAAACGTTTTGTTCATGTTTTGACCGACAATTGGAAAATTGGAATCATTTTAATACCAACATTCAGCTATTTGTAAAAAACAAGTGAACGACCAAACTTTTATTTTACACACATGGATGGAACACGTCAACAGTACCACTTAATGTGAAGCGAATGCATTGAAGAGGGCTTTATTACGTGAATCAAAACGTATTTCTGACTAAAAATCGTGTTGAATACACCAATGAGGTACACAACTCAATGGATTAGCATTTATCTTACAGAAAAATAGAACAACTGACAATATCAGAAATGAAATATGCAAGACGACATTATGATTCACGTTTAATGCCTTATCACTGGCTGTATCGGTTCTGAAATGCTAATTTCAGTCGATTATTGATGCGGTGCCAGCCCTATTTGGTGATTTGAGGTGTCCATGAAAACACATGTAAGGGTGAATATCTATCAATGACACTAAGAAGTTGAAAATTAGCGTCTTTTTATATAATGAATCATTCTGAACAACCATGATATTGGCAATTCATCAACATATTTTTACCAAAATTAACTGAAACAAATAAATCTCACTTGGATATCAAATAGAGATGCTGGATTGATTGTTACACCATAATGTTGTTCCAAATAAGAAGCAAATTTAGCCTTGTTTTCCCGTTTAATACGTATCAAATGACGTAGAAAATTAACATCATTTATACGTGATTTTAACTGAGCGATTTCATTAAGGTTAACAATCCATGAATCCTTGCCACCCATTCCTTCCATAATTAAGTCTGACAAATTCGGATTACACAATAGCAACCAACGACGAGGTGTAATACCGTTTGTTTTATTCTGAAATTTATTTGGCCATAATTCAGCGAAATCTTTGAAACTGCAGCGAAACAAAATTGTTCAGGTCAATAAAGAAAAGAGGACAATCAATAGTTACTACTGGAGGTATAAGATAAGTTTCAGTTGGTGACTGTATAGAGATATGGGAAATAACAATATATAATGGTTATCAGACTAAAAGATTAAACACCTGCTGACTGTATATCGTTTTTCTTACAACGAAATATGAGCCAGTTTTACTTTGTTAACTTGGATGACATCAAGTAACTACTTAAATGAGAGAAATTGAAATGAGTTTAAAACTTTATCAGTAAATAAATGTAATGACAAGTCACAATGCAATGAGTAGAAACGAACAATTTGTATAGAGCAAAAGATTATTTAGCAATTATAATTTAATGCTACAAAGGTTTGAATCATGTGTTTTACATGAAAACTAGAGATACGATTCGACCATTCAGACTGAAGTGGACTGGTTTTTCAATCATGTTACTTAAAGGGAAAATGCCAAGTTTTTGTACAACAGAGGCTTTATTACACTAGTTAATAGGATGATTTTATTCTATAGGTTCTGAGCTAACTGGATGAAAGACTGACAGTTAATATTGAATTTGAAAAGAGAGAGAAACCGTCATAAATGATGACAAACACTAACGATGTGACTAACTTCTCAACAAGAAAAGTATTATGAAACATTATAAAACTTAGTGAATAAAGATGTGAACAGATGATAATGCTATCTAAGTGAAAACAAAAACAATTATAAGGAGAAATGAACTTTCTAGGAAGTATAATAATTTCTATTCACGAAATAAAACACCATTTACGAAATAAATTACACCAACTGCGAAAAACATCACAACTTTCGCATATATGAACACAGAATAGGAATGAGGTGGCATGACATGTTGTCATGTCAATGTACGTAAAAACAATAGGCATGAATTAGGTTAAGAAAAACCTCGAAATTATGGACTAAGGATCTTCTTAAAGTGCTGGGAAATTCCAAGTGGTGTCTCATTCAGATCAACTGACAGCCAATATATATATATATATCGACAGACATCCCATTTATTAGCTCATACTTAGACAGTCAACTAATAACATGGTCAGAGGTCAACTGAGAAAGATAGTCAATATGAATACAAGAATAAATGGAAGTAACAAAACCAAGGAAGACAACCAATTATAAAGCAAGGCAATCAGTCCACAAACCCCTATTCTGATATGTGGAATAGTTTGATTCACAAACTTATATTAGCTAGACCACCAGTGGAAGTCTGCAAGCATTTGGCAGCAGTACTCACTCATGACTCACAGAATAGCTTACTAGTGACTAACTCCCAGTTCAAGTGTGAAGCCATGACCAGTGGAGTTCAACCGTATCGGAAGTGAGGCAGTCATCCACCTGAAGCAATAGATAAGAGTTGCGGAATATCTTGAACTAGTTAAAGTTGGATACGTGTAACATTGGATGCCAGCTCAGTGGTCTAGAGGTTAAGCGTCCGCTCACGTGACCGGAGGTCTTGGGCTCCATTACAGGATGCAGGGTTATGACTGCGTGTTGCTGCAGATTTCCATACTAGGACGAAACCGCCGTTCAGTGCTTTTAGGTTCCCAATGGAGGTCTAGATATTATCGGTTCGTGAATTGACATACGAAAGTTATCCATTTTCTATAACTCTCCCTATAATAATGAGTGAAATAACTGGAAAGTTCTTTTTAAATGAGGTAGAGCCTGATGATGTTGTCCATAGAGACGACGAAACGTCCTAAAATAAGCGCTTTAGAGATCAGAGAACACAACATCAAAAACTTTTGCTTTCCAATCCCTATTACTGTAAACTATCATTATCAGTAATGTTTTATTAGTTGGAACTCCATCACTCTGGGGGTTCACTTATTGCAACCCACATGTAAACTAGCTTTAAGCAACATTAAATAATAATAAATTTTGATGATGTGAATCTATTGTGAATTAAAAAGTCTTACGTTTGAGTTTTCAGTAAGTGTGAATGTATTGCTGCGACTCCATTAACTGTGTGAGATCCTACAATACACAAGTAGGCCATATTAATACGTTTTTCGCCTTCTTCTTCGACCAATGACATACGACGAATACGGTCATCATCGTTTGGCCATTTCGCACGTACAACCTAGATAATAATTAAAAAAACAGAAAATAAATCAAAGGGAATGTATAGTACAGACGCTTATTCATGCAGGGACAAGTAAATTTAAATCTGTTGATTTATTTAAAGATAATTTTAAGAAAAGAAATTTCGATATACATTAGAACACAATTACCATTCCAACTTTTAAAAATATTTTAATTAAGTTAGCTTGTCTGTGAAAATGACATTAATTTCATCCTGTAAAACTTGAATAGTAATGTGGTAATAGAGTTTAATATCTGTTCATGTAATAAGAAAAAATTATAAAAGCCCTTGACTTTTCGAGCAAGGTCAAAAAGTGCAAACTATTAGTCAATAATATTTGGTTGGCCAATTCAACAAGCTTCCATTATAATGTGCGAAGTCTATAGTTATTTGATCACAGATATCTTTCACATGTTGTTTGCATGTATCAGAAGCACAAATGACATTTAAAAGTTGAAAGACCACTTTTAAATGGCGAATGAAATCAGTTGGTTATAATTTGGAATTGATCAAAATAAATGAATAAAGTACATATGGTGAATGACTACTTTGAAGGACAGTGGTAATAATACTAAAATTCGAAGTCAAAATTTCCAGGCATTCAGAACCAAAAATGTTGTTTGATTCATGCTCAGTTATTACATTTCTGGTTGGAATCCTTAAAAGAACCACATAGTCAGTCCACGTTAAGACGCATATACACGAAATAAATGTACGAAATATTACAAAATGAAGAGTGAGAGTGAATGCTGAATAATGAAATTGTGATCAGCGTCTGCTTTGAATTGTTCTAAATAAGACAACTGTCTAAAACAAGTGAGACTGCTGGAGTGCCATCAAATCAATGAGTTAATTAATTTCAATCCATTGTAAAACATAAGTTACCATTTATGCTGTTTTCTATACTACTGTCTAACCGAGTGGAGTAGTATGGAATAGACAAAACATGGCTGGCAGTGCAGTTCAGAACGCACGTTTTGTCCCACCTGAGACTCACCAGCTGAATGTAACGTGATCTCAGAGTTGGTGTTCATTCCTGGAATCCAACCCACTACCGTCCGCTTTAAACACCATTGAGTTATCCACTTAGCTACATTCTATTTATTCTATATAATAATGGCTACATCAAGGGAGTTTGCACAGAATGCACATATGCCAACCATGACTGACCAAATTTCAGTGAAAATATCAAAAATGGGATAATCCAAACCATTTCAGGTGCTGTGACGCTCATAAGTACAGTAAACAGATACAAACCCTTTTGAATTCAATCAAACGTTTCCAACCGATGAGGCACATAATACATAACATTGGTAAACATTTTGCACAAACATTTAATCTGTTTTTAATTCTCGAACTGTAAGTTTTCGGTCAAGTAAACTAAAACTCACCATACCAAACGTTTCATGAGTCAATTAAGCTACTTTTAGTTGAAAAAAAACACTGCTGAAAGATGATGTTCCATTTATTTCATACTACTCTCATTGGTAGGTTTGTGCATATGATAAGTCATCCAGACTTTTTATTCTATAGAAAATTTAATATAAGCTGTTTTGCACTATGTATGCTCCATTCATATAATCTTATAGCAAAATATCATTACATCTGTATCCTTGTATATATTGACGTAAATATATTAACGTTCACATAGAAACTCACATCTAAGAACTCAGCATTAATTTGATAGATAATTTCTAAATGACGTGGTAATATATGCTCCAACAATGTGACAGGCCAACGTTCCAATGCTTCAGGTAAGATTGTATGGTTTGTATACGCAAATGTGTTGTAACTTATATCCCATGCCTTTTTATATGTAGATAAAGAGAATATAAGATTAAGTTACGAAATACTTTACAGAATAACCTCAGAAAGATTAAGACACAAGATTATTTTAGAGGTGAAATATGAACTTAATAACTTTGTAATTTGCATCATGGTACTATTATTTACAGTTTGTGAAGGATGTGAATCAACTGAATGTTTTTAATCATTAGTAAGAACCCAAAATATTTAAATTAATGATTAGTTTATCGGTCGGTCAGTCATAAGTAACGTAAAAATTAGTATATATGTGCTTTCGATTAAGTTGTTATACTGTATCAGCACAGTGTGATTAAATTATCGAAACAAATGCCAGAGTAGTAGTAGCAAAGTATCAGTGTCAATAGAAAAACACTAAGAACAGTGACAATGAAAAGTGATTTGAGAAGAGGGAATTAATTTGTGGAGTCAAAGGTATTGGATAACTTTACGATTGAAGGTCTAAGAAAAGATGAAGATTGAGTGTATCTACATTATTGAGACTGATTTTGAGATGTCATCCAACTTTTCTATCTATTGGTTACGGTAATCACTTATGTAGTCTGAGCCTACCAACAGTCAATGATTTCATTGGCTGATACTATGTATCCATTTGGTCGTCCCTAGCTTTTTCCTAAACCTGTCGAGGGAGGTGGCTTTTAGACATACGTAATACTTTTTTTGATTGAGATCATGGGTCGATCAGTGTTGGACCATCACATGTATTACCCCCTTCAATCGATGAGGATTCACTCCCTCATCAACCTATTTGCCATCCTTGGCTAGTACATGTGTGCCTAACATCAGCACATTTTACTACAACATACTATATTTCTAATTATGATGCTCGTCATGTGTTATAATATTCATTTACTTACTGAAAGTAACCAAAATGGTAGTACGGCTCCCGGTACATATTAAAATTTGTCTTCCCAGACAACATACATAGTATGACAGCCGAATAAGTTTATTTTCGGTGGAAATAACCAGGCTTGGTGACATCCTAGAAATGGTGACCAAACTCGTACATTTCTGTGATTAGGAGAGATATCACTGTCATTGTAAGGTGGAACATTAACTAAACTCGAGCCAAGATCAATCGTTTCAAGTAAAATGTGTCAGTGGTTTGACGTATTCTTATTAGTGCCGTTTGGTAGTAGAAATCTAGAATGGCAGATAATATTCTGTCTATTTGAAAAAAATGAATTTGAAGTATCAGAAACTTGAGTGATTATTTATTACTATGTTAGACACTTACTTTTTTCCACTCTAAACCTTCCAAGTCGACTAAGATACGTAGTAATTCAGGAATTGCCAGTGAGGGATGTGTGTCATTCAGTTGGATAGCAACTTTTTTGGGAAATTCATCAAACGATCGATGATGGGAATCATTACTTCTAAAACGTCGAATTATATCCTGTAAAAATAGACAAACATAATACGAAGGTTAATACATACGTAAACGAGAAAGATTTGTTTCTATAGACTCAACATGTTAATGTAAATTTTGATTTGATGAAATCGGTAACGTAGTGTGTTGGCTATGTGATATGATTGCTAGGTAGAAGTAACTTATACACGTTATACTTACAAAACACTAATTACGTATCAATGTCAATCAGTAACTTTTGCTTAATGCAATTATCGGATTTGTTTAGAGTCGACAAGATTACGTTTGAAACGGATTAGTTTAGTTGAAGTAAATGGAATGTAAAGTGTGCTGAACAAAATATAACTCTTGATATATCGACCAAAGGAATAAAGATATTAATCTATACTTTTTGATTTGTCTTTCTCTAAATTATAGTTACTGTTATGCGGCCTTCTATTCAATGGGAGGCCGTATAATTCTCTTAAAGAGCATATATATATGCGTTGAAAATGTGAACCATAGGATTTAGACTCGATGGCCTAAATCCCTTTCAGCTTCTATTTTATTCATGCGAGTCACATAGAGAAACGACAGCGATGATTTCACAAGATTTGTTGTTTTCGGAGTTTCTATATGACAAAAATAAGTAGAATTTTTGCAGAATATTACCTGCAAAGTGGCAGCAACTAAGAAATACTCTTGACGAAGGCGAAGTTCCTTTCCAACAAAGAAATTGTCGTTTGGATAAAGAACTCGGGAAATATTTTCCGCATGATTACGTGCACATACAGCCTACAGTAGAGAAAGAATAAAAAGAATCACTAGAATATCTTTGAAACGATTAAATGAGTGTGATGAAAACAGAAAAGCAAACTCACTACGATCTCATACATTTTCAATTGTTTACAAAAAAAAAACATGTTTCGTTTTGCATAAGGATGAAATAGATAATAGTATTGAATGACATAAAGTGTGACTAAAAGAGATGACCTGTTGCACAGGAATCGAGCTAATATTGTTCAATAAAAGACTGCTTCAGATGGAACTAAAGGAAAAATTGCCTTGTAACAGAATACAAAAGGATATTGTTTCGAAAACCATAATTAGCAACAGCACACGACATCTATTCTTTTTAGGCTGCAAGTACACAAAATGGTAGTTTCAACGTCACTGTATGGATTTTTGTCTCAATATGTTCAGTTAATGGCAAACAACTTCATACTAACGTTGTTTTCAGCCGAATCAGTTATGGTAGTTAAAAAATTTCAATAGTTTTGTAAGAGATTTTGGACAAACAACAAATTATCTTACGTTTATGTAATCACCCATATTGAATATACCGAGATCAAAACTTTTTGGAGCTTTGGCAGACCACAGCCGAAGAGTATTGCAGGTGTTATTTCTATACCCTGGAACTGGGGTGTCATAGGGCATTGCAAAGACTGGATGAGCATCAACCCATCGTCTACGTCCATTTCCAGCATCTTCAACACGCCCGTAAAAATTGACAGGATAGCAATATTCTGGTCTACCTTTCTCCCATGGGTTTCCAAAGCGTAACCATTCATCGGGTTCTTCGACCTACGTACAAAATGAAAATATACGATAAACCTTAGGCTAGAACATCGTTAGAATAATTAACTCTTGTGCAATTGATCAATAACAAACAATGTAAGTCAACATTTTTTCTTGCCAATTTACCCTAACTAATGAAAGAAAACTTATTCAAGCCTGTAGATATCACTTACCACACAATTTTATGTAAGGCAATTATATCTTGAGGTAGCTTGTGGTACCAACGGCTATCACAACTTCACTTTAAGCCAGGGTGAAACAGCTTTTTTCTCTTACTTGTTTCGATTACTACAAAATACAAACCTTGCAGGGACGATTTATTCGGTAAGACTCCAGAAGAGTTGGAATTACTCATGAGTTCATTTATTTATATTACGACTAAATTCAATGGTTATTAATTACGGAAATAATTGAGCTAAATGGTTGTCACTTGAGCACAAAGTAACACGACAATAACACAATTGAATAATATACTTAATGAAAGTCAAGTGAGAAAAAATTACAGTAAATTAATTAATATGAATCTCATGTTATACTCAGCAAACCTTGCGCTGAATTAATCCATAGTCAAATGAACAGACATCACCCTGGATGGAAACGAAAATGAACGATGATAATCTAATTTAAAAATCTATGCTTAGTCCTTCAGTCAGTCAGCTAAAACGTAGGACCAGGCACATATATGCATCGGTCCAAGTTGCCACACCTCATTAGAACAACAAGATAAATGCCGAATTCATAGAAGTAGTTAATTTAGTGGTGGTGGTAGTATATAAAAGAAAGATTGCATATAAGGATATAGTACAGGAAGAAAAACAGATATGAAGTAATTTTAATCTCATGGTTCAAGGGAGGACAAGGAGTGTATACACCTACGCCATTGTGATCGATTCTGAGCCATGTCACCCAGAGTCTCCAACCACTACTGGTTACGATAATCACGCAGACCCTAACCAAGTAGTCTGCATCTACCAATATGGCTCAGACTAAAAGTTAGTGACTTTATACATTTATACCACGTTTTAGTTTGGCCGCCCCTAATTCTCTTCCAACCATTGCCAATACTAGTCAGCATAGCGAGTCGTGGTAATCGGTGTTCAGACATACGTAACACGTGGTCCTTCACTTAATTTCTTTCTGTGAAATCGTATTTTGAAATTTATATCCCAAAAGGGGTGATTCAGTGCTTATTTTAGTTTTTATTATGATATACAGCTTAAAAATGTGCTTACCTGCCAGCCATCGCGAATAGATTGTTCAAAAATTCCATAATCATAACGGATGCCGTATCCATAGGCGGCCAACCCTAATGTTGCCATGGAATCCAAGAAACAGGCAGCTAGACGTCCTAACCCACCATTACCAAGACCAGCATCAGACTCCATTTCCTCTAACTCCTCAATATCCAGCCCCAACTATATTCACGTAAACAAAATCAGAAATTAAATACTTTGACAGTTTTGTCAGACAGACTATCCGAAACTACTCACTGACGAAAGCCCTTATGAACTGACTGATTAATTAAAATGACATTAGACCAAAAACACTTCAAACGTATTATTTTAAAACATTTTTGAATCTTGTTTTGAGTATATTTTCGTTGTCCATGTGAAGGGTATTGTTGGAGACGTACCTAATTAAAGAAGTATTTGGTTATGTTTTACGAGATAATGTTAACATACAAAATATGGACCTCTTATGTACACATCAGTGACTACCAGATATACTTCTGTCAAACAGGGGAATACACTAAATAATAAGAACATGGTTACATAAATCAATGGTTCGTATGTGTTGGTGTGGCAAAAATGCATTTGAAGAGCTTTCTGGTATCTAGTTATTACGTCAAATCCCATACACTCACTTACTGTTCTATATCTGATAAGGAGGTGTTTTGATGCGTGGTGTCTGTATGTAATCACCAATGATCGATAGAAGGAATAAAAATAGCACTTGGTAAGTACAATTTTCAAGATTTTTCTTCATTTGGCTAAAGACCGAGATGACCGATCAAAATGGTTATTATGAATGCAAATAAACACTTAGACATTTAACAAAGTTGAAACATTTTACTGATGAAAAGAGCTGGTCTTTCTACAGTGCAAACCTCTGAAACAATAATGGTATAAGGAAACGCTATCAATCAGGCTTATGTAACATGTTATCATCTATTGTTGGCTTGAATTATAAAAAGTGAACCAATAACAATAGGAACTGAGTGGTTGAACATGTTAATACTACGCCTTTATTTGTTTCTTGAACTATGAAGAACGGATTTACTTGCATTGAGACTGACTAGTAAGACTCATTTATTAATCAGTTAGTTTCATATCTATGAATACAAAAAACAAGGCGAATTGACAATTAAATGTTAAGACTATGGTTTAGCGGGTTCGCGAATATCTCACATTCTATTTGTGTCAATGAACAAAGCGTTTTACTTTTGTATTAGATCTACATGAAATAACTCCATCAGTACCTATAACTTAACAAACATAAAGCTATATATATATATATATCACCAATGAGATGCTCCTCAGTTGTGGTAAAGCTACAATTAAAATAAGTCTTTAGTTCACTGATATAAGAACAGTTTCGAAGTTTACTCAAATTCGAATTTTACTAAACCTTGAAGGATCTCGCTTGTCACTACATTAAGGGTTTATGGTAGTGTAGTTACGTTTAAGTTCTAAAAATTTAGGGGTGACCAAATTCAAACATGATATCACTCTTTGAAGCCATCGACGTCTGTTAAGAGTCACTTCCAGGTGCGTTAACTTCAAATTTTAGCATGAGCTGAAATTTATGAATAATACTGAAAAATGTGAAATCTTGAGCTTTACAAGATATTAAAACTAACTTGGTACATCGCCTCATCTACTGCAGCAGTAATATTTACATTCAGCATTGTATTAGTCAAAGTGCGGCCCATGTAAAATTCTAACGACAAATAGTATATGCGCTGCAATGTGAAAAGAAGATAATCAACTTTTCTCTGTTTGTAGTAAGATAACAGGAATAATAATACTGAGCAACAGAATCCAAATTGTTTACAAGTTTGTACACTGAAATGAAGTGGGGAAGGGCTGAGGTCAAGCTGTAAGGTGGTTAACAAGCTAGGAGTCGATAAGTTAAGCTTCTCGTGACTGAGGTGCATCACAAAAATAAACAATACTTCGTTCACACCATTTAAGGTAATGAAGCATTATTTATGCGTACAACAAAAGATGTTGTTCCTAAAATAGTAGCATGTTTACGTAGTTAGCGCCGAATATTGAGTCATATTTTGATAGCAAGGTAAGATTTAAAAGGTTTCACAAGTTCCAATCGACCTCTTAAAACTATTCCGTCAATGTTTAACAAGATGGTATGATCAGGAGAAACTTTTAATGTCTACGTATCCGTTTTCAGAGCTTAAAGAGAGAAGTCTAGCGAAGTGACGCACTACTCACTTCTTTGAAAAATGCAAGAAAATACATCATTTTTGGTGCCTGCACATGGGAGACCTCGGAAATCACCATAAAGTAACTTTTATTGTGATTCTGTAGTTTTAGGGTACTTTATCAGAGGATTCCTGAGTGACAAAGTCAAAAGAAACGAAGTAATCACACCGGCCATCTGAGTAGTTAGACTTCCTTATGCTTTGTATATCAATTTCGACCACATAAAGTATTAGAATATTTTTTAGTAATTCATAAATTACAAGGACCGCTATTATCAGTGAGTTGTTATTCAAACCTTAGTTTCAAGTTGTAAATAAATTTTGTGTTTGATTGCCAATAAGTCCTTTCATCTTCCTCGTCATCACAATGTTTACTGACATAGGAATTTGTCTTACTGAAGTGAATTACATCAATATGAATAATAAAACGTCAATAAATGACTATGAATTTCAAAGATCCCACATACAAAAGGGATCCTAGGTACATATTACACGTTTTCTTAATGATGTATAGAGTATATTTTAGCTAGCATGAATTTGAGGATTGCACCAAACTAATAACGAAGTAACATATTAGGATACAGTAACGATAGGCATGATTTTGTCATAAATTTAGGATGTCAAACTCTCGAACATGATAAGTCTATAAATACCTGTTCATCAGCCCACTGATTAAAAGTGTTGAAAACGTTGTTTTTAAAATACAACAGCCAACAACTTTAATTATTTTCATAGATGAAATATATAACAAACGCCCTGAATATATCACAAATAGTCCATGAAAAACTGCAGTTAAAAAGAATTTTATCTGTTGCCTGATCAAGTATATACAAAAGAATGATTCTTCACGCAGAGAATGATCAAAAGGATCTAACTTCGTAAATACTTTATTAACGCAAGAGGAGTTAATTGTGTCTTCCTTAAAATTTGGAAAAAACGACGAATCAGCAGTTCAAATTACATAAGAATGTTGAGACACGAAAGAAGTGACTAACCTTCGGATCCTCTCTATGGTAAAACTGCTGAGATCGAATCCAACGAGAGCAAAGATGATCCCAAACTGTACGTGCCAACGCTTGATAGAAGTCGAGAGACGTTGCGACGTTCCTGTCCTTAACTCCATCGAAATGCAGGTGTCTATTGAAGTCAGACTTGAGATTTGTCACATTTTCCAACTGAGCAATCCCTCTAACACTTATTTGCTTCCTCTTCTCAGCATCAGACAACATATCACAATTTCGTAGCTTTGAAAGAGTCGAATGAGTCGATGCAACCGACGCAGTCAAACAAATAAAGCTTCGGCAACATTGTACAAACTACATTCAAACATGATATTTTGTGACATTCCATTGCTCATTAACCTGAGAACTTGTCTAACTTTTCTTCCAAAGTGTTAACGATAATCTCTTTATCGGAAATTAAAAGTGAACGGATAGCCTTCAGTTCGAACAATAGTGTAATGTAGACGAATCAGAGTTTTATCTAGTAAGGAGTCATCCCATATCTCTAACGAAATTTTAAAGGACATATGTCCTAGGATAATCTGAACTTTTGTGGGTATAACTGTCAAGCCAGTGGCACTACGGTATATTCAATCCTAGTGAAGGTTGACACTAGACAATCGCGATCAGGTCACAAGCTCCTGTTTCGATAGAAACTTATGTATTCTGAAGAATTTACTGAGAAACGTTGTCAGTGTCATTCCAGTGTAATTTAATATACTAACCAATAGTCCATTTCCATCATAAAAATAGTGTAGCGGTATATAAGTCAACAAAATAAATAGCTCTGTAAGTCGTCAATATTTTATGTCATCCGCATCACTTTTGTTGAACTCACCCAACTGAAGACGCTCGGTCACACATCTGCACCAGATCACGAGTGAATATGCCGTGATACTTATTCCTTACGACTGTTAGCGAGCTTGGACTAAATGTTCTTCTACATACCGATAGCCTTACAAATATATTGTAGCTGTAGATAAATCCCCAAAATCAATAGCGCTATAGGTGTTCGACATTGGATGCTGACCACATTATTTTCAGTGGACTCATTTAGCTGAAGGCACTCGGTCATGCATTCGTACCAGATCACGTTTTAGAACGGCGTGCGCAACATCTCCTGAGATCATTGGCCAAATTAGATCAATCACTTCTCGATATATTGATAACCCATCAAATATATCTTCCAACCTCCCCAATTCTGACTTTTGGTTCTACTGGGTGGGCGCAATTCGATTATAGGTATTACTTCTAAAGTGTTGTCAAACTACGGTACCGGTGGTATTTCCAATATTTTTGAACTTCCTCAATTCTGACTTATGATTTCGATTGGTTGGCATATTTCGAATATAACGGTGTTACTGGTAAAAGCGTTGTCGAATTCTGAATACTTGTGGCATCTTTAATAGTTTATTTAGTGATATGAATTCTGTAAAAATTAATCACGTGAAGTAGGTGGTAACTAAGTCACAAGTGTTTTCAGGATAGTAAAATTAAGGTTAAATGATAATCACTTTTGTGGTGACTTTAGCATGTTTATAAATAAAAAGAATAGTAACATTTAAATTAGAAAGTATAGATGTACTTGCCAAATTAAGTAATTCTGTAATTAGGACTTCTACTAAAACATAGGCCCTGATGTGACCAAGGTAACAAAACGGGTTGATTGTACTTCCATTGTGCACACTGCCATAGTCTGTCAATATGAGTAGTTGTTGCTTTCGCAGTTAGGAGAACAGTGAGTCCCCCAAACCTAAGTGGAAAGTTACTAACCTGGTGAAGCAGTTAGTGGTTGACTTATGCTGTCAGTATAACCAGTTTAAAATAAATGGGCTAGTAGTGAGTCATATTCGATCGTGACTATACCTTTGCTTAACCATGCTAGATGTTTTCGTGGAAATGTCGATTCCTAGAACCTTGGTCTGTGTTATTTGTTCGGGAAAGTCAGTTGAATTGATTACTTTAAAACAAGGTGATAATTCCAGGCAATTCATCTTTCAGCCTTGGAGCCTCACCCGAATGCATAGGAAACACTGATCGTAGGTTTTCGGTGCTGAATTATATTTAAATTATTTTATGTAATCACTAAATTACTACTTCACTACCTGGATCACCTATGAAATGTATGCGCATAAACACTGGTTTCCTGTTCACATTTTTATAATTTTCGTATTCCAAATCGCGTGGTTGCATGTATTTGTGTACTTTCTAGGGTATCTGTTACCTTAAGGGGAGCATAGGTAAATAAATCACCCAAATAAGTAGTTCTGTAAGTCTTCCATATTGAGGCTGACCTCATTAATTTTACTAGACGCGCCCCAGCTGAAAGCACTTGGTCATGCATCAGCACCAGATCACGATTGAACATCGCATGCTACACATTCCTTACAACTACTAACAAACTTAGATTCAACGCTTTTCAATATATCGATAAGCTGCCAAATAAACTTTCGAATTTCCTCATTTCTGACTTCTGGTTTGACTATGTTAGTATGCTTCAATCATAAAGGCGTTTTGTGGACAAACGTCGTCAAACCCCGAATACCTGTGGCATCTTTAGTAGTGAGTCTGATGTGATCAGGCACATCAAACAGTAAACTGTGAGTTTGTTCTTCTTCGGAACATTCCATATCATTTTTTAGCTTTTGATTTTACGTATTGTGATATTGTCTTCATATTTTTGGACATTTTCTTCTTGTCTATTGGTTTATTTTATCTTCATCATGACGGAGTGGACACCTAAGCTATTCAAAGTTAAGGCTCTTTCGTCTCCCACCCTTCAGCTAATGTCTTTCTGCCAAGACAATATAAAAAACTGTTTCTGCTACTCAGAAAATGACTTCAACGTACATGGCGTGACCCAGCCACAAGCCAAGTTCCCAATAGTAGTGAAGACGCTACTCGCCAATTTAACAGATCCGTCACACCTAGTATGTTCACATGTGATGTCTCGGAACCTTTAGAAATATTGGAGAAGGCTGTTCCTATACGAGGAGGCATAGCCGACCAACAAAGTTTATATCAACTCCTCCACACCGTCAAACTGCAACATGGCTCAGCAACAGAAATGTTTCTCAAAACAGTGGTTCCCTTTGATAAATTTGAACAGAGAAATGAGAAGACAAATTTTGTGAGATAGTACTATTTCGTGCTTTCTCGTCAGTCACATACAAGCAACATGTTATTCGTGTAAATACAGTTTTGAAGATAAGGTCAAAATTTCTTATTTAGTATGACATTCACTCACTAGAACCATGGTAAACAAAGGTCAACGTACAGTTGTTTTTGAACACATAAAGTTGGACTTTTCCGACCAATCAAGATAGCTTCGAGTAGTTTGAGTGTGTGTGGGTTTTGATGACATGTCACAACTCTAAAGGCTGATTTTGGGTCAATTTGATGACCACTCATCATTAGATGTTTTGCAATGGACGAGGCTGGGTTTCTTGATCGATCTTGAGATGACGGGCTAGGTGGATGAATCATGGATTTGATTAACCATCTTGGAATATGTTCCCCTATCCTGTCCTCAAGAAATGTTTCTATGAATGTGAGAAGCCATTGGTCAATGGACCTTTGACAAGTGTCTATGCTTCATTGACAGGTTCAGGCAGTTCTTGTCTCCCTTCAAAATAACGCCGTAGACAAAGTGGCTGTGCCTGTCAATGAGGTTCTGAAGATCAAACCATTCGGCACCGTCTATCCTATCCACTAAAAGCCTCAAAGAACACAAAAAGAAGTCTCAGACTTCTACCATACTTTGACTCGTTATCTCGATGTTCGTCGTAATCGTGGACGCTCACAAATTCGTCAGAGAAATGCTTCTCGACCGCTCAACCGTCCAACACCAAAAAGATTTTGGGAAACTTATAGTAGCTTCGGGTCCTAACCACATAATTCTCGAAGCTGATCACGAGATAACTGGCAAAATAGATATTCGACATTTGAAGCGGAGGGAAGACCAACGATGAAAAAGGCGGGGAAAATCAATTCAATTAATTCGGATGGCATGGCTTAGCCTTATAGACGTCATCATTCTGTATAATTTGTCTTTACTCCTATTAAATATGTCATTCTATCTTTAGCCCAGATGTGTTTTTTGCAGACATACTGATGTTTTTACACTTAAGATTTTACAGGTTAGGTTTTCACATCACAACACACATAAAAGTTTAGGATTAGCTCTATAACTATAATAGTGCCAATGACGAAGTAGACCAAAATTCTACAAACTTGCCCACCGGTATGCCCTAATGGTAACCGTAACTAGCGGACATAGCTGTCTGTTTTATATCAACGTTATGATAACGGAAGTTCTCTATCTCATCAAAAACAACGCAGAAATAAATGTTCTTCCTGAAAATTATAACGTCCGTCTGCATGAAATAGTCTTTAATTTACGGGTGACAAATGGGAAACCCATCGTCATATACCATAAGGTATATATTTATCTTAACATGGGTTTACTCAAATAAGGTCACTGGATTTTCGTTGCTGTATATGTTTCTATACCAAATACCTGCTACTCACCGAACCTAGCAGGAGGGTTAATTGAACGAAATACTAAGTTGTCTGTTTGTGGGACTTCATTTTCGAATTGTAGATTATCCCCAACTAAGCATGTAATCGATCCGTACTTTCAACGGAAACTCAACAAGTAGCCTGAACATACGAAACGCGACCGAAATCAGAGTGCATGACCAGTGGTGTTACACACCATATCACGACTACAGGACTACCCGGATTGTCCAAAGCCCCCCGATAAGCTCTAGAAAAGCTGAGGTTGACTGAAAACTAATCCAACTACCTCAAGGAATTAGGAAATATTCAGCCACTAAACAGCTCATGCGTATTTTCCTTGTACATGATCCTTTAAAAAGACAGCGACAATATGAGTCAAGCTGGTGACTTTCGAAGACTTGGGAAGAAAATCACTCCAGATCATTGCACCATCCCCGACATCCATGATCTGATGAGTAGCTTAAAAGATAGCACTGCATTCTCAAAAATCGATCTTACAAGATCGAGACTACCACTTCGATCCAAAATCCCGCCTTTCTTTTGTTCTGTTTTCTTTTTCTATAAATATAAGGGATGTTTTTGGGTTCAATATCAAACTATAGATTACTATTCAAATCACAAGAAAATTAGGTTTGCAAAACCAGTAAAAATGATAAAATACTCACTGGAATGACGTTTGATTAGTAAATTATGTTTTCAAAGAGGATTGTGAACAATTATTTCTTGAAATTAATGTATCTTAAATGCTTATTTTATTTTGTTTGAGTGCCTAGATTTGGGATTTCTAGGCTGCGACACTATTTCAGATTCTAATCTGATTCCGTCACAAATATGAATAGTAGGCGTTGTTCTTCGTTTAAAGAATTAAGTATAGTTCAAGATGCGAAAAATCTAAGGGATTCATTCAACAGAAACCTACATTTTTACGTCGTCAAGGATCGTAACATTGCTACAATGCGTGATTTTTACGTAGCTCTGGCTAGGACTGTTTGGGAACAATTATGTTCTCGTTGGGTAAAAACACAGGAGCTTTATGCTACAGAAGATCCAAAGGTAATTTTTTTCATCTGTGTTTATGCATGCGCGTATTCCGTGAAGCTATTTAAATATACTGTCGAGTAGGGATGCATTCTCACACAAATACGCTCGTACCATCAGTGATGATTCAGTTATCATCTCTACTTAGTTATTTCAGTTCAAACTTATGCGACGATTTAATATATATATTCTTAAAAAACCGAAACAATCCATCGACGTCATCCATAACCTAGCCTAGTGAGGATTTTTAGGATCGTGTTTTTGATAGTTTATATGTAGAGATCAGAATGTGTAGCTGCGTATATTTTAAAGTACCGTTAATGAAAAAGATTAAGTAGGTAGTGAAGGCGTGACACGTGGTCTTTAATTTCGGAATATAATAGTATTACATTCGGAATGGCTGCATATTTAACTAGCATCCAAACATTCCCACCAAATGGCCACAGAAGTTACAGCTGCAATGCCTATATTTCCTCGTTACTCATATTCAGTGTGTTAACAAGTGCAACTTACCAGCATTGGGAGTGGGATTTGTATTTCAACACCAAATTTAGGTAAGCAGATACACATTTGTGGTCAATAAACAATAAACACTACATCCACCTCAAATACATCTAGCTTCCTCTTTCCTAGATCCTTATAAAAGAGAAGCCTTAATTTAAAGTTATAACTAAACACACTGTTGTAAATAGTATCCCTATAATTCACTTAGCCTTTCAGATTCAAATTTGTGTAGTAAGGACAGAAGGCCTATAGTCTATGTTATTCCTCTTCTAGTATGCTTCTGTGAGTGTCTAGTCTTCTCTTGAATCAGTCATTTGAAGGTGACAGGTTCCAAGTATTGATGACTGAGTGTGAAAACCTGTATGCTACGGGTATTTTGTTTGTTCTTGGCTTTTTTGCTTGCCTGCTATTTCCTCTGAGATGTTCCGATCTAGTGGGAACAAAAAGAGGGGATATATTAAGTCCGAAATCATTTTTTAGTATTTTACACATGGAAATCAGATCATCTCTTAATCTGAGATAGGACAGAGTAAAGAGGTCTAGCTTTTCAGGCCGCTCTTTATATGATAAACCCCAGAGTTCTCGAATTGCATGGATAGCTGCCCTTGGTACTTTTTCCGGGATATCCGAGTCAACTTTTAAACAGGGGCTTGCAGCCAGAACGCAACTCTCAAGTTGAGTTCTCACTTAGGTTGTGTATACTGTGGTGAACATGGTTGTATCTAACTTATTGAATGTCTGTCTTAAAGCCCATAGGGTTCTAAACCCCTTAAGATCATGACTCACTGTCACCCCAAGATCCTTATAAGACCGGACGACGGGTAAGGGCGCTCACACAAACTGGCAATGATTAGTTTTCCTCTCGGAGATTATCCATTTAAATTAAAGTATGCTTAGGGCACAAACTTGCCTAGCAGTTATGTTAAAGAAATGAAAGTTTTTAATAATATACCAGATATGAAGCGTATATACTTTGAAATGACCTTATGCAATGCGTCTAAACCAGTACCTTGAACGTATTTCTGCGATTAATACATACTAAAACTCAAATAGAAATGTAAGTGATCTCATCTTTAAAAGTTTTTTACCACTAACATTCGATTTCTGGATATAGTGCAGGCAATATATCTTTTGTTATAAAGAGACGAGTGTACCTCACAGCAGTTTACTTTGTTTCACTTCATGATTCTAAAATATAGTATTTTAGTTAGCCAATCACATATACCTTGGTCCAATTTGTCACAGAACATAAGCATGCTAAGATGAAATTACTAAAAAGAGTAGCTAGGGAATCTAAATAGTATGGCAGGATTGATGATATGAAAGACTAAAAGTTAAGCACATGGTTCCAAAAGTAAAAATAAAGAAACATTTATTCAGGAATACTTGAATTCAAGGTCTAAAGACAGGTAACTAGTGGATGTGTCTGCACCATCTTGGCCGATTTCCAATCATGTCACACAAACACCAACAACGGATCGCACTGATCCCAGCCAAGTCTTCTGGATCTACTAACATGACTCTGCCAACGTTTAGTGAACTCACATACTCATGGAACACTTTTAGACACTACTAGCTACTAACTAAATTACTCACACCAGCTAAGACCGCCCTTCGAGGCAGGCGATTGTTGCTCATATGTAATACATGTTCGGACCATCTCTGTTGACGAATGATCATGACCCCACCAACCGATTCGCTATTTTCATTTGTTACTATAATTGCGAGCAATGCCTCAAGAACTTGCATGCATATTCTCTACTTTCACAGCCCGTGTTTTACAGCCTCAAAGTATTACGGAGTGGTCTTGATCTCACTATGCTAGCCCTTTATTTGGCAGACGGGCATCTCACCTACATCAGAAGTAATGTAAATCGGCAAAATACAAGCGGGCTTTCTAAATCCTCGCCAAGATCCTAACTAGGTCTGAAAAACTCTAGAGGTGGGAAGATTGAGACAATATCAGTTCATTGTGTCACTGACTATTGATCTGGGCCGTCTCATTGACAGTATACTTCCCAGTTAAAATCTGTTTGACGACCTGTGATTAAAGACTAGTAATGTGGGGCCGCATAAACGTCAATATTACAGCTACATTCATTCTTTGCCTTCTTATAAATTGCAAGTTCATTGTCATTTGACACTTCATTATTCAATTTTATTTGTCCCTTTTAAACTAAATATTTGTGTTTAGTTTTCGCTGCAGTGAAACTTGTTTTCTCTATTCTGTTTTTCATCCTGTTAATCTTCGACTAAGCTAATCCAGGGTGTGGAAACTTGGATCAACTCACATTTATCCCAGCTCATAAGCTTACGATAACTTACTAGATACTCTTTACAATAATGCTAATATTCATCTATAATTATTTAGGAATTTTTACATGCATGCAGACAAGTTACATTTCCTATCGAGGGGTTTGTGTATTCTAATTTTTGGTTGTTATTTTCTCATTATTTAAGCGATTTATGTAGGTCAAGGATGTCTGAGAAACTTTGAAATTTTGATAATGTTGCACGAGTTACAAGTTAAGGAATTACATATAGCCATTGAGATATAGTCAGGCCTAATCTAAGAATACAATGTTTTGCTACGAAATTATACATGCTGAATAATTTTCTGTGACTGGGATATTAACAGTTTTGAGTTACTATGGAAGAAATACAGTTTGACCGTTCACATACGTTATGAAAAATGTCCATATTTTAGTATTAGTGTATTCATAGGTTTTTAACTTGTACAATTAAACGTTTCTCATCATTCGAAGAACAATGTGATCATGTGGATACAATCAGTAAATTATAGCTGGTACAGGAAGTTAGTATTGATGTGCTAGTTCAGTAACAAATGTATATTTTACAAAATGAGTGTGAAAAATAGTATAATCTAGATAACTACACATTTTTTTATCAGTTCAGTTTGTAAAAACGGAATAATTTTGTCAAGGTCAACACAGAGTCAATATAGAACAGGACTCTTTATTAATTTCATTGTACGCATCTCCAAATTTATGGCCTTGATGAAACAAGTGAAGTAACTGACAGTATATACAACTGTGAATCTAATAAAAATCCGAAACTCTTTTTTGGATGCATTTTAGCTGTAGTCAGGGATAGCCTTATCTATCGCTTTGAATGTTTAGTAATTCTCAATAATAAACACTTTAACCTAGGATTGTATCATCCTTTTCTAATAAATTTATGGACTGATCTATCAGTAGAACTGAAAGAACGGTTAACTAGTTTCTGACATGTGAAAGTATTTTAAATGTTTTCATAGAATTGGACTCATGAAAATGAGATTAGTTTTTGTTTGGATCTATGGACTAAAATGAATAGCTTCTGTTGGTAAATAAGCTCTTGTGATAGATAACCTATTGTTGCTTGGTATTATGTGTTGGTCTTTTTTGTAACTGAGATCAGAATTCAGAACTTATATTTCAAGTTGTATACTAACAAATGCAATGAAGTGCTTTATTTTGTAAATTCCTTTTATAGATTAGTATCTTCAATAATGATTTAGTTTTATAACCTTCTGATTGATGTATTCGGTTAATAAAAGCAAAAGGAAAGTGAGTAAACGAAGAGCTGAAAGTATTTCTAGCCATTTTATAATATTTTTAAAAAGACAAACTGTAATTCTCAAAATAAATGGGGCATGTACAGGTTTACTTTCTAAAAGTCAGTCGGCAAGAATAATCAGAAAAATGTTGCTTTTAAATCACAACTATGATGAGAAAGGCCGTCGCCAATTTGTTGTGATTTTATATCCTGCTTTTATTACGTGGTTTATTCACCAATCAAAATTCGACTTTTCCAATTTTAGCACTGTGTCAAATCAATGACTTTCGACCGGTATGAGCAGCCTAACTTTCTTATTGGTCCTTTATCCTCCTAGCCCTTTCACTTGAGTCCAGAACACCAATTACAGCTTCTGCTATGCGAATCCTTTATTTCAAGCATACTTGGTTTATATACTAGACAGACAGACCGCATCACGCCATAAAGTAGGGAATAATATTTGTACAAGATCAAGCCAAATGTGTCTGTGAACGTGGGAGACAGTCATCAATAAACTGAATATAATTTACGGGCAGTAAATCGTATCATAATAGTCTATAGGTCAAAATGAAGCTTATAATAAGATGAATATAGATATACACAATCTAATTATTCAATAGTTAAACAATAAGAATATATAAAAAATGGTCCATTAATAGGTCCCAAGAGTTACCCGTACTTATGTCTTCACTAGGATATAACATATAGTTTTTTGTCACTGGTCATGTTAATTAGTTCTTTTGTAGACACCTATATACATATATATATATATATATATATATATATATATATATATGGAGAAAGGGATTTGGGGAAATTCTTAAATTTGTGGACCCGTACTAAAAAAATTATAATCAAATTTTATATTTTAGATGGTCTGCTTTTTATCCATGGAATTTTTCATGGGTCGTACACTTAAGAATACAATGCTTAACGTAGACGCAACAGAAGCTCTGGATGAAGCAATGTATCAAGTGAGTAACAAGCATAAAAACATGAATTATTTCACGCAAGTAAATTCACTACCAGAATGCTTTGGGTTTTGATATCCAGGTGCCAGCGAAACTCTAGACGTATTCTATAGTGTACACCTACAATTGAAACCTTAATTGGATCCTGATTGCAATAATGCATATCCTTAAAATAATTAGGCATTTCGTACTAACTTGCCTCAAGAGAATCTACTTTTAAGAATGAAATAGCTAGTGTAATTGAACATAACATAAACAGAATATTCGGATTAGTCTTAATTTTGATCCCTTAAGTGAAAAGTTGTATGCAGAATGCCTACAATAGCATTCTTATAACAATTCTACTTAAGTCTTCACTACACATTTCAGATGACTTCAACTACGAAAGTTCGGAAACTTATGTACGTGAATGTTGTTTTTCTGTCGTTGGTTAGTTTTGCCGGGACAGTTATTTTGTATGCCCATTTTTCTTGAGGTTGAACCACCTAACTGTTTCAATATAGTGCAAAGTACAATGCGTGTTTGAGCTGAAGGATTTGTGGAGGTTAGTATAATTTGTAGAAAATCTTCTCAGATTGACATCGGTTGGATTATTATTAGAAACTAAGAAGCCTTAGACAGCTTTGTGATTCTTATACGCAACTTCACAACATCGCCTCCACACAACTTTACCAGGAATCGAGTTCAAGACATTCAGGTGCCAGGGCGGGTTTTGGCCTATAGATCGCTTAGTGCTTAATCAGGAACAAGTGACCTACATTTTCAATTTTGATCATTTCGTGAAACAACACATCGAGCATTTAATGTCATTGGTGGTATTTGTCACACACATGATATGTCTGAACTCCATCAGTCATGACTTTTTACTGAAACTTTTGAAACCCATCTTGAAGTAGTCAAAAATCTCTGTAAACTTCAAAAACAAAGTACAATCATGTCACACTTCTAGATTCTCTTTAATCGGTAGTAATCACGACATCCTGGTCATACTTCGTAATCGTATGTCTGATGAAGTCAACTGTTCCTGTAGTTTTATTGATATTCAAAATCAAACTTTTAGTAGCTTAAGCTTTCAATCTAAATGTACCTGAAAATAATTGTGAGTGATGGTCAGTTTATAACGCGGATTTGCTGAAACTGGTAAATATGGATAGTTGAATTATGAACAATTTACTCAGTGGTATAACTAGTCACACAAGAAGCAGTTGTCCAATGCTTACTGGGTTTCATTCATCCTTTTTGTCAGTTTTACGAATTAATAAGATCAATATTCATGTTAATCGATTTCTTACACACTACTTATTGGAAATGTATTATAAGCACGTACAATTTTACCATAGGTCTTTTTAAATAAATATGTGTTGATAAATGTGACCGTAGATTAGTGTGTAGTGTATACGTCTAAAAATAATCTAATTTATTATATGTTTAAGTCTTTGACACAAAGGTCTGTTTCATATAAAATTATCTATCAGATGGGTAGGAAAACCAAAAACTGATTCTATGTGTTATTTATGTACGAATGAGGCATTTACAACAAAAAAGTCAAACAAGTTTAATAGGATCAGCACTGTTGTTATTGAACTGAAGTGAAGTGACATTTTTCAAAGAAAGAGAAATTAGTATACACTGCAAACAATCGTTCGCTTTTTTGTTTTTGAAGAGAAATTAATACATTTAGTGATTTTCAAGTTAGACATATTATTGATTGAGGTCGGAAGAAGCAAAACACTACCGGATCGCCATAAACAAAAATAAATCAGAAATGGGGTTTCGTGGAGGTTGTAGTAATTTAAAAGTTGAATTCGTGAGTCGATTAAGGTTAGATCATCATCGAAAACTTGGAAGCATTGGACAGTTGTCTCGTTCTGCTACGGAACTCCTCAGCAGTCCTCATCCACAGTCTTTCACGTGAGACTCGAACACAGGACCGTAGTTTTCGCTCGTGAACGCCTGACCACTAGACCACTTAGTTGTCATTCAACGGTGTTAATGTCTAACTTCAATCGATCCGCGACATTATCTAAGACAACAGTCAAAAGACTAATTCCTGAGCTCTCATAACTATGTACCAGCATGGTATGGGGAATGAGACAACAAATCTATTAATACTGCCTTTCTTTGTCACTTAGGGTATGGTGATCACCATATCAAAATAGAAGAAACCTTTGTTGCCTTATATCGAGTCTCGAAAAATCTCCTAGTATGAGTAAGATTACTCCTCCTACACATGAATGAAGTTGTAGGGTTTGCTTCCAGAAAAATTACCGAAGATTACTAGAAGCGGTGTATTCATCCACCTTGTTCATTATGGCCATGGATCCGGACATCTAGTCATCTCTCTTGTTCATTTCTACACTGTACCATTCTTAATTTCATGTCCATCTTTTTCAATTTTTATGATTTTTTTATCATTGTCATCATAACTATCCTGGAAACATTTCTCCTATCATATATTATCTTCATACGAAGTTATTATTGTTTATTTGTTTTTATTATTATGACTATTACTATAATCATCATTAGCATTGTCTCATATAATCACAATGTATGATTTATTTTGCCCATTGTAATAGGACTATTATATATCAATAACTGTTCTCACAGATACTACTTATCAATTAGACATCAGAATAAGTTCCTAAAATTCACTTTCTATCTCACATGAGATTCAATCACTTGTTATTTGAGTAAAATTGTTTATTATGTAATGCTATGTTCACTGGGGAATAATTTCAATGTAATGAATTGCTGATCGGTTCAGCAAACTATGTTTGTATACTTAAGCTTATGTAGCGATATTGTTTAGTTAAGAAAAAAGAACAATCAAGTTAGTGGTGTTGAAAAAAATTTTCATTGAAAGTACTTCACCCAAATATATCAATATCTCAAAAATCTCGACTCATAATGAAAAAAACTAAGAAGGGAGTATTGCTGCAAATGAAAGTACCTCACAGGAAACGTAAAGACTGTCACTAAATGAGATAATAAAAATATCCATCATAAACTTTGTTATATCTTTTTAGATTGTAATATCATATTAAAACAAAGTTTCGACAGTAGCTAACAATGGAACTCAGAATGCACGTTTTGTACTGTCTGAGATACGTCAGCTGGGTCTGCTTGAATCCGTGTTGATGTTCATACCGGGACTCGAACCCAGTACCTATCAAGGCACTCAGCTGTAACGTGTAACAAAAGAAACTGATCAATCTCAGTTCATAACACTAACAACTAGAAGATCCAGGTCTTTATATTGTAAATAATTTTATTACATTTATAACAGAAAGCTAGCTAAACACACTCTCCAACTTGCTGTATTCAGTGTTCTCAAATTACTCGACTTTTGATGTCGGAAATCATGTTTGTAACTGTTTAGAGTTGATCTAGAAATATATATTCTTAGACAGACAGGTTTAGCATCATTTCTAGTTTGTCGTTTATTTGGTCAATGTTGAATTTGGCACTGGTGTTGTTGAATATGCATACGCTAGTTTAATTAAGTAAGCTTATGTGTCACATGTTAGTTGATATGGCTAACAATAAGCTGAGCATCTGATTTGCTCACAAAGTCTCACTTTTTATGGATGATCAGAGTGCCTACTTACGAGTAGTTAAAAGTTTCGATGTTTGGTAATTATTCTAACGTACACGGTTTTAGCTAAATGGGTGCGTAACCGATCTCTATTTTCCACTTTGTTTCAAGGGAGTAGATTTATCCATTTTCGGCATTTGCTTTTGGTTCTGAATTTTTTAATCTTTGGTGCTTAGCACATAAACGTAAAAATTACAGATAATGCGTACAGTATGCAAGATAGAATCACAACATGAAGATAGAGCACACTTTATTTCATGAATCACTATAATAATCGTTTTTTGATATTTGTATCACCAACCTAACCATGCAATCGCAAACTAAAGTCTTCGTTATCTGAACTCCTCTTGGTTGTCAGTAAAGTATGGCACAATTTTAGAATGATATCATGAATGGAAGCACTGCACGGCCGTTTCGTTCTAGTATGGAACTCCTCAGTAGTGCGCATTCACGATCCCTCAGGTGGAACTCGAATCCAGCGCACAAGTATTGGACGTCCAACTTTCAATTATCCATAAAAACTACATGTTAACTGATTCCACTAACTTAATAACAAATATTACCATTAATAGTAATCTCGATCCTGTTTTTCTGATGTGAGGTAAATAGCAGAAACGTTTATATTCATTCAGTGCCTTACAATCTAATTATTTGTATAGTCATTTTGCATGTTTATCAAATCATTACGAAGCTGATTTTTAAATGAATCCTGTTAGGAATTCAACAGTAGTGAGTTCTTTGTATGATAGCAAAGTGTGTACATGAAGCAACTGAAGTGCTCGATGACGAAGAACATTTCAATGTTTTAGCATCTGTACTTTCGTAATATGGTACATCAAATATGAGCACTTTTTTACCCTAATGGTAACTACTGCGCGAAAATTCAATGACTTTTTATTTCAGTAATGATCGCTCATTTATTCTAGCTTGGTCTGGATATTGAAGAATTAGAAGAAATGGAATGCGATGCAGGACTTGGCAATGGTGGTTTGGGTCGACTGGCTGCATGTTTTCTTGACTCAATGGCTACAATCGGTTTACCAGCTTATGGATATGGTATACGTTATGAAAATGGCGCTTTTCATCAGATGATAAAGGATGGATGGCAGGTAAAAAATTTTAAAAGTAAACCTATTTCTTAAACTTCTTTTTGAAATATCTTGTTATATTCTAAAACGTAATCGATTGGCCCACTTTTAAAATTATAGGTTGAAGAACCGGATGAATGGTTACTTTATGGTAATCCCTGGGAGAAAGAACGCCCTGAATCCACTCGCATAGTTCAATTTTACGGTAGAGTTATACGTAATCATTTGGATCAATGTAAATGGATTGACACCGAAACAATATGTGCCCTACCTTATGAAGTTCCTATACCTGGATATCGTAACCAGACATGTAATACGCTTAGATTATGGGCCGCTAAGGGCAGGAAATACTTTGATACGAAAATTATTCATAACAATGATTATATCAATGTAAGTTACCGAAATAACATCTTGGATTTGTTGTTTACATTTTATGACTTTACAGAAATTCACTGCTCATTAGTGGCTAACTCCTGAATAGATTGCTGAAATTCTGGGGGACAGTTTTGACCGATAAGGCTCAACAATTATCGGAATTAATAATGTCATATACAATAACGATGGATGATGGTCTTACAATGACGTAACTTTTCTGAAATGGAAGATGTCAACGATTAGATATCAATTCATTAGTCCAAAGGTAATTCCTTTATCATAAGGCCCGGAAATTCCAAATTCCAGCCTTAGTAAGATCGTAAGTGGACGTTACTGAGGAGTTCGGTACTAGGACGAAATAAATGTTCACTTCCTCCTTGTTTTCAGCGGTCATGTAGTTAAATTCAGTCCGTGATATAAAACTATAAATTTATTGTACACTAATAGTTTTGGTTCATGTAATTAACTAATTATTTTTTGAACTATTTCATTTTACCGTTATTAGCATATTTTGGTTACTACCTCTTTCAGAACAATTTGCTTATTTAATAGTCGCGTGGTTTAAATTTTTGCGAATCCATTTTGTTACACCGTGTTAGCAGTAAAATTATTCTGGTTTCAAGTAACTACACCATTAGATTAGTATACTGATTATTTAGGAATGAAAGAAAAAAGTAACACTTAATTTATTTAAACAAAGAATATTAGAGGGAAGGGTTATTTTCATAATAACTTCATCATCAGGTTGACTGACGGACTGACTCTACAGTTATAAGTTCATAATTATTGTATTATAATGGCAAAAATATGGAGTTTATTTATGCTTATCTTACGTAGTTTAGTAATATTTTAATTGGATGGTATGTTTACGATTACCATACAGTTACTGAGTTCAGTTTTAGGCCTGTTGTTAGCATATATCAAATAAAGCAAACAAAACAGACAAGTCTCTTAGTTTGCTAAATTATTTGAAGCACTGACCCGTCAAACATGTGTCTTTAAAAAGTGTAATTCTGAATTCTAATATTAAGATCTGCCTTATAACGGCATTTAAATCACTGAGTTGTACGCAACGTAGAATGTGGTACATATATGCATCAGTTCACGTTGCCACTCCGAATTGGCACTGCAAGGTCTCAGAGTAGTAGAAGTAGTATCAGCATCAGTGGTAGTAGAAAAGAATAGGGAATTACAGACATGGTTCGAGAATAATATTTGGGGTTGTGGAACAAAAAAACTATATGATTTAGAAAGTCAAAATTTAAGGAAAGACGAAAAGTGAATGCATGGGCTGCATTGGAAAAGATTCTGAGCTATATTACCCAAAGTCCCTAACCTTTGGTTAAGAAAATTTCGCGGAATCCAATCAGTTGGAAATCACTTACCTACTTGACCTACTCTAATTGACACGGATTTCATCGAATAATACCACGTCTTGGTTAAGTCGCCCTTGACTTTTAACCAACGTATACATCAGATAACATCGTTCATCAAGGTAGGCGGTAGTTGGGTATGTGTAATACAACGTTTAAATGACTAAGTTCTACAAGTATACGTTACAAATCTTTATTTTTAACTTAATAAACCATTTTTCGAATAAGAGAACAGTTTAAACTTTTGAATATTTTCGCTTGTCAAAGCTAAATACATTGTATGGTAATTAGTTATTACTTTGAAATAGGCTACTTCAATTTCTGTAAACAGATTCTGTACTGTTGAAATTATCATTTTACTACTAAGTGGCACAACCCCTCTTTGTTTTCCCTCACTTTTATATTTACAAATGAATGTATCCACGGTGAAGGAGGAGCTGTTCACATTCGCTCGTAACTTTTATGTTTTTCTTCATTGTCTATGCAGCCAATCAAAATACTTCGTTAGCATCCATTTTTGTGGCACCAATGTAACATATTGAACAGTAGATTGTTTTGCCACAATGAATATGCAGAAAACAGCGTAAATTCGTGTATAGCTTTGTTAATGTCGGCTTGCTCTGTTTTATTGTTTTTTATCCCTGGTAAATAACACATTTCGTCATGTATTTAATTCTCATAAAATCCTTAATCCACAATGTGTTTGCAATGATAAAGCCTAATTTAAATCAAACTAGTATATCCAATGTGATACTTCTTTTTTTAAATATCTAATAATCAGGCTATACTTGGCCGTAATGAAGCTGAGAATATTTCTCGTGTTCTTTATCCAATTGAAAGTGCATTTGAAGGTAAAGAATTGCAATTAAAACAGGAATACTTTCTTGTATCCGCTACATTGCAAGTAAGCTGAAATGTTTATCTAACATCAATGATTTCATCTGTGGTTATATATATATACTTTAGCCCCTCAACAATAACTGTGACTAATCGATTTAAACAGTTGATCACCTTAACATCAGCATCAAACACAATTTACAATTGATTGATCACTAGGTAGTGATCAGTGCTATGTATGTCAGGTCCTTCTTAGTGCAGATCGAATCCCATCGATCAAGCCTCGATGTAGTCACTATTCTAGGTGACTTGACATCCCGTGCATAAAACCTAGGTCCAAGGTTTTCTGCCGACTACTTTCAACCACCATTTGATTAAGCACAATGAATAAATAATTATTCAAACAGTTTTATGAGCTTTTTTTGGGAGGACGGAGAATAGTATGGATACTTTTAGTTTAGCGTGTAAGTCGCTTTCAACAGAGAAAGATATATAAAAATCATATCAAGTTAAAAAGTAAATACTCATATCGAAACATACAAAAAATATGGTGAAACTATGGTGTGTAATGTATTTCTGTTATGATGTTAAATAATTCCATTTTATTCGTATTAATTAAGTGGCGCTCGTATTACTAAATACTGAAAGGAAATTATATTACTGTATCTTAAAAAGATTCTCAATTCATTTACTTTTTGAATTTCATACTGAGTAAAATATAAACTAAGAAATGGTTCTATGTTTATATCATAATGAAAGATATTTTTCTTTATTATAATCAGTATAGAGTTGTGGAGATTGTTGAGTTTAGATTGATTTCATAAATGGAACAATGTTAGACCAACATTAAAAACCTGGAAGCACTGGACGGCCTTTTCTTCCTAGTATGGGACTCCTCAATAGTGCACATACACGATCCTGCACGTAGGATCCGGACCCATTAACTTAGGTCTCGCGCTCGAACGCTTAACATCTAAACCACTAAGCCCACATCTAATGATCTTGATGTATAACTTCAACTAATCCACGATGTTACGCGACCGTCCACTATTGTCTTCAGTGAGTAACTGCCTCACGACAGACACGGTTGAACTCCACGCGCGAGACTGAAGGCACTGAGTTCGAGTCTCGCTCGAAGGATCATGGATATTCACTGCTGAGGAGTCCTATACTGGGATGAGATGACCGTCCAGTGTTTCCAGGTTTTCAATGTTGGTCTATCATTTTTTCATTCGTGATATCAGTCTAAACTTTATCATATAATTTATATTTTTGTTTCAATAATTAATATAAAATTCTCATTGTTCTTTTGTTTTATTTTTTATTTAACCAAAAAAGGATATACTGTATCAGTTTAAATCATCTTATCCAACTTATGAACTATTTGAATTACCAAATAAAGTTGTAATTCATATCAATGATACACATCCAGCATTAGCTATTCCTGAACTAATGAGAATTCTAGTTGATATTGAGTGTATGGATTGGATTGATGTAAGTAATGAAATTTTAATAATCAATTTAAGTATTTTGAATAATAAGCTGTATCATACATATATTTAGAAATTTATGTTTAGTCAAGTAAACTATTAGTATTAATGGTTTGAAATTTCTACTCTCACCTTGGAACTTGAAAGTCTTAGGTTCGATTCATGGTGGGATCATCGATGCTAATTGTGAAGGTGTCCTATGCTAGGACGAAACAACTGTCCAGTGCTTTTTGGTTGTCTGACTGATGTCAGTTTTGTGAAGTTAACTATTTTATTTTGAATCTAATGTCGGTTTTGCATCATTTTTTATAAAAAATTCTTGTTCAAACTGTCTAACTCATAGAAATCAGCGTCATCTCAAAGCTATCCATGATCTACAAATCTTTTCCATTATTATAACTTGTGTACTGAATGCACGTGGAAATATTATTAACATTTTGTAGTACACATAAAATTCCTTTTTTGTATTGTATTCATATTTTTTTATCTTTTTAATAGCTCGTCATGCTATAACAATATCTATTCTTACTCTAGAATTCACTGTATTTAATTGAATAAATAGTATCATAAACTGCATGTGATAGGTGTATACCTCTTCATCTAATTTGAAGATCGCCAAATTATTACCCAGATGAACTTCCAGTTTTAAGTCTGTAACATACTACGTATATGAAGATATCTAAGAAAATTTCAATGATTCCTAAACAAATATGGGTTTAACTAAAACAGTACTGATTAACCAGGAAATATTTGTTTTTAATAACAAAGTAATAAGTTACATTCGGAGGATGTATACAAGGAAAATATACCCAGTTTAACTTCAGTTAACCTCGTATAGTTGAGATCATGAGTCAATTGAAGCTAGAACACCATGGAAAACCTAAAAGAACTGGATGGCCGTTTCATCCTGTTGTGGGACTGCTGAGGAGCCCCAAAATAGAACGAAACGGCCGTCCACTGCTTCCAGGTTTTCCATGGTGGTCTAGCTCCAATTGACTCATGATTTCAACTATAAAATTACTGAAATCTCCACAGTCAGTCAGTCAGTCAGTTACAACGTAGAACTTCGTACGTACGTATATGAGTTCGAGTTGCCATACCACATTAGCACAGAGATGAAGTTGTCGATTCAAATCCCATATTGGTAGAAGTAGTAAGAGTATAAGTATTATGTGAAAGATAAGGGTTTGAAGATGTTATTGAAGGAGTATAATACAGTGAAATAAATTTGGAAAGAGAAAAAGGATACGGACATGAAGAATTCAGATTAGAATTTGGCAGAACACAAAGAGTGTATGCACCTTCGCCATTGCAAACGATTTTGAGCCATGTCATTCAAGGTCTCTAACCATCGGTTGCTATCATCTCGTGAAAGCATGGCTCAGTCCACTTGTCAGCGACTTCATGGATTTACGCCATGTTTTGGTCTGGCCGCCCCTAGCTTTCTTCCAACCTGCTCCTACACCATAAAGCATTGCACGTCGGGGCAGTCGGTGGTTGGGCATACGTAACACATGTCCCAGCCATTTCAACTGATGAAGTTTCAGTACTTCATCAATCGATTTGCCATCCTTACCTATTACCCGTTTCCTAACATCTGCATTACTTACTCGGTGGTCCCAGGATATACGAGCAATGCGTCGAAGACACCTATGATCGAATACTAGTAGCCTACGAATGTCCTCTACTCTTATCGGCCATGTTTCACTGCCATAAAGTAGGACGGAACGGACTGCTGCACAGTAAACCCGTCCTTTTGTTGCTAGACGGATATCTCGCCTACGCCATAAATGGCGCAAGTTGGCGAAATCTAGACGAGCCTTCTGTATCCGTGCTGAGATTTCGTCACACACCAGACCACAAGGGCTGATGAGACTCCCAAGATAAGTGAAGCTGTCAGCACGCTCAACTACTTCACTCCCTATCATTAGTTCAGGTGTCGATGCAACCCAATCCTGAAGTAACATTTTGCACTTCGAGGGAGAGAATCGCATCCCGAACATGGCTGCATTGTTGCTTATAGTGGTCAGAAGACTCTGCATTTTGTCAGCGTCTTCACCGAATAAAACTATGTCGTCGGCGTATTCTAAGTCGACAAGTGAGCCTCCCGGTAAAAGTTCAACTTCAGGAGATTGAGATGATGAAAGTGATATCTCTAAAAGCATGTCAACGATAAAGTTAAACAAGAATGGAGAGAGTGGACAGTCCTGACGAACACCACTTGAGGTAACCAATTCTGATGACAGTTCGCCATAGGCTCTAACTCGACCAGTTGTGTTCGAGTAGAGAGCCTTGATAAGGTTAATGTACTTCTTTGGTACTCCTTTCAGTGACAAACACTGCCACAGAACCTCACGATCAATGGAACCAAATGCCGCCTTACGGTCGAGAAATACTACGATTGTGGGACGTCTGAATATATGTCTATGTTCTAGGACCTGACGTAGAGTGAATGTCTGGTCTATGCAACCACGTCCAGGTCGAAAACCAGCCTGGTTTTCCCTAGTCTGCTCTTCACGAGCTTTGGTTAGGCGCCTAAGTATTATTGAAGCTAATATTTTAGACACTATATTGGTCAAACTGATTCCTCTGTGATTGTCACAGGAGGACTTTTGTCCTTTCTTATAGACTGACACAATCAGTGATTGGGACCAGTCAGGTGGAATTACGTCCAGTTCCCAGATTCTACCTAAGACCTCAGTCAATCTCGCTGCTAGTACTGGACCACCATCCTTTAAAATCTCAGGGGTAAACCTGTCAGGGCCTGCGGCTCTCCCTCGCTTCAGATTTCCTATAGCTTTTTCGACCTCGTAGAGAGTTGGAGGACTTATCTCAATTTGCCATTCAGGACAACTGGGGATCGTGGGTAACTGAAGTGTGGCTGAAGGCCAGTTGAATTGATCCCCAAAGTGTTCTGCCCATCAATCCAATCTCCTGGATTGAGAATGAATGATATGCCCATCTTTGTCTGAGATAGTTTCGCTAGTAGTTGGGTTCCTAATGCCGGTTTCTTTAATAAGTCTGAATAGCTGTCTACTGTTACCTATTACCGCTGCCTTTTCCATCTCTCTTGCTTTCGCTACCCAGCACTGTTCACGATCATTGCATAAGCTTCTTATTAGCCTTCGCTTAAGCTGACTCTGCTCTTCGTTATGTTCAGAGCCAGGTGGGATGATTTTTCGAGCATCTATCAGTGTGGTAGATGCTGCCGAGATCCATTGTTTCTCCCTGACCTTATGGCTTACCTTACTAGCGGATATCACTGTTGTTTCCACAGCTTTACGGATGTCATTCCACGCTGCTTCGGGGTGGGCACAACTCACATGTCTGTCTAACTGTTTTTCCAGTTGTTCCTGAAATATATTCTTAGCTTGCTTATCATTAAGTAGAACCCGTGGAGGCTTCCCTGCAGTGTCTTTCCTGAGTCCAGTAAGACGCAGACAGATACGTGCCCGCACTAGAGCATGATCTGAGTCTAAACATGTGCTCCAGAATGAGCGACAGTCTTCTATCGATCCCCTCCATCGGTGGCTGATAGCGATGTGATCTAATTGGGTCCAACGTTGGGACGAATTCGGGGGTCGCCAAGTCAAAAGATGTTTTTCCTTATGCTTAAAGTTAGTATTCGCAAGAAATAGGCGGTTATCTGAGCACAGCTGCAACAGACGGTCGCCATTATATGTCCTTTTAGCCATGACACCATAAGATCCACCCAGGTGTCTTTCCCTTTCACTTAGTTTACCTACTTGAGCATTAAGTCACCAGCCACTATTACTACATCAGAGCGCCTAGCTTTTCGGAGAAGGTCAGAAAGTTTCCTGTAAAACTCATCTTTTATATCGTCTGAGCTGCAGTCAGTGGGAGAGTAGGCAGAGACGACGAAGAGGCAACGACGAGTTTCCCTATCTTTCCGAGTCCTTACTGATCCGTTTAGTCGGACAGCGCATAGACGACTGTCTACTGGGATCCAGTCTAAAAGAGCTAGTTCTGCCCTAGGACTTAATGCTATACCTACTCCAGCGAGGCCACGGGAAGCAGCATCAGGGCTTCCAGATACACGAAGCGTGTATCGAGATGGTTGTTTATTTTGATTAGGTGAGGTCAAATGAATGACGCTACTCGGATCTTGTATGCGCGTTTCGGAGACGCAGCACACATCGATGGTGTAAGATTCTAGAGTCCTAGCTAAGGAAGCCTGTTGTCCTATTTGGCACAATGTTCGGACATTAAAAGTTCCTATATGTAGTTTAGAGCGTGGTTTCAGGAGACCAAGAATAACGTTCCGTGTACTTGAATCGTCTGCCATAGCGGTGCGAGGTGATAAAAGGACGTGAGTAGGGTTAGTCGTGGAGATAAGAGTGTTATTAGGAGGTGTAGGAAGGATTTGAAAGTGACCAACTTGATCTCGTGTGCTGTTACGGGTATGAGGGCAGTTATCACTTCCCGGCTGCCCACACCGTGGAAGGGTATTTCTTGAGGGACCTGAAAAAGAAGTTGGATTAGTGTTGGTCTTAACGACTTGGGAGCGTGACCGCAGTGCCCAAGGGACAACTGCTTGAGGCCGGTCACGCACGGCCTTTTTGTGGGGGATTTTTGACGTGTTAGCTCCGTTCTTCAAAGGACCTTACCGCCGGAGACAGAAATCCGTGGGATAAGGCGAGGTGTGCATTTTTAGGATCGACCTTTTCTAACCTCACCCCTCCTTGTGGGAAGGCAGCATCGCTGTCATGCTGGTTGTCTGAAGGAAACACCTTACTGACATCACACCTCTGTACATTCGGCAGTACGACTTCGCCTTCGGACCTTGGGATTGCTGCTTTTAGTCTTACCGCTCTTCAACTGACCTGTCTGGCATGGTAGGACCTCGAGGAACGATTGTTCCAGCCAGTATAGCTCGATTGCTTCATCACGATAGGCAAGCCCGACCACCACGTCAAGGTAGCAGCAACCACTTTTGATAACAACAATGTAATGACGATTATGAATTGCTATATTTCATTCTTTTTTCAAAAAATAAGTCTCTGTACTACCACCATCACATAAATAATATGAGTCATACTTAAGATACTGTCAGAAATAATTATACTCGATACTGGAAATAAATTTTCTATTATCTTTTTACTCAGGACTTTAGTCAATTTTCAATTGGTTTCATTATTTCATATAATTCCCGCTAATTATAAATTTATCTAAAGCAGAAACAACGAGCGGAGTAGAATAAAATGAATTCATTATAATTATTATTAGCTTTATCCAGTATTATATTTTTGGTACAACATGGAATTCTCAGCGCAAAGTATTTTAGCGAGTTTCCGTTTCTTATTTCTTGATTGATATTGACGATAAATGTTGAGTGATTGCCAGCTAGTTACTAGCATTTCAGAAGTCGACATCTGAATAATATTCATTCTTTTCAATGCACATTGCCAGTCATCACGATGTCTCCGACTGTAAATTTTTGTAATTTATACAGCGAAAGGTCGTGAACTCTTCACAATCGCATCTGAATAGGCTATGCAGTTAATTGACATAATGATCTGTTAAAACAAACAAAGAAACAAATAACTTGTTGAAATATCTAGATGGCAGGAACAGGTGGCTCAGATATTCAAGCGAGCCGCCTCTGAGAGATTCATGTGGAGAGTAGTAAGTATCGAAGAACTATAAGTGATGTTCATATGTTTAATAATAAGAGTATTTTTCTGTTGAATATTTGAATATTCTAGAATGAATAACATGGGGCATTCAGTAATGCAATATTTATGTTCTAGCTATTTTATCCTTAAAACATAATATAACGTTTAAATGAGTATAGATCAGATAAGAAGTATGAATCAATAATAATTACTGTAATAGACAGAAGAAATGATATTACTGGGATAAAGTATGTACACTAATTTTTAATGATTAATACTATTTATATTTAGGTTGTAAGTAGCTGGTTAGAAACGGTGAAATAAAAATCAATTCATGTTCTTGTTTTGTTGCTATTTATTAGCATGACGAAATTACATGCTATATTACATTTATCTGTACTAATTCTTTTTCATCTACTTTACTCTAAAAGGCATGGGATATATGTTCACGTGTATTTACTCATACAAATCATGTATCACAAGTAGAATGTTTAAAGTATTGGCCATTAGATATGCTTCAACGTGTTCTACCTAGACATGTGGAAATTATACGCAATATTGATTGTCATTTTAAAAGTGTAAGTTTATATTTATTTAATGTAACTTTTTAGAAGGTTAATAATGTAACTAGTGAATTTTCAAATACGGGTGGTTCTTTATTAATTCATGGGGAAACTCAAAAAATTGTCAGTTTTTTTTAATTTTGATCTGTAAGGAATTGAAAACGAATACTTTTATACGAAATTCCAAATCGCTCACGCTAAAAGATTAATCGAGAAATGTTCTGTAGAACTTAGATTATGACATGACCGTTTTTAATGTGCATCTGGCGTCATTATGAAAACCGGACATGATTTTTTCAGTAGGAATGGACATTTCAATAAAAAATAACCAGGTTTCTTCAAATATTTACAATTAAAAAACGGAAGAATATAAATTGTTGCATATAATAGTGAATATCATACATATCCCACTGTTCGTCCGTTATTGTGATTCAGTATTCTAGCCTATCGCACTGAACGATGTACTCCAGTTTCGAATATCATTGTAAACATCAACACTGGGATTCAGGCAAATCCTGCTGGTAATCCCAAGTAGAACGGGATGCGTGTTCAGGATTTCACTCCTATCCATAATCCAAATAATATAGTCGACTGTCAGTCGGAGGAAATATCAAACAATTTGCTCAATGAGCCTATACACCGACAGAGACCAGCTGAATTTAACCCTGGATATCAGCAGTGGAAAATTACGAACCCTCACAAATAATAATGTTACAGGAAACTTTTTTTGTTTATTTCAGGGATCAAACACATTAAGATTGTAATAAAAACTTTCTTATGATGATTTAAAGACAACATGGAAGTGAGTTGTTCGAAATAATTCATAACATTTATTGCTAAGATATTTCTACTTCACTTGTTTCCAATCTGATAGCACCGATAAAATGTGAAGTTTTGTTCAAAGAATAATGGCTATATTTATAAATAAGATTTTTCTAGACTATTGTTAGACAATCAAAGTAGTATTCATAAATTGTCTTTGTCTGTCTTTAGGCATTTAATCCCGGGTCGTAATGATTAAAGAACTGGAGGACTATTTCACTTGATTGATCCTGATCTCAATTAAGATGTCCTATAAGTAATTCAGATCAAACAGTAATTTGTAATTTCTTACGAAACCTCTGCTGAAAATGCAATAAACTAAAAAGTTGCATAATTTTTAATATGATCAATAAGAATTAGAGATTTTTAATAAAATGCTGAACTTTAGTCTACTTATTAACTCGACTACCGTCTTGAACCTGAAATCTAGAACTTTTATTTTCATGTTACTATTTAACTATGAAGATTATAAAGATCTTTAAGTTATGTTACTTAGATTTTTCATTATTTACAGCTGAGTTGGGCTGAACAAAATTGCAGCTAAATAACGGAACTAAAATACTAATATGAATAATACTATATAGTTGGTTTTAGGAAAATTGTAAAACTTTCGAAAAATAATTTACTTTTATTATCTGAACAAACGAAATGATCAAATATTTTACCCTCTATAATTTTTATTTAAATGTCCTTATACTGAGCTGTCAATTATCCATTCGATGAAATGTACCACAGTTGTTTGATGTTTAGAAACAGTTGATTAATCCTTTTAGATCATTTCAATTAGGTTGTCTAATATTAGCCAAATATTGGTGTTTGTGAGAACATGGGATGACTAAATGACAAGCATGGTATCAATAAGGATTCGCAACATAAATTTTAATGAAAGGAACAAAAATAACAAATCAAACCTTTTATGGTCTACATACGTTTTTTTGGCAGATTCATATCATCAGTCATAGAGTATTGACAACATGAGTTTATGGAAACTATACAATATTTTACCATACGCGTAACCAAGTAAGCATCTAAAAACATGGATTTAAATAATTAGTTGTACAAAAATAGCTATGGTTTTTAAAAAGTGCGAGTTGTGCATAGTTTCACAAACCTGTCCTGAAGAAGCGACATGATATTTTGCCGAAACTCTCACCAAACTATATAACCCCACTGTTTCGGAATGTAAGGTAACCAGAGCTGGGAACTGCAGAAATTCGCATTAAGATGATAAATACACATTAATCTGTTGAAATTATTTGGTCATTTCACCTATTTAAGAGTTCATCATGTTATTATTAAACAAGCAGAAATGTTTAAATCTGTGACCAAAAATTTCGGCTATTGAATAAATTTTTTGGTATTGTGTTCTCTGAACTGGACTATTAAATCTTGTAGCTTTCATTGTTCTTTCATACAACATTGTCAGTGTATACTTTAAGAAGAATCGACCTATTGGGATTTCTCTACAATTGTTTAAAATCTTTTTCCATCAATATAGAATTTAATCTCATGTTGTACATAATTGTTTGGTCACTGTACACATTTTTTTCTGATTATCTTCTCTCTTGACATGATCTCTTATCTTGAAGCTTTTTGTAATTTTTCCTGTCATCCTACAGAATGCGTCCATTTCGATATGTTTATTGACTGATGCGTGAAACAATTGTCAGGCTTACAAAAATCTCTAGTTCTCTGTGTTTTCTTTGTCTACTATTTTGAAGTTTTCTTAGCTAAATTAATGAAAAAAAACATTTTAAAGATCGCAACCACTTGGAATAATAATGGCATTTATAAAAATAGAGCGGAACTGTATGTAGTTCATATAATAAAGGTGATATTCTATTGTTTTCATTATGCATGAAACCGATTTACTTGTACAAAGGATTTCATAACACCAAACAAATTGATAGTTACTAAGTAAGCCATTTTTCGATTTTTACTTTTTTTCATCACGGCTACAAAAAGTATGTTCGAATATTTATAGTAAAAACTTGACTTTTAGGAAACTGTTTGTATTTTTTATTATAGGTCATAAACAGAAGGTGGCCAAGTGATGAAAATCGATTCCAACGTATGTCAATATTTCAAGAGATCAATGAACCTGTTGTTAGTATGGACCATTTATGCATAATTGGATCACATTTTGTCAATGGTGTTTCAATTTTTCAGACGAACCATTTAATAAATGTCTTGTATGTTGAACTTTTATTTGGTAGTTCATTCAATATAACTGAGGTTAATTGCAGCGTTTTCAATGTTTTGTATGTTATATCTAGTTCATTTGGTCATTTTCTTCATTCATTTAGTAAGCCAATACTTCATATTAGAGCTCTATTTTTACTACAGATTTCTTCTCAAACCTCAACTTCCACTATATGAGTGTTTTTTCTTACCCAATTAAGGCTGTGCCGCATAAACATGTTCACTACAGACGGTTGAAGATAACTCCAGACACTTGGGATGAAATCTTTATCAGAAGGGGTTTTTTGTGTGGAGATTTCAGTAATTTTATAGTTGAAATCACGAGTCAATTAAAGTTAGACCTTGACACCGTTGGATGCCGGTTCAGTGGTCTAGAGGTTAAGCGCTCGTGCGCAAGAATGATAGGTCCTGGTTTCGAATCCCATGAGTCAAGATCGTGGATACGCACCGCTGAGGAGTCCCACAATAGGACGAAACGGCCTTCCAGTGCTTGCAGGTTTTCCATGTTGGTCTAGCTTCAATTGACTCATGATTTCAACTATAAAATCCTTAGTGAAATTTACTCTCCATTATGCAGTATTCAGTCTCTAGAAAGCCTTAGCCCTTAATATTGGTTGTATTTCTGAATGATCACCCGTACTTTGTTTTGGAATACTTGAGTCATTTTATTAGTTTAGTTGTATGGTTATAACAGTAAATAGTCATTACTTATAATATAAACATATTCACGAAACTTGTTTATCAGTTATAGTAGGTCACATTTAACTTTTTACAATGTTAGTGGATAATTTATATACTAGACAATAATAACTAGTCATGTCTACAGATGAGGTGGTTAGAAACGGATATACAACCATTTATTTATTTTGTTCTGTTGATATTTCATGCATCAAAACATCCAATTCACATACGTCTTAAAATGATCGGTTAATTATCTAAACTTCTGTGACCTATAAATATAAACGTATATGGGATTCTTAACGTATGGACAAAATGAGTTTTTCTGATGTCTCAGTACAAGTAATATAAACTTTCAATAAAGGGTAATGAAACTGAAGATTGTAAAGTGAATACCAGTAAATAGTGAAATTTATTCCAGTCTTCCGTTCGTTTTAATATTTATTTATTTATTTGAACATAAACATTGGTACAAGGGAGCACCAAATATATATGAGCCACAAAACAACAATGAGATCTTGAAGAGATAAAGAATGTAAAGTGTGCTCAATAAAGACAAGAACAACGAGCAGGAATTAGTGTATAAGGGTGAAATAATAATAATAATGATAATAAGAATGGGAGAAACAGTTCAGTTAGGAAAAATACAACCAGAAAGAATTCTTTCAGTCAAAGAAGTTAGGTTCGCTTTCATGATGACAGTAAAAGAAAGTTACAACAGAATCTCCAATGGCTTCTATTTTGAGACATGACTGATAACGTCTCTAGCCACGGTGTTATACCATCTCTAGGACCCCAACCAGGGAGTCGTGAAGGTCCAACAGAAGCCAGCCCTCTGCAGCTTTCTTTCATGCCACGATACCATATCATACAATGACCACCTCTTCGCCTTTTCCAACTAGTCCCAGCGTCGGAAAATAATGCACGACGTGGAATTCTCTGGGACGACATTCGTAGAACATGTCCAAGCCACCGGAGTCTATGTTTCAAGATAGTGATACTAACTGAATTGTCGTTGCTGTACCCGAACACATATAAAAAATGAATAAAAAGAATTAGGAAAGAATAATGTGCTCAATGTAGTTCTATACATACCAAATTATCGAAACACAACTACCGAGTTAAAACTATACAAACTACAGTCTTTGTTGAAACGAATTTTTTTTACCAGATATAGTTATTGATGCTTATTATATTATTTCTAGATTACTATCCTCTGTTTCAAATCACTTTTCTTAGATTTAAGGATTTTGCTGATTTATGGCCATCAAAATTTACCAATAAAACAAATGGTATTAGTCCGAGACGTTGGTTATTAGTATGTAATCCAGGCTTAACTGATCTTATTCGAAGTACAATGCAATCTGATGATTGGGTAAAAAATCTTATCATGTTGAATCGATTAAAGGAAAAATTAAATGATGGAAATTTTCGAAATCGCCTTATATTAGTTAAACAAGACAATAAAAATCGATTTGTTGCTTATATGCAACAGCACAGAAATATTCAATTAAATCCAAGTTCCCTTTTTGATGTTCATGTACGTAAGTTAAAAATATTACTAAAATAATATTATATGAGTACCGATTTAAAAATTTTCTTTTTTCAAAAAAGAAAATTAAAGTACACAAGTAGTTAAAGATTTTGCTTGAAATGGGTGGGGGTCGTTCACAATCGCCTAGGTGCAAATACTCTTTGTTTTTCCTTAGATCTTTAAGTTTTTAAAACGTTTCATAGTTTTTTTTTTATTTCACGAACCCACATGTGATCAAACTGTATCTCATATGCTTCATTTATTCTGTTGCTACCGTTACTATCACCTGTTCTACTACTATTCTGATAATTTCATATCGCTGTACTGTGAAAACTTGAACCATTGCACACATTTATATCCGGTTCTACATTGCACATGATTAACTGACTAACAAACGTAGTTACGTTGAGCAAAAGGAAACTATGGCAAGCTATAAATACTACTTTTTTTATGTTTTGATAAAATCGTTAGATTGTAAGTGTTCATTGTTAAGTATTACTTCTGGATAAAATGTTCCATGTAATGGAGTACCAAGAGATGAACTGTTCTAAACAAAATGACCATGTTCTGATAATTTGAAGCAGTTGAATTAGTAAATACATTTATAGATGCAATAAAACTTGGCACTGTGTTTATTTTGTTAACTCGTTATTAGTTTTTTTTGAAAAAGATGTCTTTCCTATAATATTCCTTGAACTTTGTCATACGATCATAAAAAACGTTTCCAGTAAACTACAGTTTCAAGCCGAGTATTTTTTTAAATACTATCAATAACACCACTTTAGTTTTTGTTTCAAAGATATATATTGTCAGGGACTATAATTTGTATTTCTGTAAAGTGATCCAGGAATAATTATCCATTCCTTCTAGATTTCTTTTCAGTAAATTATTTCAGCTTTCTCAAACGAGTATTCAGCTAGACTTTGTACACTTTATCGTGAAATGAAGCTCAAAAATGGATATATTAGCCTAATGAAGTTGGTTTTCTGTAAACAACTCTTTTTTTATTCCATCTCTTATTTGCCTAGTGTGGAGAAAGGATTACTTTTATAGAATTAGTCATATCTTTATGATAAAAATTTGGCATCGTATACCCTCAACTAATCCTTTTTAATAAAACCCTTAACTCTAGTGTTAATAAATCAATAATAATTATTTTCTCTAAAGGACTTTGTGGAGGTTGTTGAATTTCGTAGTCTAAGCTGATCTTAGTATAACAACCATGAAAAACTATGATGTCCTGAACAACTGTCTTGTTCCTCACTAGTGCACATCTGTGACCCAATACACAGGAATATGACTCAGGAACTTAAATCTCGTGAGCGGACACTTAACCTCCAGACCATTGAACAAGCATCCAATGGTATATATATCTAACGTCAACCTACCAAAGATGTTTTGCGACTCCCATACACTATTTGCAGTACATAAGTTCGTCAGATCTTACATGGTTAAACTCCAGTGGTCACGGCCGCACATTAAAACTCCAGGAGCTGTATCTTGAAGCTAGTCACTAGTTAGTTATTTCAAAAGTTTTTGTGTGAAACCGTGACCATTGGAGCTCAACCATGTAAGATGTGAGATAGTTATGTACTGTCCATGACGTAAATCATTACGTAGCCATTTCATTGCTAGTTTTCTTGATCCTGTTCTATGTAGATGTCTAAATACAAAATAATGATGATTTGTCACCGTTTACAGGCTAAATGTGAATCTTTTTTTAACAACATAAATAAAATCAAGTGCTCTTTTTTGAATTGTTTATTTAGAGGCTTTTTTCTTTACTCAAATAAACCATATTATTCAAATTTTTGCTCGAAATCTTTTCATTTTTTGAAAAAAAAGGTAAAACGCGTTCTAGAATACAAGCGTCCACTCCTACCATGTTTATATGCTATAACTATGTATAATCGTTTAAAAGCAAATCCTGAAATGAAAATGTGTCCTAGAACAATTATTATTGGTGGTAAAGCTGCACCTGGATACCACATGGCTAAAATGATTATAAAATTAATTAATTCAGTTGCAAGAATAATTGATTTTGATCCAATTACAACGGGTAAACTTAAAGTATGTTTAACTAGTTGTATTTTAAAATAAATAAATTTTTACTTGTTTAAAATTTTTTAGAAAAAACAGGGTTGTTACTCACTGAAAAACCAACTGTAATAAACCATTTTGTATGTTTTAGAAGATATCTTTAGTCAGCACGTGTACTACCTGAGAAATGTTATCTAATTATACTACACACAATGATAACTATCACCTCTTACTTAGTTCTAAGAAAGATTTGAATAATTTATATCCGATTTTCCTACTACCTTGGGTGTCATTTAACCTAAAATGGTTTACTCAAACATTTGGTCCAGTTAAGATTTACAAATGATCTCTTATTCTTTTGCCGAACTCCATTTATGTGTTTTTTTATATTCATACCCAATCAGACTGTGAACGATATTTTGATTAAGACTATTTATAGGATATAGAAGTTTGATGACAATGAATGACAGTAAATAGAAAAAATAAAAACTCAAAATTTATGACTTTAGAGTTTGGGTCAGGATCGAGGGTAACTGTTCAAACATTGGTTGATTCATGTGTTTTATACAATCTACGTTAAAAGAACTGAGGACTGCATCCACTTAATACTATCATTCTTTTATTCATTAATGAAAAAAATTTTATATCATTTTAAGTTTTCTAAGCGCTACACAAAGATATTCCGGCTTTTCGTTTTGTCTAATGTACGATAGAAGCTCATTAAAACTCAAATATCATTGCCTCGATTCTGATTCCCTTGTATCTATACTAAATGTTTACCCATGTAAGTGACTGTATTTCAGACTATCGATCCTTAAATAACGTATATCCTAATCATTCGGACAAGGTTATTTGATAAAATTTTGTGATGCATTTTATCGTAGATACTTGAACTCTTAGATATATAATTACGAAACAGTAATTGTAATTTTTTACCATACAGACTGGTATATTCATATTAATTCTAAAAAAGCATGTGACTGTATAATAAGCTTGGTTCTATTTTAATACTATGACCTTACAACAGTAAACCAACTTCATGTCATAAGTTAATCGAGGCTATTCAGTTTAAGTTTGATCGAACTCTGAATAATTATCAGTATGTAATGAATCTCTAAAAACCTATGTATTTTGTATAGTCTGAACTATCTAATTTTTTTGGCGGTTGAATCAATCATTAATCTTTTCGCATTTAAAATCCCTTTGCATCAAACCTTATATTGTTTTTCTATGATTTCAAATTGTATGCTGCGTAGTGATACACACGAATTGTTGACAGTCACATCCAAATTCACGTTTATAAATTGTAAATGGATAATGATTATTGATTGACTGATTCTGTGGTACGGTTACAAAAAAGTAGGATTTTTGTTTGTTTGAGAATAAAATTTCGTTAATAGTATCGTATATAGAAGGTAATCTTGGGTGATTTTTAAAATCACATCAACAGATTAAAGCTACCTTTCAGCTAATGAACAGAGACTACAAAAATTCAAAGTATTTCGTAACTGAAGTAGTGAGATCAGTAAAATTTTAGTGATTATAACACGTTTATAAGTTTTTAAAGATATCACTAAATAACTAAATTATTTTAAGTACAAATTTATTCACGTTTAAGGTTTCTTCGTATCTTTCCGACAACTATAGAACGGTTTTACGGAAAAATTTTCATCTTTTACAAAATATTTGATTAACTAATTCGTTTAAGATTTAGGAAGATCAAGTTATAAGATAGCAATATAGGAAAGTTGTATGTAAAAATTGTTAATAATTTTAGTATTCCTACTCTCACGTTCATCGATCCATATGATGATGGATCACTGGTAAAATGATTTCGTTACAAGTTTTTTTTGTCAACAGATTAAATTTAAAAAATCTCATTGGTTACCGTGTTATATAAAATCTATGTACCTAAAAAATGTGAACTCTTCATACATTTATTCATTTGTAAAAATTACATTTTCGAAATTTCTAACCATTTTTACATCACAGCATACATCATGAACTGATCTCATCTAGACCACTGTTGAAAACCTGAAAGCAGTGGACAACCATTTCGTACTAGGGTGGGACTCCCCAATAGTGGGTATTCACAACCCTGCAAGAATGAGTCGAAACCAGGACGTACGATCACGCGCGCAAACGCTGAACCTATAGAACACTGAGCCGGCATCCAAGTGTTGATGTATAATTTCAGTCAGTCCACGATATTGCACAAACCTCACCCATTGCGTGTGGTGGATGACTATCTCTTACCCGACAATTATAATAATCATGTGCTCACTAGTAACTCACTACTGGGAAGTCCCATTCCGGGCGGAAATGGCCGTCTGTTCTTTTCAGGTTTTAGATAGTAGTCTAACCAAGACTAAATTTGAATTGCATAAATTCTACAACCCCTTAACTAGCCATTTTATACTAATCTTTTTATTGCAACCCTTTGTGTGATTAACAATAAATTTCTTTCACTCATGAATCTCTCTGAGGAATTTGACTACTCTGTTTCTATAAAAGACTAAACTTTTTAACTAATGGTTAAGTCGAAGAACGGTCAAGACATTTTTCATAAAATAGATGTTATTTTTACAAGAAAAATTATAATAGAGGAAATATAGTGTATTTGATTGTAAAGTTTCTGCCTTCGTAGGAAATATCACAACAGTTTACATTGTTATCTCGTGAGTGGTTTTTTCGAGATTTGTAGTAGCTTAAAATTACTTTTTATTGCTCATAAGGATCCATTATTTATCAAGAAGAGGAGGATATTCGTAGGCTGCTAGTATTCGATCATAGGTGTCTTCGAAGCATTTCTCATATATCCTGGGACCACCGAGTAAGTAATGCAGTTGTTAGGAAACGGGTACTAGGTAAGGATGGCAAATCGATTGATGAAGTAGTGAAACTTCATCAGTTGAGATGGCTGGGACACGTGTTACGTATGCCCAACTACCGACTGCCCCGACGTGCAATGTTTTATGGTGTAGGAGTATGTTGGAAGAGAGCTATGGGCGACCAGACCAAAACGTGGCACAAATCCATGAATTCACTGACAATTGGACTGAGCTATGTTGGTAAGTGTAGACTACCTGGTTGGGATTCGCGAGATGATAGCAACCGATGGTTAAAGACCTTGAATGATATGACTCAAAATCGTTTGCAATGGCGAAGTTGCATCCACTTTTCGTGTTCTGCGAAATTCTAATCTTCTGAATTCTTCATGTTACTATCTTTTTTTTCCTTCCAAATTTATCTCACTGTATTATAATCCCTGAATAACATCTTCAAACCCTTATCTTTCACATAATACTTATACTCTTACTACTTCTACCAATGTGGGATTTGAATCGACAACTTCATCTCTGTGCTTATGTGGTATGGCAACTCGAACTGATGTACGTTCGTACGTACTAAGTTCTACGTTGTGACTGACTGACTGAAGAAAAAATAAACTAATATTATAATAAGTGTTATAATCAAAGGTTTCTTTTCTAATTATTAAATTAACGTTTCAAAACTATTCACTTTGAAAGTGTTGTCTAATGATAACTATTTTAATCATGTTTTCTACGTCATATTTCTTATATTAGTATTAATAATATAACTTTGTAATTTGACTATAAACTTTCTTGTTTACACATTATTTTATTAGCTTATATTTTTACGAAATTATCGGGTTAGTTTGGCTGAACGTATTATACCAGCAACAGATTTATCTGAACAAATTCCATGTGTTGGTACAGAAGCATCAGGAACAGGGAATATGAAGTTTATGGTAAATTCTAGACGAGAAACATTGGTTATAAAGTTTTATATTTAATTTTTATGTATAGTAGTTCATAGTTCATATCACTTCAGTCACTGATTATTTTACCTCTGAGAGCCAAGAACAGAAACATACATATCCTTACGACAGAAACGAAAGAGTTTTTTAATGCACATGAAGTTGGTCGGCTTCATAAAATGAAACAAAGGTGGCCAAATCTTCAGAAAATAATGAATTCATTGTATTTTTACGCATTCATCTCATCTACATGTGAACTAATGAATTCATGTCATAAAACGTGTATTATCCATCAAAAGAAAATAATAAATTGCCCATCATGTTCATATTATTTAAATTCCAAGAGTTTCAAGGGTGTTTTTTGTAAGTAATTGGAGTCATAAATTCATTCAGTATTGTTAGTTTGAATCTTCCCATCGATTTGTTAGGACTGCAACTGGTCAGTCTCTAATTGGCATATGTGCGTACTGTGCGTATTGCCTCGATATAGTCTTAATTCACAAGCATGGTAAGCAGAGATGGATAGTGGCTAGCAGTGGAATCCAGTTTGACGCGCGTTTCGTCCTATTTGGGACTCGTCAGCCGGATGTACCTGCATCTCAGAGTTGATGTTCACTCTGGGACTCGAACCCAGTACCCTCGCTTCAAACGCCATCGCGTTACTCCACTCGGCCACTGAGTCCTGATAGCCACTTGCT
>NC_031502.1:52342164-52353077 GCF_000237925.1 Schistosoma mansoni
CTCGAGGCAATACGCACAGTATGCACATATGCCAATTAGAGACTGACCAGTTGCAGTCCTAACAAATCGATGGGAAGATTCAAACATACAATACTGAATGAATTTAAACTTCACTCCATCGCACAAGCAAATGGCTATCAGGACTCAGTGGCCGAGTGGATAACGCGATGGCGTTTGAAGCGAGGGTACTGGGTTCGAGTCCCAGAGTGAACATCAACTCTGAGATGCAGGTACATCCAGCTGACGAGTCCCAAATAGGACGAAACGCGCGTCCTGGATTCCACTGCTAGCCACTATCCATCTTTAATTAGAGTCATGTTTCTGAAATTTTGAAGATCATTTATATCCCAGAAATGTAGGAGAAAGAAATGGTTTAACTAACTAGATTGTAATCATACTTAAAAGAAGACAAGGAGTCATTCATTTTGTTTAAATTTTGTTTACTTCGTTTGATAAAGATTAACACTATAACCGGATATTGTAACTTGTAAAACTAGAGAATGCAATTAACTAAAAATAATTTGTCGCATGATACAGACTTTGTCATTTACACTTTGTTTATATTTGTAAAAGCAAATGGTTACACTGAATTATTCAAAATAAATGAATTCCTTTACAAAATACATTTTCATAGTCTGCAAAATTTCGACTGAGGTTATCAAATTTCTGTTTTTTACTGAGTTAACTTTCTAGATTCTTTAGAACTCGTAAACTACCTCCCTATCTTCTAGGTCTTCGTCCAATCACATTGTCTTATGTGGAATCTTTAACGAAAAACAATCAATGGTCTTTCAGGAATTGATAAATGATGTGGTCATTTCTTTGGAAACCTTAACGCTGTATATGGATTAAACTTTATCGTTTTGCCACATCATATACAGCCACAAATAGATAAAATAAAGGCATACTACTTATCAGGTTTGTAATGAAAGAGAAAATACTGAATCTTTTAACACTTCAATCAAATTATCTAACAAGGAAGTGTCTGGAGTTCAATCTGAAGAATTGTATTGAGTCACAACTTTGGAGTTCCTTACCAGGATAATTAATACAGAAGCCCAACTAGAAATGTTTCTTAACTAACTCTCTATTATCAAGCCAATATACATGGAAACCGTACGGCTAGTCCATGTTAAACTTGATTGGTAACAGTGATCAGTTTCATAACATACTTGTTCTTCAGTTCAAAATCATGACAGATAATTTCAATGTTATATTAAGAATTTGATGTGATAACATCAATGTGCATTAATGATTTTATTTGATTATACACAGAAGTTGATATTGATTCTGTTGTAATACGTTTGAATTCAAAGATAACACTTCAAACAAAGGCAAAACTTAGACATTAGGTAATAGAGTAGGTGAATAACTTGAAGAGTTACTGCAAAGAGATTTCATCGACGACACGACTTACGACAATTTTAAAGCATGAACCTTAAATGTTTTATTTATATGTAGGATAGCTAAAGTGGACAAACTAATTACCTCTATGATAAATAACTAACAGATTTGAGTTGGCTTGTAAAACGTCCACTTTTAATGGATTAAAGATTGCTCTCAAGTTTGCCTAATTGGTTGACTAACTAAATATTACTTTAAAAAATTTATGTTTTCTTATGAACTTCACTAAAACTTTTAAAAACAAACGATCCACATCATGAAATAATATTTGAAGTGTATTCTTATACGTAGCTATTCTTTAACATCGCTTTAATTTACCTTCGGTTTGTTTAAAGTATTGAAAAAAAGATGATAAATCAATACAACGCTGGAGAAGTCTTTGACTTATTAGAAAAATTACAACCTTAAATCTAAACCGTACATGTCACTATGGTTGGAGTAAGTTAACCGGCGTTTGGTGTAAGTTCAATGGCAAATCAGTTTTAATTAGGATATATATATATAAACAGCGTGGGTTTACCACTACATAGTAGATCGAATCCAGGACCTTCAGATCTCGCGTTCTAGCGGTTGACCACTCGATCAATGAATATGTTCTTCGTTTTTCCTTCTTGTAGTGGTGTGAAACTAAGCGTCAGATCTAAACTTTAATATGATATTCATCTTCTAGTATACGTTTTTATATCTGCATGACTTCTTTATTCTCAGTGTCCTCTTGTTTTTTCATAATACTCATTGCTTATTCATTTTTTTTTATTCACATTTTTAACTAGTTGAACGGTGCATTAACTATTGGAACGATGGATGGATCAAATATTGAAATATTTCAAGAAGTTGGTCACTCCAATGCATTTGTCTTTGGTCGTACTATTGAAGAAGTCAATTATTTGCGTAAAACAGGGCAAGTCAATGAAGCCATAAATCTTACTTTTTTAGTAAAGACCATTTATCGGTAGTCACAAAAATTAAATTTTCAGGAAAAAATTATTACTTAATACGCGCTCAAGTTAATAGAATAGGCTTACTCTTTCGAGATGTTAGGGAAGAATTTTAGCTCAGCTGGATGATTTAGGTGGAGTTTTGTTCTCTCTGGTTTGAGTAGTGGAGCTTTTATCGTTCTTCTGAATAACATCATCAGCATAAACATAAGGTAAAAGTGAAGTATTCGAATTCCTATGTAATCTATTGATCAATCAGGAAAATCGTGGACAAACATATGACTAAGAGACAAATCAGAGGGAAATACAATCAGAAGACAACAGTAACTCATCAGGATCGAGGTCGACATGACAAGCTGTGAGTCATATGTGGAGAAATTCAAACACCTTGTAGTAAGCCCATTCAACTGTTTTATTATTTGTCTACTTGCTGTAATTTACATATTTAATCCACTATGTAAAATTACGTGTGAGTCTGATTGAACGCATATCCGCAAGTCAATCTTTATCTATTTTCTCATTGGTTGTATACAATAACAATCAATAATTTGTCCACAATCGCTAACACTCATAAATATATATATGGATTTTTAACACTCACACTCACATACTCTCCCTCTCACTGGTTTCCCTGTGTGCTTGTTTTCTGCGCGCTTGCGGATTTTTATTAATAATTAACAACAAGCTATCTCTACAACTTGTTTTCAAGCTTTTGAATGATCTTGAGTAAATTCACAATACTACCAAGAGATTTAGCCTGTGTAAATACTCAGTTAACTGGATACTAATTATTGGAGTCAGATATAGAGGAAATTAGCCTTTAAAACCTGACTTCTACCTGAAGTTTTTGCCGATTATGTTGTTCAGAATGACAGTGGAAGCTCCAAGACCAAATCATTGAGCTCAGAGAACAAAATTCCACTTAAACTTAAAGTCTAAATCATCTAATTGCACCCAACCTGTCCATTGTGTTCCGTGCTTCTCGTCAGATCTCGAGATCTTCATAATCCAGTCAACCACTAGAAGAAAGAGAAGAGGGAGAGACAGTGAGTAGTCTTGTCTGGCACCGGTCCTCACTTGGAATGCATCTGTCAGCTGTCCTCCATGCTACGATTGACAGTGTTGTTCGTCGTATGAATTCCTGATGATGTTGACGATTGGCTCAGCTACGAACGAATTCCGTTCAATTGATTGTTCAGCGATAATCCGTGTGCACGACCGATCCCTACAAAATCCGGCCTATTGATCTTGAAGCTTAGCGTCCACTGAATCTTTCATCCGGTTCAACAACACTGTTGGAAAGATTTCTTGTTACTGATAGTAATGTGAGGTCACCTTTAGCTGAGTTTTCACATTTGCTATAAAGCACAGTTTTTTATTAATAGTTTCTTCATTTATTGCTCATTCTCAAGCTAACGTCGCATTATGTTCTGACACAGCTTATCTGTTCTAAGCTGTTCTAGTCCTTTAATCATAAAATATTATCACCTTATATTTTTATTGTAATATTAGACTGTTTGCTTTTTTCCCAACACTTTATTAGGTATAATCCAATGAGATATATATCTTCCAATCCAGAACTTCGTTTGTGCTTAGATCAAATACGTGATGGTTATTACTGTCCGAATGAACCTGATTTATTTAAAGACCTATATAAAAAACTAGTTACAGAAGATAAATTTATGGTATGTGCAGATTATGCTGATTATATGCGTGCTCAAGCTGAAGTTGAATCAGCATATAAGGTAGGAATAATTTACATTTTCTCCCTATTAGATAGATTACGACAGTTTTCCTTAATAATAATAACAATAATAATAATAATAATTATTATTATTATTATTATTTCCATAATATCCCAATGCTAACCATGGTTTTTGATACTTATAAACTAATTAGTTTCTTTAATTCTGTTTTGTTCTAATGACATACTTCATGAGTTGAACTTGACTCATCTTTTATATTTATTAATATAGTTTTTAGTAGAGTAAACCGCTTCAGTACGCTGAGTAAATTTTCGAACTTGAAATATATAACAATTATAATTGGATGAGTGAAGTATAGGAAAACATGTTGTATCAGATTTATTTATAAACAATTAATCTTGTTCACTATATGTGAACAATTATATTTGAAATAATCTCAGCAATTGAAATTTAAATAATTCCAGCGTTTCATCCACCTAATTTGTTTGAACTTCTTCAGGGGAATAATCAAAATCATCAAAGAAATATATGGTTTTTTTTAACAACCATATCAAAATCTATAGTACTTTAAACCAATCATATTTGTATGTTGAACATTTATAAACAGGATAATATGAGTCAATTGAATGAGAATCAAGTGAAAAGTTCAGCGATGTGAAATAAAAGGAGACTGGATGAATTATGTGTTTATCTATGTAAGTGTAAGAATGAGTTATTAATGAATGATATTCAGTGTTGATATGTTTCTATGTGAAGTAAAAATAAAAGTGCAAATCGAAGGTTGAAAAATCGTTTTTGAATCATCGAATTGCAAATAAAAATGAGAATCATCAGGTACATAATTGCAATGCTAAACATACACTATATTTATCTTTGATAAATTTGATTATTTCCCTGAAGAAGTTCAAACAAGTTAGCTAGACGAAACGTTGGAATTATTCAAATTTCAATCTCTGAAATCATTTCAAATATAATTTTTTTACATATAATGACTTCTCTATAATCGGCGCATAATTTTTGTCAAACTATTCGTTCTAATCTTGACGAATATTCGTGTAAATTAATCTTGTTCTCTGTGGGGACTCCTAACTATACATTTAATGTTGCAGGTTAAAAATGAAGAAAAAAAGCACAATGTATTGAAATTCAATGATACAGAGATGAAATTATACTAAAGGGTTGTATTAACTTCTTTTTAATTAATATCTAATTTTATTTTTAAAAAATAAAACAATTACATTATTTATATTGATTTGTTGTTGGGGTTTATCATTTATTAGGATGAAGTAAGATGGTCAAAAATGGTTCTAATGAATATAGCTGCTGCTGGGAAATTCTCCTCTGATCGTACAGTACGTGAATATGCACGTGATATTTGGAGAGTAGAGCCAATTGTTGTAAAAGAATCTATAAAATATAATTTAGAAAATAATCAACTTCAAAAATTTTCTTCAAATTAAAATGGAGAGGGAGACGGGGGGGATGAAGAACAATTAATAAGCACAATTAATGCTTCCTTTTTCTTTTTATACTAATGTTTCTTATAATTTTATTTGTATAAACAATACATCTTTTTTTGTTTATTTGCTTGTTTTTTATTTTTTCGAATAATTTGTTTTATTACAAAAATGTTTGTTATAAAAATTTATTTCAATAGTTGAGATCATGAGTCCATTGAAGCTAGACCACTATGGAAAACCTAGAAGCACTAGTCGGCCGTTTCATCCTATTGTGGAACTCCTTAGCAATGCGCTCAGTGCTTTAGAGGTTAAGCATTCGCTCACGAGACTGATAGGTCCTGGGTTCAAATCTCGCGAGACGGGATCATGGATGCACACTGCTGAGGAGTCCCACAATCGAACGAAACGGTTATCCAGTGCTTCCAGGTTCTCCACGATGTTCTAGCTTCAATTGACTAATGATCTCAACTATTGAAATTACTATAATTTACACAAAACGCCTTCTGATATTAAAAATTTATTTGTTTTTTATGATTTTTTTTTTAAATGATAAACTGCCGTCGTTTTTAAATTTATACATTTGGTAATGTGCAATTATTTCTAAAATTATATTTCGTCTATATTTTAAACTTAACTCATTTATACATTGATTATTGACGAATATTATTTTGTTTGAATAAAACCCCTGTTACATGGAATTCTATTTTTAGTGTTCCTTTTTGTTTTTTTTTAATGTTCACTTGATTAATGAATGAAATCTCAGTGATTGTTTATATATTAGAATAGTTTATCTAATTTATAGTCAATGTTATCCAAATCTAGTTGTTACTTGAGTTAAATATGATTGGAATTTCTTTTTTGTTGTTTTTTGATTGTTGTTAAGCCTTTTGTTGCTATGGCTAAACTAAACTTTATATTCTCTATCTCTCGCTCATAAGAACTAAATAGTTTATTTAAATTTTGAAAAAAAAATCAATTGATTGTTTTATTTTGTATTGAATGAATCCTTTTGAATAAAGGGTTATGTTAATGACTTAATTGTTTAATTTTCATTACAGAATTTTTCTTTGTATGAATTGTGTATTACTAATCTTTTTTTATTTATAGGGGGAAATATACCTGGAAATAATTTCTTAATTAGATTTTAAATGTATTTCAAAAGCTTATTACGTAACTCAGGTTATATTATATTAGTATTATGTTAATTTCTAATCACTGACTTAATATTAAATTAACCATAATTCACTTCAGCAATTTAAATCGACGATATTTATTGATTTTTATATGATTATCATTGTTTCTTGGAGTGTGTATCGAAAGCGCCACAACAACGATTTCAATGAGATAAATATACCGTAACTTCTTAGTTATTATTTTGCCAATGGATTACTTTCTATTTAATTGTCAATGGTGTATTCATTTCATTCAACGAATTGTATTTTTTTTAAAAGGAAAATTAGTTTGTATATAGTTGGGGAGAAGATAATATGATACAATAAATTCAGCAAGTTTTTTAAAGTTTTATTCTTGTTTCATTGGAATGTTACAATGTTTCACGTGGTTTACTCATTTTATTGTACTTTCAATAGAGCTAGACTAATCAGAGCAGATATCTGATTAAGAATTCTTTGTTGCAGAATATGAAATGGGTATTTCGAGGATTATTACTTAACATGTTGTGATATTCAAAAAGGTGTTGTATAAAGTGTATGTTGCTTTGATGTATGAATTCTCTTCAGACTTTTATGTAGTTACATCATTATTTAATAGATAGATTATTGAATGGTAACTTTTTATTCATTCCAATCATTTATATCTAATTGAGGCTTTGTATCAATTTTTATTGTTAGTCAAATATAGCCAAATATGAGTAACAGATAATAACAATTTCCTAGAAATTTTGTATTTATTAAATCATAGTTCATTAGGGTTTGAAGCATTTAAAAACACAAGACCCAAAAAATTAATAACTGAATGTAAAAAACTCTATTTTGAGGTACGATAATTGAAAGAAAAAGGTTTTCAGCTCTCTAATAAAAGATGAAATCATGCCGAACGCCAGGGAAGTTGTCAGTGTGCATTTATTAAATCACATAAATTGGTTGAAGAAAAATAAAATATGTTGATTCTTTCTAGAAGAACTAATTTTCCGGACCTGTATTCTTCTTGAAAAATCTTAAAGTGATCGTGATAATTCTCGATAGACTTAGAGGATTAGTGCTATATTCGTAGTGTATTATGAATGTACTACTAAGTCGCACTTATATTCTTAATCAGAATTATCTTTTACAAGATCACAGCTTTGCTCAAGATAACTCATATCATGATCTAAATTAATTTGATAATGGTTAACTCCTGGATTAAGTAACATTGCTGTCGGAAAGCGCAGAAGTTGCCCCCCCCTCTTCATAAAGACTATTTTTATTGTTAGTTGATTTGATGACTAAGAAATTTTTTCCTCATTCGTTTGTAGTGATGAATAACACTATGTTGCGCTTTATAAATTAACTCCTTTCAGATAATCATATTTGATAAAATAGAGAAATATATGAATACTGAATATGTATTTTCTTTAAAAATGGACGCACCAAAAATAATAATTCTAACAAAATAATTTGATCCCACTTTTTACCACCGATTTGCATAATCATTCGGAGAACAACGATTTGAATCCAATTCAGTCATTGGATAAAATGAAGACTTCCCAGTGATGGACTTCTATTTTCCTGGCAACGACATTCGATTTATGCCCCCAAATGCCCTGATACAGCCGAGAGTGGGGAGAGTCCTCTCTCACTCTCGAAATGCTTTCACATGGCAACACGTATATGGCATCTGACAGGGAAGTCCTACTCACTGCCTTCTCGTCGCGGGGGTGTTGTTTACGAAATTGAGAGGACGAAAAGTGAATATCCGGCGCTTTAACCGGGTTGGTGGACTCGGAGGGTACACCTAGGAAATTCGGAAAACCCTGATTCCAAACCAATGGTGCACATGGGCTCCAGTATCCTGAGGGAACAAATGGCGTATGAAACAACAGTTAGTCACCGGCTACCATGGGACTGCATCTTTTCACGATGCTCCACTGCCTTGTGGATCAGACCTTTAGGTCAAAAGCTTTGGGTATGGCCCCTTAAGATAACCATATGCTTCAGTTTGGGCACCCGGGCAGTTTCACAACCCTCACGCAAATCAGATGAGATTTGTGTGGGGCATATATATATGATTCCCCTTTGTACCAATATTTATGTGTTTAAATAAATAAATAAATTCAATGTTATTTACCATAGTTGTATATTCTCATTTATAATTATTTTCTATATACAGTAGCCTATGAAAAAACAGTATTATTGTGGTGTGGGTTGCTTACTTCCACATAAGTAGTATATGACGATGGTCAGGCATAGAATGTATTTCACTAGAAGATCGATATAGAAAGAACAGAAACGAAACGTAAGTGGTTTGAAAATGCATGAACAATAATGATCGAAGACGATGGACTAATATTTTCTGAAGGAACGGTTAAGATTGAGACAATTGATTGATATTTCGGATCATGTTTTAGTTATTTTTCTTCGAGCTACTACAACAGTCTGCGTAACACCAGTTAATTTTCTTTCAAACTTAATGCTACACTTGAATGACAATTTTTTAATGATGAGTTAATGGAAGTTGCAGTCAGTTTTGGTATTTTTCTTGAATCTATATGGATGACTCAATTCAACATGAGTTTCTTACTTACAAATGACTCCAAAATCAATTGGTAATGTGAGGTGTTTGGTGCTCCAGTGCATGTTTTTTAAAACTTTATGCAGTGGGCCCTGATTATTTTGTCAAGAACGACAACGGAAGCCTATAATTAAATCATTCTAATCAGTGGACACAAGGCTATTAAGAGACAAACATGGTTTTTTTTATTTAGTTTCTAATGCAGTCCCAGTGGATTACTATCAAAGATTTGTATATATCTCTTTTATCATTATTAATACAACTTTAAACCGTGATCATGGCCAAACGTGTGATACTATTTTGTTAGACTTCTGAAATTCAGCGTTTATTAGTGTTACTGAGTCTATTAAATGTTTTTCTTTATTTTTGTCACCTGAATCTCCATGAATTCTCTGGGATTATTCAACGTCATTTAGTCCATATGATCATTCCTTGATCAACTATTGGGAATGTTGTCGGTTAGAGTTTTTCGGTACATTGAAGAAATCTTTATTAACCTCACTATCCGTTGTTTCAGGATAATCAGTTTCGTGTGAATATGTTTCGCTGCTACCTTCGTATTTTCTTAATCTTTGACCTGAATATACTTTACATAAAATTGACTTCGTTGACGTTTTATATGTAACCGATTTTTCATTAGTTCACAGATAATTTTAAGGTCCGCCACTATTACTGGTTACTTTTGTGGATTCTCATGTTTTGAGGAAGCTTCTGTTCTGTCTGAGGTAGACTGATGGTCATGTACGATGATATGATAAAACTGAAAACTTAGTACTTGGTTCGTAAACTGTCATCTCCTATTATTAGGTACTTTATTTCACGAACCTGCTCGATTATCGAATATTAACCTCAATGACATTTTCTTCAGACTTACTTGAAAATACAATCGACTTTCTATTTTTAGATGTGAGGTTATTATTTACGTATAATATATTCTTCATTGAGCAAACTCCGCCCATAGCTCCTCCGGGGGCTACTGCCGGTCCCAAGCCCGGGTAAAGGAGGAGGGTTGGGCATGGGGTTAGCGACCCCATCACGTAGAAAACCAACTCGCTAAAAAAATGCTAACCATTGGCCTACTGTGTATATTTGTTCGATTGGATCTAAATGATTATCTTGTCTCCTCTTCGTATGACTTGTGTTGTTATCATTCTGGAATATCTCTCTTGATAATGTATTTTGAGTGTACGTTGATTTTGTAGATGTTGAAAATCTTACCCTAAGTTTTATGGCAGAAATCAATTAAAATGATAATGATTAAATTAATAAACTGTATAATGTGTATACTTGAAGCAACATATCTTTCTTTATTAGATATCAAGTTCCGATAATAATTTTTAAACAGTTTAATTACACAACAATCATTAGCACTGCATTATTTTGTTAATAAGAATTTTCGGCTAGACTATTATTTATGAACGAACCAATCAGACTTCATATAACAGATCACGGATTTTGGCGCGAAATTCATTCATTCATTTGGTTAACTACTATTTCGGTATTATAGCTGATGTCAATTCATAATAAAAACCCTAAATCTAATTCCTCATACTGCTTTATGACCCTCATTTAGTCCTAGTTAGTAGGTGGATATTCTCAAAGTCATCCATAAATTATAGTCTTATTGAATTTTTTCCATTTATTTAGATAAAGGGATAAATTATATAACTAACGTA
>NC_031502.1:52353277-52418933 GCF_000237925.1 Schistosoma mansoni
TCATTTTAACTAACATATTTCGATTTAACTGAACCTTACAAGATTTATTTCGTGCAACAACAAACATCAATTTATTTCTGATTGACACAATATGATATTTCAATTAGTTATGTAACTAGTTTTTGTTTATTTTTAATTGATTAACAAACATAAAGTCACTTCATTACATTGTTTTAGTTTACAATATTAATTGAACTGGTTTATTAATTAAATGGCTATTTAACCGCTGTTTGTATTTAAATCAGCTAATAGTTAACTATGTATAGAAAAGTCATCATTTATGTATTCGAAATTGAGTGTGACATAAAACTAGTGAAATACAGAATATAATATCAACAAAAAAATAATAGTTAATTGAAGTTAGATCACCATGGAAAATCTGAAAGCACTGGACGACTGTTTCGTCCTATTTTGGGTCTCCTCAGCAGTCACACAATAGGACAAAACGGACGTCCAGGGCTTCCATGGTGGTCTAGCTTTAATTGACTCATGAATTCAACTATAAGATTACTGAAATCTCCACAAAACCCCTTCTGATAAAAACAAGATACATACATCGAGCTGAATTGATTTTTTATGCACGAAGAACATTTGACATCACTGACCTTCCCTGTAAAAATGTATATAAGACGACACTGATACCAAACTCTCCGAAATATTATATTCAGATGGCTTGTATAGAGGAATAAGATCAAACTGAAGTGTAGGGACAACATTACACGATTCCAAAAGTGATCTTGAGAAGTCTCAGTCACTTACTGTTGGGGATGTCAAATCCCCAGAACTTACTTGGTAAGTGGCTTAATTTTGTAATTTTATTTTGGAAATTTGAATCTAGCTGTTTTCGTGCCAAACGCTCTCTTTCTACCTTCACATCACATTTCCCACTTGTAACTATCTTAAACGCTATTGCTCCATTGTTTCTTTGTGTGTGCTATTTATTAATGATGCCCAAGGACAATCTGTTGCTGTATATATACGCTTGACTTTTTCCCTTATTGGATTGATGTGCTTCTGGCTGCTACGGAATAAAACTTCCCCGCTTCCAACTTGGACTTCTTACTCTAGTTAGCTGAGTCTGGGTCGCGTCAGAATAGCTAGCTTATCGGTCCCTGGTCACAAGTCTTTGTTCCGTTCGCTACTAGTGAATTCGTAACGCTTCAGATATAACAATTGGCGACGAGGCTGGTGCAAATATGGATCCTGCAAAAGTGGAATTATTGCTCGAACGGCAGATGAAACTTATCCAGATGCTAACAGAAATAAAAATTACGACCAATAGCCAACCAAGCAGTTCTAATCCTACCACTACTGCACCTTCAGTTGATGGTATTGCCAGCAGCATTTCTGAGTTTCATTACGATCCTGAATCTAATGTTACGTTTGATATGTGGTTTCGGCGTTATGAAGATTTATTCAGATTTGATTTTGCCAATCAAGATGATGCTTGGAAAGTCCGGTTGCTGCTTCGAAAGCTGGGTCCTAGTGAACTTGATAAATATTGTAACCTGATTCTGCCTCTAAACCCACGCGATCGCTCATTCTCAGACACTGTCCAGTCATTGAGCCAACAGTCCCGAGATAATTCCTCACTGTTCAACACACGCTACCGATGTTTGAAGCTGACTATGAACGAAGACACCGATTTTCTGACGCATGTGGGCATTGTCAACCGCGAATGCGAACGCTTTCGGTTGAAGTCGCTAACTGAAGATCAGTTTAAAGCCCTCATTCTCATCTGCAGCCTCCAATCGCAAAAGTTCAGTGACATTAGAACACGATTGCTCAGTCGATTGGATCAAGACCCTAAGCTGACTCTTAATGATATTGCTAACGAATATCAACGTCTAATTAATCTGCAGCATGACACTACTATGGTTCAACGTGGTGTTTCTGATCGCCCTGAAGTACATGTAGTCCAACAACCAACGAAACCTGTTAAATCCGCCCCAGCTATACCTAGTTTATCTCACTCTAACTCAGTCCAACAAGCAAAGACGAATCCTCCTACTCCATGCTGGCACTGTGGTGCATGGCATTATGTTCGAAGCTGCCCGTATAAACAACATCGTTGCGGGAAGTGTAAAGCTGTGGGCCACAAAGATGAATTTTGCCAAAATAAGAAGCCGAATCGCCCCAGAAGTACTAGAAAGTCTGCCCCCAAGCCGTGCACAAATTCGTTGAGTCTTGTAGCAACCTGTCAGAACTCAACCCCAGGTGAGAGAAAATTTATTACCATTAATATTAACGGGCATCCATTTAGATTGCAAATAGACACAGCATCAGACGTGACGATTCTTTCACAAAAATCTTGGATTAAAATGGGCAGACCACGTATGGCGACAACAACACAAAAACCTCGTACAGCATGCGGTAATTACTTACGTTTGTTAGGTCAACTACATTGTGAAGTGTCTTTTCGCGATTCGACGTTCACTGGGGTATGTTACATTGCACCGGTTGATCTTAATTTACTTGGATTAGATTGTTTTGACCAGCTGCATTTAGCGGACGTCCCGTTAAACACCTTGTATCATCTAGTAAAGCAACCCCATGACCCGGAAGCATATTCAAAGGAACTAATTACGAAGTTTTCGACCGTCTTCCAGCCTGTTTTGGGTCGGTGCTCAGCCATGAAAGCAACACTTCGATTGAAAACTGGGGTTAAACCTGTTTTTCGTCCGAAGAGACCAGTACCATATGCTGCATTACCGAGAGTTGAGGAAGAACTTGATCGCCTTCAACGTGAAGGAGTTATTACTCCTGTCTCTTATTCAGCATGGGCAGCACCTATTGTTGTCATCAAGAAGGTTAATGGTACGATCCGAATATGTGCAGATTTTTCCACAGGTCTCAACGCAGCCCTAGAACAGCATCACTACCCGCTGCCAGTCCCGGCAGATTTGTTCACTATGCTGAATGGCGGAAAGTTCTTTGCAAAGCTGGATCTTGCTGATGCCTATCTACAAGTAGAATTGGCTGAAGAATCAAGAGAGCTACTCACTATTAATACTCATCGTGGCCTGTTTCAGTATAATCGACTGCCGTTTGAAGTTAAGACCGCCCCATCTATTTTCCATCAGCTAATGGATACCATTCTATCGGGTATCCCGGGGGTCGCAACTTATCTGGATGACATCCTCATTGTTGCCACAACGTCGGAACAGCTACGAGAACGCACAACAGCCGTGCTCCAACGCGTCAGCAACAACGGGTTCCGGCCACGCCCGGAAAAATGCCAGCTTTTCTTGAAGTCCGTGAAGTATTTGGGGTTCATCTTCGATGCTGCAGGTCGCAGACCAGATCCCGAGAACATTCGAGCTATAAAAACTATGCCCACACCTACCAATATCTCTGCTCTACGATCATTCCTGGTATTGGTTAGTTATTACTCAGCCTTCGTTCCATCGATGCATGACATACGCGCCCCACTGAATTATCTTCTGAATAAGGATACCAGCTGGAACTGGACAAAGGAGTGTCAAAACGCCTTTTGTAAGCTAAAGACAATTGTTAGCTCAGAACTACTATTAACGCACTACGATCCGTCTTTGCCAATCATCGTGGCCGCAGACGCTTCAGCCTTTGGGCTCGGTGCTGTCATTTCACACCAGTTTCCCGACGCGACAGAGAAAGCCATTATGCATGCATCGCGAACATTAACCCCAGCAGAAAAAAAGTATAGCCAGATAGAGAAGGAGGCTCTTGCCCTAATCTTCGCAGTGCGTCGTTTTCACAAGTTTCTTTATGGTCGGAGATTTACTCTTCTAACTGACCACAAGCCTCTCCTTGCAATTTTTGGTTCGAAGTCTGGCGTCCCGGCCCACTCTGCAAACCGTCTCCAACGATGGGCCTTGATCCTCTTGGGTTATGATTTTGACATTCAGTATCGACGCACCCAACATTTTGGTCAGGCAGACGCAATGTCACGACTCATCAGCGAACGCCGTACGACCGATGAAGATGCCGTTATCGCCTCTCTTTCGACAGAATACCACGCGCAATGCTACCTGACAACTGCTGTTCGTGCTTTGCCAGTCTCAGAATCTGAGATACAAACTGCTTCCAGAAACGACCCCATCATTAAGAAAACGATGAACTACGTCACCAATGGCTGGCCATCAACTGAACTTGATGGTGATATGAAGCAGCTTTACCATCGTCGTGACTCATTATGCATTGTAAATGAATGCTTGATGTTTGGAGATAGAGTGGTGGTGCCAGAATCCTTACGACCGAGGGTGCTGAAGCAATTCCACATTGGTCATCCAGGCATAAAGCGTATGAAATCCATCGACAGAAGATATGCTTACTGGCCCCTCATGGACCAGCATATCGTGGATCTAGTAAACAAATGCGTTCAGTGTCAACAAGCTTCAAAGTCCAATGCGAAGGTGCCGCCGGTTCCATGGCCACAGCCTGAGCATCCCTGGTCTAGGATACATGTCGACTTTGCCGGTCCAGTCAACGGAACCACTTATCTTGTCGTGGTCGACGCCTTCTCAAGATAGCCGGAGATTGTTCCCGTCACTCCACCAACGACCACCCAGACTCTGAAACATTTGACTGAGTTGTTCGCACGGAACGGATTACCGGAAGTGATTGTATCCGACAATGTTTCGCAGTTCACCTCGGCGCAGTTTCAGGATTTCTGCAAACGCCTATCCATCAGGCATCTACGCGCCCCGCCTTATCACCCACAATCGAATGGGCAAGCAGAAAGGTTCGTGGATACGTTCAAAAGGGCTCTTGTTAAGTCAAAAGGGGAGGGGACGCCAGTGGAGACACTGCAGAATTTTTTATTCGCCTACAGAACGACCCCTAACGACACGCTGTCGGAGCAGAAGTCCCCCGCAGAGATCCTCATGGGGAGAAGGTTGAGGACTATTCACAACTTGATGCTGCCGAAAACCACATTTAATTTGCCGGCAGTCCCGACGCATGAAGAAACACAAAAGGTCGACCTACGGTCCCGAAGATGGTCACTGCGCCAACGGCGAAAGACAGTCAGAATGCAAGTGGACCCGAAGAATGTGTGTTATTAAAAGGAGGAGGTGTTGGGGATGTCAAATCCCCAGAACTTACTTGGTAAGTGGCTTAATTTTGTAATTTTATTTTGGAAATTTGAATTTAGCTGTTTTCGTGCCAAACGCTCTCTTTCTACCTTCACATCACATTTCCCACTTGTAACTATCTTAAACGCTATTGCTCCATTGTTTCTTTGTGTGTGCTATTTATTAATGATGCCCAAGGACAATCTATTGCTGTATATATACGCTTGACTTTTTCCCTTATTGGATTGATGTTCTTCTGGCTGCTACGGAATAAAACTTCCCCGCTTCCAACTTGGACTTCTTACTCTAGTTAGCTGGGTCTGGGTCGCGTCAGAATAGCTAGCTTATCGGTCCCTGGTCACAAGTCTTTGTTCCGTTCGCTACTAGTGAATTCGTAACGCTTCAGATATAACACTTAGCACTTCCAAAATAGGGTTAAGGATTGAGATCAGATGTCAGGGATGAGAGTCATGAAATGTGAATAGATTTGGGGTTTCATAACGAACTGACATCGACTATAATACAAGAATGTATGAATTTTGCTTAAAAGTCCAGGAGGGAAGTCTATGATCTGGTTAGTTTATCTTTTTACTCTAGTTCTACCGATCGATGATTGCAATAGTGGAGTGAGAGTAGTATATTTATTTTCAACGTGATGGTTATAAGACTTTGCCGTATTATAATTGTGGACTGATATTCAGACTGAATGGTTATGCAAATAACTTTCTTATAGCGTATACATAAGATCCTCGGAGGTTTAGTGTGTTTTATAATGACAGTTAGTTAATTTAATGAATGACCGTTCAAAAGCTAGGATGGTTCATATATCATGAAGAACTCCCGAAGGCATTGAATCCTTCTGAGTCTAATATATAGGACTGCGAGGTGATCTTGTTGCATAATTTTGTGTGTGAAGATGCCCCATGCATGTACTTCATATAACATTCCCTTGTTTTCCTTTGCATACAACGCCTCTTCAATTGACCTATATATTCGCGTAAATTTCGTCCATAATTTTCGATACGTTTTTAGTTGTCACATGTTTTTGGTATCCACAAATTTTCAATTTAACTGATTCCTTGATATCGGAGGGTCTGTAGTGCCTGCTTCTCTAATCTTTCACCTCGATAACCGTTATAATACAAATCTCAACGGTGCATAAAATCAGAAGGCAAAGAGAAGCTGCAACTACAGTTTATTATCAAATAACGCAGGCTGCAAAGCTACTGGCACATGAGTAAATATCAGCGAGCAATAGCATAGGCAAATTTATAGTCAAATTGAATAAGGGCACAGTAAAACAAAACAAAAGCTGATAATAGAATTTGCGTGAGGAGGATGATGAGTCATCGGATAATACTTAAGCAATCAACATTTTGGCTAGAGTGTCACTTGCTCTAGTGGTCATAACAGTACAAAGAAATATGCAAATTGTCACAATCCAAATGACGATGTCAGTTAAGATAGTTAATAAATTGACTTAGCCAAAATCAACCATAATCGAAATTGATTGTAGGCTATTTGAAATAGGTCATTTAATATTTGTTCCACTTTTGTTTTACTGAACGTTGCTTTTTGGCCGTTGCGGGAAGATTCATTCAAGATGACGTGACTCGTCTATTCGGGCGTGGTTACTCTATGTACAACCTATTGTATTTTGTATTAAATGTATTACTTTCTATTCAGTCCAGATGTGTTCTTCAGAAACAGTAGAAGTTATATAGCTGATTAATACCATAGGACGAGGTAGAATAGACAGTGATGTAACTTCCACGTAAGGTCTTATAGACTATGTTTTCATATCATGACAAACCTATAATTTTGTGATTGGGTCTATTATTTTACTGGCACTAAAACCGAAGTAGACCATTAGTCTACGGGTAAACCGTTTTAATAGCTCAAAGTAAAGAATCAATTCGAATCTTAGTCTTATTTTAGAGGGTTCCACGCACAATATTACGATATGGAGTGGGATTGTCGACAGGTGAGTTCGCTTCGAATATTTCAAGGACAAACACCGTTGTAGCCTTTCCACCTTCAATACATCAGATAAGCGTAATGTAGAAAATAAGAACTAGAAGTATTCAACGGTAGATCTTATACATATCTTGTAAAGATTGATTCTCGATTTATTGTGAAAAAAGTTACAGATAAAGAAACCTAGTAATTTCCTCATCTGGGATAATTTAGTAAAAACTAGATTGTGCAATTAATTCACTTCAAAGTCGTTAGTGATGCCAGTTTAGCCAATACGTCTTTGTTAATTATGAATATTTTTAACAAACGTGTCTAGAATGCATAGTCGGCTAGGTTTTTCTTTATTACGTTCTAAGCTCTAGCCCTTACACCAGCCATCTGCATGCCGACTTCATGCCGAATTGCCTGTGCAGTACTTACGCCATCCTAAATGTTATTCTTATAGATGAATTTCAAACTACCAGCGTAGAATTCCCATCTGTGTTAAAGCGTTTGCACATAATGTTGCTGTAGATTGTAAAAAGGCAGTGGGCCAAAGACATCCCTCTTGGCACCAACCCTGGTGTAAAGTCCAAACTAAGGTTTGGCTGAAGAATAACTGTCTCGGTATTTTAGAGACTCAGTATCGCCTCTTTGAAATCAGAACATGATGATTGGGGAAATAATGATTCTAAATTTCATTATAAATACAAATGTACATTATTACCTAAACAAGGATACTGTAAGCTATAAGAAGGTCACCTCTAAGACTGTTACGTCGCGAAATTATTGCGTTGCTAAATATTGCGTATTGCGATAAGACTACACGAAATTTTACCGGTTGACAAATTCAGATATCCTAGTACGACCCCAATACTGTTCCCCAACCTCCAGTAAATCAGAACACGGCCGTCAAATAAGAATTGTTTGTGGGGTCAGAAGCAGGTCAAAAATGATTTACAGACAAGGCATATTTATACAGTTACGATGACTATTAACAGTAACCAATGGAAAGGAAGGACACGTAAAGGTTATAATAAGGACAACTCAAAATTGACCAATAGGAAAACGACACGTGAAAGTCATAGTTCGGACAACTGTAAATAATGACCAATAGAAAATAACATGCGAATTATGTGAAGAGTCTGAAAACATACCACTTTACATTCGAGATAATTTTTGGGATATTCCTGTGAATATCCCAACAAAGACACCTATACTCTTATGGATAAAGGTTAAGTGATTGGAGGCGCTCTTCATAAGGTTTAAATTTCGGTCTCCGAAATGATTTTGTGGCTCGCCGTTGGATACGTTCCAGAGTGTCCTTATCCTTTTGGAGTGAGGGAGGGAATACTATGGTTCCGTACTCTAAGTGGGGAGGAATAAAACTGTTGAAGATTATGTGGAAAGTTGTAGCGCCCTCACATCTGCATCTGATGAACACGGTGGATCAGATGCAGATGTGAGGGCGCGGATTGGCAAAGCAAGAGCAGCATACCTACAGCTGAAAAACATCTGGAACTCGAAACCATTGTCAACCAACACCAATATCAGAATTTTCAATACAAATGTCAAGACAGTTCTACTGTATGGGGCGGACACTTGGAGAACTACGAAAGACATTATCCAGAAGATACAGGTGTTTATTAACAGTTGTCTACGCAAGATACTTCGGATCCGATGGCCAGACACCATCAGCATTAAGTTACTGTGGGAGACAACAAACCAGATTCCAGCGGAGGAAGAAATCAGGAAGAAGCGTTGGAAGTGGATTGGGCACACTTTGAGGAAATCACCCAATTGTGTCACAAGACAAGCCCTCACATGGAATCCTGAAGGTCAAAGGAGAAGAGGAAGACCAAAGAACACATTACGCCGAGAAATAGAGACAGACATGAGAAGAATGAACAAGAACTGGAAAGAACTAGAAAAGAAGGCCCAGGACAGAGTGGGTTGGAGAAAGCTGGTCGGCGGCCTATGCTCCATTGGGAGTAACAGGCGTAAGTATGTAAGTAAGTAAGTAAGTAAGTCTACCGTCAAACTGGCCCAAAATGCGCGTCGACGTTAGCAGTGCAAGGTTTGCTCGAAAGGCATTTTTGTCACAGTTAACGTAAGACTACAAATCGTAGGGTATCAACACTCCTAAATCATTTGCAACTAGGGATACTTCTAGAGAGGACCTTCTTAAGTAGTAATTACAGTCTGCAACATATCACAGAGGGACTACTACCACCGTTGTTATTGGTCGGGCCATTAGGACCTAGCAGTTTGGAAACACAATTTCGGCTTGCAGAAGAGAGACTGCGTAACGGAGTTAGCTTTTCGGATCAGAGACAAATTTATCGAGAAGCATTATCTGATACTGAAGCCCGTCCTCTCTTATTGCCTTTGTGCATATGTTCCTTCATATGTTTGTATTACCTGTACGCGCGGTTGTCATCAGTCCATTTGTACTCTGCCCAACAGTGCCTTTTGCGGCTTGGCAAACGAAGAGTGCGGTTCTCGATGATTGTAGGTTGCTTGTAGTTTTTGGGGACCATTTGAGGAACTGACTGCTTCGTAGCACATAAGAGCGTGTGGAGTAAAAAATCTCAATGATCATCCATATCAAGTTGAGGGTGAACATCCTAATTCACCTGTTGTAGACAGTCTTGTAAAGCTGACACATTCAACCGTTTGAAATTCCAGCGCAGTATGTCAGGCAGTATTGTTACGCTCCCATCAGATTTCACCAAGTGACTAGCTAGCAGGATATCCTCTACATCGGTAGCATTCTTGAGTGTTATACGATGTAGTCTTGGGTGACTTTGATGCTTGGGTCCCTTTCCCCGAGTGAGCCGTGTGACCGTCAAAGGCTTTATTCTAGGAAGCCTGAGCTTCTTGTTTAACTCTCCACAGAGCATCCTGTCATTTTTGTCCTGAAAACTAAGGGGAAGGTCAGGGTTAAATTTAAGGTTCATGGTTATGAGAGAGTCATCACTGACCGTGATCGTTTTCCAAGAAATTCCAGTGCGTTCAGGTTCAGCACCCTGTTGTTTGAAGGTCGAAGCGCGTTTCTGATTCCTAGGCACTTTGGTGACCGGATGGACATTCATGGGGATGGACTGTGCGACCAAGTCACCAGTTGATTTCCGTGCAATATTTGAGATGTTCCGATTAGACGATGACGCTTGGTCCTTTTGAACTCTGTTAACGTGGGTCTAATCAACTACAGAGTTTTGGGGAATCAGTGTTGCATTCAAGGACCCTGTACTGGGAGACTCAGGTTTGCTAATGGAGTCTATTACTTACTTACTTACATACTTGCGCCTGTTACTCCCAATGGAGCATAGGCCGCCGACCAGCTTTCTCCAACCCACTCTGTCCTGGGCCTTCTTTTCTAGTTCTTTCCAGTTCTTGTTCATTCTTCTCATGTCTGTCTCTATTTCTCGGCGTAATGTGTTCTTTGGTCTTCCTCTTCTCCTTTGACCTTCAGGATTCCATGTGAGGGCTTGTCTTGTGACACAATTGGGTGATTTCCTCAAAGTGTGCCCAATCCACTTCCAGCGCTTCTTCCTGATTTCTTCCTCCGCTGGAATCTGGTTTGTTGTCTCGCACAGTAACTTGTTGCTGATAGTGTCTGGCCATCGGATCCGAAGTATCTTGCGTAGACAGCTGTTAATAAACACTTGCATCTTCTGGATAATGTCTTTCGTAGTTCTCCAAGTGTCCGCCCCATACAGTAGAACTGTCTTGACATTTGTATTGAAAATTCTAACCTTGGTGTTGGTTGACAATTGTTTTGAGCTCCAGATGTTTTTCAGCTGTAGGTATGCTGCTCTTGCTTTGCCGATCCGCGCCCTCACATCTGCATCTGATCCACCGTGTTCATCAATGATGCTGCCCAGATATGTGAAGGTTTCCACATCCTCCAAAGCTTCTCCGTCAAGTGTAATTGGCTTGGTGCATATTGTATTGTATCGGAGAGTCTTGCTTTTCCCTTTGTTTATATTGAGACCTACTGCTGCTGAGGCTGCTGCCGCACTGGTCGTTTTCTCCTGCATTTGTTGTTGCGTTTGTGATAGAAGAGCCAGATCATCCGCGAAGTCTAAATCGTCAAGCTGCATCCTGCCTGTCCACTGTATCCCGTGCATTCCTCCAGATGTTGACGTCTTCATAATCCAGTCGATCACTAGGAGAAAGAGAAAGGGTGAGAGTAGGCAACCTTGCCTAACACCGGTCTTTACCTCGAACGAGTCGGTGAGTTGTCCTCCGTGGACGATTTGGCAGTTTAGTCCATCATAGGAGTTCCGTATGATGTTGACTATCTTCTCAGGCACGCCGTAGTGTTGAAGAAGCCTCCATAGTGTCGTCCTGTCCACGCTATCAAATGCCTTCTCGTAGTCGATGAAGTTGATGTAGAGTGATGAATTCCATTCGATTGATTGTTCCACAATGATACGTAGAGTTGCGATTTGATCTGTGCACGATCTATCCTTACGAAATCCAGCTTGTTGATCTCGAAGTTGGGCGTCCACGGAATCCTTCATCCTGTTTAACAATACTCTGTTGAAGACTTTTCCTGGTATTGAGAGAAGAGTGATGCCCCTGTAGTTGTCGCACTTGCTCAGATCGCCTTTCTTTGGTATCTTGATGAGAAGTCCTTCTTTCCAGTCTGTTGGTACATGTTCTTCGTCCCAAATCTTACTGAAGAGGATGTGGAGTATCTTGGCAGTTGCTGTTACATTTGCTTTCAGTGCCTCTGCCGGGATGTTGTCTGGTCCCGCTGCTTTGCCGCTCTTGATTTGTCTAATGGCCATGCTGATCTCTTCAATTGTTGGTGGGCCAATATCGATTGGGAGGTCTGTGGGTGCTGCTTCGATGTTGGGTGGGTTCAGTGGAGCTGGTCGATTCAAGAGTTCTTTGAAGTGTTCCACCCACCTGTTTCGTTGTTCTTCAATGTCGGTGATTACTTTGCCTTCCTTGCTTTTCACTGGTCTTTCTGGTTTACGGTTATTTCCAGCAACTTTCATTGTTGTATCATACAGTTGTCTCATGTTTCCCTCTCTTGCAGCCTTTTCCGCTGTCATCGCTAAATCTTCCACATATTTACGTTTGTCGGTCCTGATGCTCCTCTTCACTTGCTTGTTTGCCTCTGTGTATTCGGCTTGTGCCTTGGCTTTTTCTGCTCTTGTTCGGCTGATATTGATTGCTGCCTTCTTGTTCCTCCTTGCTTCAATTTTATCCAGTGTACCAACAGTGATCCATTCCTTGTGATGGTGCTTCTTTTGGCCCAGAACCTCCTGACATGTTGAGACGATTGCCTCCTTGATACCTTTCCAGCTGCTCTCTATGGTGGTTCCCTCTCCATTGAGTAGGTCATGAAAGGCCTGGAACCTGTTGCTGAGGGCTATGTTAAATTCGTTGAGTTTGTCAGCATCTCGAAGAAAGGCCGTGTTAAACTTTTGTGATGTTGTCCGCGCCATTGTCCAGTGCTTCTTGAGTTTTAGTTTCATCTTGGCGACCAGCAAATGGTGATCGGATGCTATATCAGCTCCTCTTCTGGTTCTCACATCCTCCATCGTCCTCCTGAACTTTTTGTTGATGCAGACATGGTCGATTTGATTTTGTGTAGTGTGATCCGGTGAAATCCAAGTGGCTTTGTGTATGTTTTTATGTGGGAATATGGTGCCACCTATGACCAGTTTATTGAAGGCACATAGGTTTGCAAATCTCTCACCGTTTTCGTTCCTTCCTCCCAGTCCATGTTGTCCCATGACGTCTTCGTATCCAGTGTTGTCCTTTCCAACCTTGGCATTGAAATCTCCCATTAGAATGGTCAGGTCCTTGGTTGGGCACTTCTCGAAGATTGACTGCAGCCTATCGTAGAATTGGTTTTTAGCGTCTTCATCGTAGTCGTTGGTCGGCGCATAGGATTGGATGATGTTCATTGTAATGCCCTCTCTCTTTGTTTTGAAGGAGGCTTTGATGATCCTCGGTCCATGAGATTCCCATCCTATAAGTGCATTTTGTGCTTTTCTAGACAGCATCAGTGCCACTCCTTGTGTATGTGGGGCATTTTCTTCTTCATGACCGGAGTATAACAGAAGTTCCCTTGAAGACAGTCGTTGTTGTCCGACCTGCGTCCAATGTGTTTCACTGATTCCAAGCACTTCCAGGTTGTATTTCCTCATTTCCGCAGAAATTTGGAAGACTCTGCCGGTCTCCCACATTGTCCGGACATTCCATGTACCTATAAAAATTGTCGCTCTGGTTGTAAGAAGGTGCATCGGCCTCATGACTTCCGAAGGAACTCGGCTTTCATCATGAGACGTCATTTTTCCTTCTACTCCCAGGGCAGAGTTTGAATGGTTTGAATGATTTTTTCTGGTTAGCGTTTTTTTAGCGAGTTGATTTTCTACGGGATGGGGTCGCTAACCCCATGCCCAACCCTCCTCCTTTACCCGGGCTTGGGACCGGCAGTAGCCCCTGGAGGAGCTACAGGCGGAGTTAATGGAGTCTATTACTGTCGATGTTATGATGGTGCTGAGTTTCAGCATGTCGTCACTAGTGCTATTGCATGCTCCATCGATAGTAGACCTGTCGACATCCCTCTTCTTGTTTTAATTGCGCGTCCTTGTTAGTCTTCCGGTTTTATGACTATCCAAGTTTCCTAACAACTTATTCCGGAGACCTGTCAATAGGAAGATGATGTTGCTCAACAAAACTACAGCATCCATGTTGCAGATGACACACACCAACCTTTGATCCCACTCGCTGAGTCAGTTGTAAGCAGTTGGTGTGAGATCTGTGCACGCTTCATGGAATCAACCTTTGCAGTTGTCGCACTGCATGCCAGATGTAACAGCAAAACGGCATGAATTTTTCACGGCTATATTGACGTAAATTGTTTTATAGATGCAAGCAGAAGGTCTAAGACCATTACAAAAATGCAGTACATTGAAAACGGGCAAAAATGAATACAAAGGAATTAGGATAAACTGCAACTAGCCTATATGTGAAAAACTGGAGAAAAACGAATAGTAAGATGAGGAAAAACCACAGTTAACTATTTAACAGAGTTAAACTCAGAAAAAAGAGTTTATCGAACGTATAGCTCAAAATCGATTCTTTAAATCAGAAATAGTACTTTTGTTGCGTAAGAACACAGCAAAAGTTTGAAAAGTGCAAATCACGATAGGACTAAACTTTCCGTTCGAAAAGCGCACAGAGTAGCATGGAGTCGACGATCCAGAAAGCAAAAAAAATGCACTTGCATTCATTAAAGAAAGCAACAGGCAGAAATCAGCAATAACACAAGTTCCAAAACAAGGAAATCATGGAACTGAAATTAGAAGCAGGTAGTTAAATCCGTAACAGCTCCTAGTTTCAAATGAGACGCTGTGATTAACTCTTTGAAACTTTCAAAGCTTTAAGATTCTTATTCTTGATCATGAGGATTACTCATAATGATTTCCTAGCAAATCCCGACAGAATTTCAAGCCTAAATTCAGCCTGACGATATTCAAGGTCAAATGAATAGCGGCCATCTCATTCCTCTCGCTACGTTAATGGGACGTTCGCGCAGCAGATCACTGTCCAGTGGTCACAAGTCGAAACCTAGACGGTACAGAAGTCGTTCACGCGATAGAATCAAAGAGCGCGACAGGTATCGCGACAAAGAACGCGATAGGATACGTATAAGAGGAAATGAAAGGTCGTATCGAGACCGTCATCGTCATGACAGAAGACGCAGGTAAACCAACGGTTTACTTCCTTTAGTATTGTTTCAGAAAAAGAAGTTCGACTGTATCAAGCTACGATAGTGAAGCAGACAGGCGAAATCGAAAGTCTAAAATGAAAGAAATAGATAGGAAAATAGAAGAGGCCCGAAGGAAAGAAGAAGCTGAGAAACGTGCTCTGGAGCAACGAGAGAGGTAACTGTTCTGTTCTAAATTCATGCCGTATTGACTCCGAAATCTGCTGTCGTTATATTTAATCTTAGTCAGGTTTCGCTACTTGTATATTAGATTGGGCGAAACTATAATTTATAGACGAACCAGTCAGATTTAGAGTAACAGGTCTTAGATTTTGGCGCCAAATTTGTCCATCCATCTAGTTAGTTAGTGTTTTAGCTTGTGTCACTTCGTCATAAAAGACCCAAAATCTAATATCTAACCCTGACCGTCAACTGTAAGTCATAATGCTTATTCCCCACATAGGTTTATAGCCCTTATTTATCCCTAGTCAGTAAGTGGACATTCTTAAGATCACTTTAGCGCCGCTCAAAAGCTGTTCGTAAATTCTAGTCTCAGCGCTTCGTATGTAAGTCTTGTCACTTGAGGCTTTTGTTAGCTCTACCTACATAGAAAAATACGCATTAGGCGTTCTCACCACTATGTTTAACAAATTAAACCGAATTCTCCATTTTAGTATAGTGGGATAATTTTAGTGCTTTGTGTCCTATTTTCTCATGTAAACTTATAAGTCTGGCGGCGAAACACCAAGATATTACGTCATTTATTTCGGTTTGCACTATATTTTTATTTCAATATCATTTATTACCCCTCTCTGTGAAGCGAATAGGTATGTGTAATATATCCTTACTACCTTGATTAATGGACGTTCGCGGTGTTACTACTCGGGTTTCTGTTCTTATTCAGTACTCCATGTAGTCCCATGTTTATTTAATGGTTCGTTTATGCATGATCAATAATTTGAAGGGATGATTAAGTGGTATTGACTTACATGTGTTCTGTACATTCATGTATCATATTTCACGATTATAAGGTGATAGCGGTAATTTGTGCAATGCACTCGCTTGAGCTATAAATAAACTAGATTCCACTGAGTACTATCCCTCGGCACTGAGGTTTTTCCAGTTTTCAAACGCGATAAGACTTTTAAAGTGGATGGAATCAACACGCTCAACTACTTCACTTTCTGTGGCCAGACTATGAATTAAAGTAAATTAGATTCAAAGCAAAATTTCAAATTCAAATAGTTGGATGCGCCATAAATATTCATGGAACATCACTAAGCCATTCAGAAGATTTCATTTCGTCTACGTCCTTCCCAAACAAATAAATGAGTTTTCTTCAACTATTCTTTACACATTGTGCAGAAAAACCAGTCTCTTATAAAAACTGTTAGGTTGCAAATGTCGTCAAATTAAGTGAGAATCTTTTGCTTAACTAGGTGCCATATTTCTGGCGGAATCGAACCTTTATCTTCGGGTAAAAACTTATGTATATGGAAAAAAAACAGCAGAGGTTGCGAGAGAGAAAATAAGACTCAGTTTGCTACACGTCTCCGCTAAATGTTTAAAAAGATATATGCTTTCTGTTCAGCACCGTCAGAAAAGCACATTTGAGTACATTAGCTATATTCGAATTAAAACCTGTGAATATTCTCCCTAGGGCTATTGTTAAGACTGGGCTTTAAAAACTAATGATGGCTTTCGATGCTATTTGTCAGGTTAATATGGTCTTTTAGTCCCCAGTATTCTAGAGGAAAACAACCAGATTTTGCCATATGTCCCCGATAAATTTTTAAAATAAACCCCAATAACCAACTTTATGATCTTCCCTTAAATGCATCTCAAAGCACTGTTTTTGCAAAATGGTATCTCTTCACTCTAAATTCTTCCATATAAGGCGGTTGTAAACTGATTGAAGATTCGTTATCAGATTGGGACACACTACAGACGCTAGATTGGCTCATAATTCATTCATGTCACGGTATCAGACCTGAGGTTGCTTGTAACCAAAGCCCAAATCTTCCTCTGACGACGCTAGAAAACCATAGCCTTTCAGGCTGTGTTGTTGACATCTTGTTTTAAATAGATCATCTTAAACTTTTCAGAGTAAAATGTCAGTCTGTTACCGTATGACCAATTGTTAAGTTCAGTTAAATCCTTCAGAGCTAACTTATTATTATGCTTTCGAATTACTCTCAATAATTCTACATCATTAGTAAACATAAACAATCTTACTGACACCAGGCTTTCTAGTCAGTCAAGGAAAAGTGTGAGTCAACGACAACAATGAAATAGATTAAATGATCAATCATATATGTATATAAATATTACTGTTAAACTTGGTGAGAATGTCATTGAAAACAATGTTGTTCGCTTTTGTGTTCTAATTCACATAATCGAGTTTTTTATATTTCTACTAAAGTTAAAGACACATCAGTCGGTGAAATTTTTGACCGTTGTGTTTGAGTTGTGAATATATTCACACTGTACTGCCCGTTATTGTGGTACTCATGTACCAAGTCCATGTCTGTGTGGTTGGTTGTATACTATTGTCTATGTTTATGATTGATCGATTAACGGCTTTAAGCCACACTTAGTGTGCGCACTAGTAATGCTACTTCCCTGTCCAAACCGTAGTGGACTTACTGGGGCTTAAACCTGTGACTTACTTTGGAATTATTGTTACCATAAAAGTCAATAATCAAATATGCTGGGTGATGAATAAGATTTTATTTGTTTGAGACAGGTTCATTCAATTGTTTATTAGTCTATACTTGTTTCATTTTCCGGACCCAAAAATTTTTAGTAATTTATAAGATCTACGTAAACTTTCTTTTTTTGTTCACTTTCACAGCGCAGCAACTTTAATATATATTCATTTCTTTGGTTCCATGTTTTAGTATTTGTCTATCAGCCTATGAAAATGTTGCTTGCATTTTACAGCAACAGACCAGTTTGACATTTATTATTTTTTAACGAAACATTTATGATTCTAATGTCCTTCATAATTCAGAGAACGACGGTTGCAGGAAGAACGTGAACGAGAGGCGGAAGCAGCCAGACAGTTAGAGGCTCGGGTTACAGAGGCTTTCGAAGCTGCTTTAGTAGATAGGGCTGAAGACCTCCAGGCTGAATTGGAACGAAGATATCAAGCGGAAATTGACCGGAGAGTTAAAAATAAACTAGATGAGATCGAGCGTGAATACCAAAGCAAGCTGGAAGAACAGAGACGTATGGAGGTAATCTTGTAAACATTTTATATTACTTTGGAGTTAATTGATAATGTCAATATACAAATATTTGTTGTGTATGTGTCGCTCAGTATTTCAATTGTTTTATTTGATATATATTAGCTCGATTGTTTAAAAATTAAACATGGAGATTTTTCTGTTGTCGTTAATAAATTTATGTAGACAGTGGTAATCTAGCTGATTAGGCTTGGAAATACTGAAGTTGTTTCTCGTCTGACACCCTTCTTCGTTAAAAGGTCAACGTAGACACTAAAAGCATTCTCTAAAGAATAAAGATCAACGGGGTCGCAGTGCCTTATAAATTTACTTGTATTTCAATTATGTGATCTTTATTACATCAACATGTTTCCATCTGTCACTTTTTCGTTTACTGGATTTTCACTTGGCATTTGCCTTTGGCTTTTTTATTGACTGTAATTCGCAACAACTAAGCTATATTTAGTATTGTTATAGTAATGAAACAGATGCTTACACACCCTACTCTCTGTTTGGTTATCAGTTAGATATCTCGCTTACATTGTCATGTAAAGTGATAATAACTCAATAAACACTGAGAATATGCCTTGCGACTTTCGATAGTAGTAAAATATTTACAGTGGTCAACTCATTTCTCATTATGTTGGAGGATTTCGTTTGTTTATTGAGAATCAGTTATATTTCTAAGTAGAAAGTGAGAGTATCGCTTGTAGGTGTATACTTATGGTATAGTTGGGTCACCACCTGGTATAGTTACTCTAGCTTCTACTAGATCGCAGTTATTTGAACAAAGAGCCCTCAGTAGTATGATATACTTTTGCATATCCTTTAAATTGATATAAAGTGTGACAATATCTGTTGAGGCTACGTTAAGACACAAGATTTCATATTATTCAATATATTATGCTCGAACGTAATGTTTGTGGTTCTTAGTTGTTCTGGATCTTGAATGAACTCATAATTTGATTTAAGCTGTTTGCAATAGACGTACAGATTTTCCGAAAAAATTCCAAATGTATCAAAGCAATTATTTATTTTATATCGATTGAAGGGCGATATTATGGTTTCACATTTATGTTACATGTATGTAGGATATTTTGTCCACATTTTTATATGTGAAACTGTTTTCTAATGTTCCATCTTATTTCAGGAGGAGGAAAAACGTAAGCAAGCAGAATTGGACAAAATACTTGAAGAGAATAATCGTAAACTCATGGAAGCTAGGCGTAGAGAGGTTTGTTTCCCGACCAATTTTTGGTTTCATGCTGAAATAATTCACTTGACCTTACAATACAAAGTGGGTACATCTTATCATGATATAACACAAATATCATGAGTTACATAATGGACTGTTGCATAAGGCGTAGAGTGAAGTAGCATTTTTATCTAGAAAATGAATTTAACGTGCGAAAATATTTCGAGTATAATTTTATATGCATAATCGAACCATGTTTGTTTTAAATCGAGAAACGATACTTACCCAAATACCATCAATCAGTATGGGTATGTTTAAAATATTTGTATTACCATGGTAAATGTTAGTTTGGAAACCTAACTTTCGGTAGTTCGGAGAAATCCCGTCGAACTAATTCTTGATTAATATCGATGTCCAATGGGATCCGGGATGTAAGCCTTACGGCTTCATAAAACTAAGTCCCTCTAGTATAATCATTAACCTGAAAGTATACTAAAATGACTTCGTAGGACTTAAAGTGGGTCGCGAAAGTGTGACTTTCCTATTTGTATTTAGATAAGCTGAATGACTAAAAGGAACAAAATGCTGTATGCAGAGTTTTGTATACGCTCACAAACCTTCCTTATTCCTCATTTTTTATGTGTATCATTCTTCTACGCTTGTATCTATAGTAATTTGTCTGCTATAGATTCTTTTTGCATTGGTAAAAAAACTTTAGTTAAGGTATAGGTACCAATGCCAATGTTGGACTTCACAGTCTCAAATAAATTGAGCGTTGCTCAGAGTTAATAATGAACACATTTTTTGTTACATCGCAATTAGTAGGAAAATTGTTGAGGTTGTAAAAGTTCACTTGTGTGGGTGAGACGTCAGATAAATAATTACGGTAAATAGTAGTTTTTCCGAGAAGACTGTTAAATGTATTACATATGAACTACTACCCGATTATCCTTCAGTTTATGATGAAGAATAAGTGTATCCAATTGTCGTATATTACTGCATCTTTGATAACTGCATAGGGTTTCATACGGTTGCAAATCGAGCGAACTGATTCGTTTCTAGGTTTCGGTTAAAGTTAATTTCAATGACTGTATTTTAGTTTTCTGTCACATTTAACATATTTACGCACTAAAATAAAACGAATGTCTTTTGGAACTTCGTGTGACGTTTCCCTTGATTTTTTGTCTTCTCTCTTCATGTTATTATTCAATGAGACGCTTCTCTTGCTGCTAATATTAAGTTAACTTGAGATTTTATAAATATGTAATGGTATCCCACTTTAATTGCTTACAGTTATGAACACTCAAAATTCTTCAGGACAATAAAAAAAGTACTTGAATTCCTCCCTAAGTTAGTCGAACTTTAAGATTTTGCACTACGGCTTTTTTTCATTAAAAATCAACCAAGAGACCAACTTTCAATTTCATCGGATTACTTTCAGAATACACAATTGTTGAAAATCAAGAGGTGTAGTCATCTAAAAGAAGAAGGACTACCGTCTTTGCTACATTTCTTAGATTAGTTCCTGTCAATCTCAATGCATGATTGCACGAAATCAAACATAAGGGTTTTAAGCAGTTAACGTCAGTCAGCCAGTCAGTTACAACGTAGAACTTCGTACGTACGTATATGAGTTCGAGTTGCCATACCACATTAGCACAGAGATGAAGTTGTCGATTCAAATCCCATATTGGTAGAAGTAGTAAGAGTATAAGTATTATGTGAAAGATAAGGGTTTGAAGATGTTATTGAAGGAGTATAATACAGTGAAATAAATTTGGAAAGAGAAAAAGGATACGGACATGAAGAATTCAGATTAGAATTTGGCAGAACACAAAGAGTGTATGCACCTTCGCCATTGCAAACGATTTTGAGCCATGTCATTCAAGGTCTCTAACCATCGGTTGCTATCATCTCGTGAAAGCATGGCTCAGTCCACTTGTCAGCGACTTCATGGATTTATGCCATGTTTTGGTCTGGCCGCCCCTAGCTTTCTTCCAACCTGCTCCTACACCATAAAGCATTGCACGTCGGGGCAGTCGGTGGTTGGGCATACGTAACACATGTCCCAGCCATTTCAACTGATGAAGTTTCAGTACTTCATCAATCGATTTGCCATCCTTACCTATTACCCGTTTCCTAACATCTGCATTACTTACTCGGTGGTCCCAGGATATACGAGCAATGCGTCGAAGACACCTATGATCGAATACTAGTAGCCTACGAATGTCCTCTACTCTTATCGGCCATGTTTCACTGCCATAAAGTAGGACGGAACGGACTGCTGCACAGTAAACCCGTCCTTTTGTTGCTAGACGGATATCTCGCCTACGCCATAAATGGCGCAAGTTGGCGAAATCTAGACGAGCCTTCTGTATCCGTGCTGAGATTTCGTCACACACCAGACCACAAGGGCTGATGAGACTCCCAAGATAAGTGAAGCTGTCAGCACGCTCAACTACTTCACTCCCTATCATTAGTTCAGGTGTCGATGCAACCCAATCCTGAAGTAACATTTTGCACTTCGAGGGAGAGAATCGCATCCCGAACATGGCTGCATTGTTGCTTATAGTGGTCAGAAGACTCTGCATTTTGTCAGCGTCTTCACCGAATAAAACTATGTCGTCGGCGTATTCTAAGTCGACAAGTGAGCCTCCCGGTAAAAGTTCAACTTCAGGAGATTGAGATGATGAAAGTGATATCTCTAAAAGCATGTCAACGACAAAGTTAAACAAGAATGGAGAGAGTGGACAGTCCTGACGAACACCACTTGAGGTAACCAATTCTGATGACAGTTCGCCATAGGCTCTAACTCGATCAGTTGTGTTCGAGTAGAGAGCCTTGATAAGGTTAATGTACTTCTTTGATACTCCTTTCAGTGACAAACACTGCCACAGAACCTCACGATCAATGGAATCAAATGCCGCCTTAAGGTCGAGAAATACTACGATTGTGGGACGTCTGAATATATGTCTATGTTCTAGGACCTGACGTAGAGTGAATGTCTGGTCTATGCAACCACGTCCAGGTCGAAAACCAGCCTGGTTTTCCCTAGTCTGCTCTTCACGAGCTTTGGTTAGGCGCCTAAGTATTATTGAAGCTAATATTTTAGACACTATATTGGTCAAACTGATTCCTCTGTGATTGTCACAGGAGGACTTTTGTCCTTTCTTATAGACTGGCATAATCAGTGATTAGGACCAGTCAGGTGGAATTACGTCCAGTTCCCAGGTTCTACCTAAGACCTCAGTCAATCTCGCTGCTAGTACTGGACCACCATCCTTAAAAATCTCAGGGGTAAACCTGTCAGGGCCTGTGGCTCTCCCTCGCTTTAGATTTCCTATAGCTTTTTCAACCTCGTAGAGAGTTGGAGGACTTATCTCAATTTGCCATTCAGGACGACTGGGGATCGTGGGTAACTGAAGTGTGGCTGAAGGCCAGTTGAACTGATCCCTAAAGTGTTCTGCCCATCGATCCAATCTCCTGGATTGAGAATGAATGATATGCCCATCTTTGTCTGAGATAGTTTCGCTAATAGTTGGGTTCCTAATGCCGGTTTCTTTAATAAGTCTGAATAGCTGTCTACTGTTACCTATTGCCGCTGCCTTTTCCATCTCTCTTGCTTTCGCTACCCAGCACTGTTCACGATCATTGCATAGGCTTCTTATTAGCCTTCGCTTAAGCTGACTCTGCTCTTCGTTATGGTCAGAGCCAGGTGGGATGAGTTTTCGAGCATCTATCAGTGTGGTAGATGCTGCCGAGATTCATTGTTTCTCCCTAACCTTATGGTTTACCTTACTAGCGGATATCACTGCTGTTTCCACAGCTTTACGGATGTCATTCCAGCCTGCTTCGGGGTGGGCAAAACTTACATGTCTGTCTAACTGTTTTTCCAGTTGTTCCTGAAATATATTCTTAACTTGCTTATCATTACGTAGAACCCTTAGAGGCTTCCCTGTAGTGTCTTTCCTACGTCCAGTAAGACGCAGACAGATACGTGCTCGCACTAGAGCATGATCTGAGTCTAAACATGTGCTCCAGAATGAGCGACAGTCTTCTATCGAGCCCCTCCATCGGTGGCTGATAGCGATGTGATCTAATTGGGTCCAACGTTGGGACGAATTCGGGGGTCGCCAGGTCAAAAGATGTTTTTCCTTATGCTTGAAGTTAGTATTTGCAAGAAATAGGCGGTTATCTGAGCACAGCTGCAACAGACGGTCGCCATTATCTGTTCTTTTAGCCACGACACCATAAGATCCACCCAGGTGTCTTTCCCTTTCACTTAGTTTACCTACTTGAGCATTAAAGTCACCTGCCACTATTACTACATCAGAACGCCTAGCTTTTCGGAGGTCAGAAAGTTTCCTGTAAAACTCATCTTTTATATCGTCTGAGCTACAGTCAGTGGGAGAGTAGGCAGAGATGACGAAGAGGCAACGACGGGTTTCCCTATCTTTCCGAGTCCTTACTGATCCGTTTAGTCGGACAGCGCATAGACGACTGTCTACTGGGATCCAGTCTAAAAGAGCTAGTTCTGCCCTAGGACTTAATGCTATACCTACTCCAGCGAGGCCACGGGAAGCAGCATCAGGGCTTCCAGATACACGAAGCGTGTATCGAGATGGTTGTTTATTTTGATTAGGTGAGGTCAAATGAATGACGCTACTCGGATCTTGTATGCGCGTTTCGGAGACGCAGCACACATCGATGGTGTAAGATTCTAGAGTCCTAGCTAAGGAAACCTGTTGTCCTATTTGGCACAATGTTCGGACATTAAAAGTTCCTATATGTAGTTTAGAGCGTGGTTTCAGGAGACCAGGAATAACGTTCCGTGTACTTGAATCGTTTGCCCTAGTGGTGCGAGGTGATAAAAGGATGTGAGTAGGGTTAGTCGTGGAGATAAGAGTGTTATTAGGAGGTGTAGGAAGGATTTGAAAGTGACCAACTTGGTCTCGTGTGCTGTTACGGGTATGAGGGCAGTTATCACTTCCCGGCTGCCCACACCGTGGAAGGGTATTTCTTGAGGGACCTGAAAAAGAAGTTGGATTAGTGTTGGTCTTAACGACTTGGGAGCGTGACCGCAGTGCCCAAGGGACAACTGCTTGAGGCCGGTCACTCACGGCCTTTTTGTGGGGGATTTTTGACGTGTTAGCTCCGTTCTTCAAAGGACCTTACCGCCGGAGACAGAAATCCGTGGGATAAGGCGAGGTGTGTATTTTTAGGATCGACCTTTTCTAACCCCACCCCTCCTTGTGGGAAGGCAGCATCGCTGTCATGCTGGTTGTCTGAAGGAAACACCTTACTGCCGTCACACCTCTGTACATTCGGCAGTACGACTTCGCCTTCGGACCTTGGGATTGCTGCTTTTAGTCTTACCGCTCTTCAACTGACCTGTCTGGCATGGTAGGACCTCGAGGAACGATTGTCCCAGCCAGTATAGCTCGATTGCTTCATCACGATAGGCAAGCCCGACCACCACGTCAAGGTACCAGCAACGGTCGGGGTTAACGTAGATAACGTAGATAAATACTAACTTTTTCTCGGTTACTTTTATTGTACTTTTGTTATTCTGTGGTTTATTTATATCAGTCATTTTTATATCTCATGAAACAAGTTTATTTGTTTTTTCTGGTCTTGAGTTATAGCTTATTGATTTCATCCTACATATTCTTACCTAGTAGCCGCCAAACGTCCTGGTACGGCCGAGGGTGGGGAGAGTCAGCTCTCCCTCTCAAAATGCTCTCACGTGGCCATACGTATACAGCCCCTTGTACCAGTGTTTATGTGCTTAAATAATAAAACTAGTATCAAACTCTCGTCGTTTCTCACCAAACTGTTTTCTTAGAATTGTCTTTTCGCTAATTCGGTGAAGAACGGTGCTAGTGTTTTCTCCGTAAGTTTCCTCTGACTAAAACTATATCTATGAACGTATAAATTTATAAATGAGATTTTTGTTTTCGATTATAGTTCGTATATTTTGTAGTTTGTATAACGGAATTTCACCCTCAAGAACTATTTCGTATCACTGTAACTCAGATTTTATCTTTTATGATTAACTTTGTAAAGTTCATTAAAATAAAACAGCGTTGACTTTTTGTAACTTTTCTATTTCTTTTAGGACTATTACTTACAACCGATTAATGGATCTGCATTATAACATAAAGTTCTGTACATATGATTTTTCTTGATAAAATTTATTCTTCTGTATCTTCATTTTCATTTACCAAGTAAAATAGTTTATCAAAATCATCAATGTTTTCAAATTTTATTCGTTTTTGTTCGAGATTGGGATAGATGTTCCCTGGAGATTTTTTCTTTCCATATTGTTTCCTCAGTGACTGAAATGGAGGAGTACTTCCAAGATTAGAAGCTATCAGAATTTTTGTAATCATGTTTTTTTCGAAACTGTTATCTGTGAGCTCTACACCACGTTTTATTCCAATATTCAAAGCAAGTCACATTAGAAATCAAGCCGTGGTAAGATTGACCATATTTGGTATTTTCGGGATGTTTTTAATCAGTAAGAACTGTTCAACTAAACCTAAAACACTTGATGAGAAATGTTTGGCTTTAGAATATCGTGTCATTTATGGGTTAAGTGGAATAATCAAGCAATTAATTTGTAATTTAAATGGTATAAAAATAATAGGGAATATGCTCTGTGTAAGATCGTCAGATAGGATGATATGATATAAACAATGTTGCGACATATATGAGTGAGTTAATACTTGACTTGTCACATCCATGTTATCCAGCTTTCTAGATAAATAGTGGCTTTTACGGCCATGTGTCTTACAACCTTACTTCTGTTATTACATTCATGTTTTAATCTCCGTGTCAATTTGTTTTTACATCATTAGTTTATTCACCACACATAAGTTACTACCTACTAACTTACGCCTGTTACCCCTCGTGGAGGAGCATAGGCTGCACACCAGCATTCTCCATCCAACCCTGTCCAGTTGTTATTCATCCTTTTCATATCTGCTTCTATTTCCCGGCGTAATGTGTTCTTTGGCCTTCCTCTTTTCTGCTTCCCATCCGGATTCCAAGTTAGCGATTGCCTCGTGATGCAGTTTGGCGATTTCCTCAATATATCTCCGACCCACTTCCAACGCCTTTTCCTAATTTCTTGTTCAGATGGAAGCTGGTTTGTCCTCTCCCATACTAGGCTGTTGCTGATAGTATCCAGCCAGTGAATGTTGAGTATCTTGTATAGACAATGGTTTATGAGTACTTATGCCTTCTTGACGATGGTTGCAGTAGTTCTCCATGTTTCAGTTCCGTACAGCAGAACTGTCTTGACGTTCGTATTGAAGATTGTGAGTTTGATAATAGTTGACAGAGAGTTGCTTTCAGTTCCAAATGTTCTTCAATTGTAGGAATAATGTCCTTGCTTTGCCAACCCTCACCTTACATCTGCATCCGATCTTCCTTGTTCGTCGATGGTGCTGCTGTCCAGGTATGTGAATGTTTCCACACCTTCCAGTGTTTCTCCATCAACTGTAATTGACTCGGCGTTCTCCGTATTGTATTTGAGATTCTTGCTTTTTCCTTTGTGTATGTTGAGGCCTATTTATGCAGAACCTGCTGCTACATTTGTTGTCTTCGTCTGTATTTGTTCGTGTATATGAGATAGGAGGGCTAAGCCATCTGCGAAGTCCAAGTCATCTAGTTGATTCTGAGCTTTCCACTGTATTCCGTGCTTCCCCTCAGATTTCGAGGTCTTTATAACCCAGTCAATCACCAGAAAAAAGAGGATGTGGGAGAGTAGAGAGCCTTTTCTGACTCTGGTCCTGACTGGAAATGCATCTATCAGTTGTTATCAGTACTGATAACAAACATGCCTCTGTAGTTCTCGCATTTGCTCAGATCTCATTTCTTTGGTATTTTGATGAGGTATCCTTCTTTCCAGTCCATTGGCACTTGTTCCTTTTCCCAAATCTTGAATAGAAAATGAAGCATGTTTGCAGTTACTTCGATGTCTGACTTCAGTGCTTCAGCTGGTATATTTTCAGGTCCTGTCGCCTTCCCACATTTGATTTGTCTGATGGCCATCTTGACTTCGATCGTTGGTGGAGTGACATCTATAGGAAGGTCAGTGTGTGCTGCTTCGATGTCCGGTGGATCCAATGGGGCTGGTCTATTCAGCAGTTCCTCGAAGTATTCTGCCCATCTTTTCCTCTGTTCCTGAACCTCCGTGATTGCCTTCCCTTCTTTGTCCTTGACTGGTCTCCTCGGCTTATTATATCTTTCTGCTAGTTTCTTCGTTGTACCACATAGTTATTTTTTATTCCCTTCTCTTGCAGCTTTTTCCGCCGTCATTGGTAGTTCTTCCATGTATTTCTGCTTGTTGGCTTTAATGCTCTTCTTCACTTGCCTGTTTGCTTCTGCGTACTCTGCTTGCGCCTTGACTTTCTCTGCTCGCATAAGTTATTGGTACAAAAATGTAATTTGTAATGCATTAGGGCACTTTGAGAGATGTATAGTTCTTAGCTCATTCTCAGTGACTCAACTACTGAGGGATTATAGTAAATTGTTCTCAGGGTTTGGACTGTACGGAAGTCTGGAAAGAAGCATATCTATTTGGAAAACAATCCTATCATGCTAAGTAGCTATCTACTTATAGCTAGATGTTAGAATTATCCGGATACAATGCCTACGTTGTGATCAATGATTAGATTCATTCATCCTCATATTTGTGTCCTGCAAACATCTTATTCACTATGGAGTGTGTTGTAACTACAGACTAGAATGGATGTTGGTCTGTACATCTAGAATAAAATCAGGAGCACTTTAGAACTCTTGCATTTTCTCTCGTATTATGGTTACTTTAAAATAAACTGTAAATCTCTTGCGTGCATAACAGGTTTCCTTCAACTAACAGATGTTCAAGCTAGCAAGGTGATCGTTATATCTACTACAGTGAATGCTTACTTCATTTGACCAAATGAAGTTTAGCTTCTTTTCCACCCACATCTCAAAATCTTTAGAATTGAAATTCTGCAAATAAGTGATAAGCTTGGGAATATAATATTTTACATTCAATATAGATATAGCCTGCTCATACATTTTCAAGTCTGTCGAGTTTTTGTAGATTTCAGAAATTGATCTGGCTGCAATTTTTGCTATCTATCATCAAAAATAAGCATTTCATGTCATAACGATAATCCTCACTCTTAATTGGTTGCAGTCCATACTAGTGTTTATAAACGCAGAAACCTATTCCGTAAGTCGAAAACGTGTAAGTATCGAATACCGTGTGAACTGACGTGTGTAAACAAAGGTTCTTCACTCCGCATTGAGATCTAAGGCTAAGTATGCTAGATTAAAATATGATGCCACACCCTTCCGAAGCCTTTTTGCTTCTTATCATTAGAGTGCTGATATCATTACAGTTCATTCAGTTGTAGGATCCATTCACTTATGTGTAACGTAATTTTAAGGGATGAATGCTATTCATTCTAGACTATCTTACTAAAATCCTGTCACTAGAATTCTTCTCGAATCTTATGAGTTTTGGATGGCTACAAGACTCTCAAGACCCTTGCACCTTACCTCTATACCACTATCTAAGGTACTCCAAGTAACCTCAGTCTCACCTGACATAGGAACAGCCGCCCTCGAATCCTGGTTTAAAGATTACCGTAAATTCTCGAAGGGATTTAATAGCTGTACAACCAAGTAGAGATCAGTCGGACAAATGATTTTAAAAAAATAAAGCCAGCTACCTCGTCAATCAGTTACCTAACAAGGAGTACCTTGGCTTATAATCCTATCCAGCTACTGCTGATGATTCAAATATGGGCGTAAGAACTTAGAGAGTACAGTCGAATATCACTACTCTAAAAAGCCAAAGTAAAGTGGCTCGTTAAATACTGGCTTCTTACTTGGTGAGACTTTCGAAAACTGGTTACAGACTGTAGGAGCAGACTTCAAAAAGATATTTTGACCAAGCAAATAGGATTCAGTAGACGTGAAACAGTGATGGGATCTTTTCAGTGACATCCTTCCCTTTGTCCATTGATCGAAACCCATAATTTTTTAGTCACCCAAAATTTGACGGAAATCCTACGGATCGGATTATAGCTTCTGTTTAACCTAATGCTGATGTAGCTGTAAATAATTCCCCAAAATCTATAGCTTTCTAAGTGTTCGACATTGGATGCCGACCACGTTGTTTGAGTGGACTTGTTTAACTGAAGGCTTTCGGTCATGCATCCGTACCAGATCACGTTTCGACTCGGCGTGGGACACAGCTCCTACGTTTCAATAGCTAGCTGAGAACGAACGCCTCTCGATATATTGGTAACGTATCAAATATATCTTTCCTACCTCTTCGCATCTGACTCCTGATTTCCTTTGGCCGGGAAGGTTTCGGATATAGAAGGTACTACTGGTCGCTTGTTGTTAAACTAGAATACCAGTCGTATCCTCACTAACAACTAGCTTGTATGCTAAGCTATTTTTTACTGTCCATTTATAAGCACTAATAGGAATCACTTATACACCAGGTAATCAGAACCTTGAGTCCTCAGCATGACTCTTACGGCTACATTCGGGCTGGAACAATAATTACCAGCAGTCCATATGAAGTCCTGGAAATTACCATTACTGTCATGTAACGAAATCTTATTTTATGTATATAACGGTTCACATATTTCTGTAGTATTGTAGTGGTATTGGTCCTAGCCAAACAATCCTCAAAGCTGGACATGAGATAACTAGAACATACCACGCACGTGACTTTTCTATTCGGTTATTATCAGTATGAGCAGAAAACACCTGTGTTGTTCATACATTAGGCTGCTAGCCAATGACTATTACTTTGAGTTCCACTGTGACTTGTTAGGATGCTTTGGTGTACTGGGCCATTCTTTTGCATTTTTCTCATTCTTCAGTAACTAAACATCAGCGGACATAATATGTATGTGAGTTCCGTGGACAAACTGCCGCTCCTCCACACACTCAAACAAAAGACGATCGTTACAGGCTCAAGGTCATATATTTGGTCGACTTTGGTGGTGAATACATTTTCTACCAGGTTTACAAATATATCTTTTCGTAAATTGTGACTTTCCGCTTTATTTCATTCTCGTACACGGTATGTCTACACCGTGTTTATTTTCTACCAGACTACGGATTCGTTCTGAGAGTCATACACTTATGTGGAACAGAACATTCGCCACTTATAAACATATATTACCTTTTATTACCTGATTATTTCATACAGACAGTGGCGCTGAATTTAGTTCCTCTTTTATCATTTGACTTGTGGGCGACTCAAAATGTAGGAGAGTGAAGACCTGACAGCTGGAGATAATAAGGGAAAATCGAATCTCACCAACGTGGTATTACATAGTCCTCTCATTTCACTCCCTCATATATTGTCGTTGCATTTTCTTACCCTCTATTTGCTCACAAGCCCTAATCCTCATATAGAGGAAAGGTTTACCAGTCATAAGAAAAAATGCTAAATGTATGAGATAAGATAACAAATTAGTAAAGTTTATGACATTTAAGGAGTATCGCAAAATTCTGGCTGAGCGTTCGTCGTCATCGATTAAAAGTCAAACGTTGAACAAGTTAGCTTATCTCCTTTAGACTGCGGCAACCGAAATGACATGTTCTTTTCGGGCGAGTTGATCGAACCGACAATCCTATGAAAGTCGATTGTAAGGGGGAGCTGATGCAATAACGTATGGTGATTGGTTAATAGTTGGTCACAAACATGTTAGTAATGTCAAAATGTTGTAGCTAAAGTATCCTTTTCTTTTCCTTATTTTGTATAGGCATTATATTTATTATCACTTTCAATTGAGTGTCGAAAGACTTCGCGCGTTTAAAAAAGACAATCTCACACTCCAAGTGTTCTGTTCGATGATCAAAACGAGGAGCTATTCACTACTAATCAGGTTTCTCCTATCGATAAAATGAGGGGCACCGACCAGTACGGATCGACCACGACCGCATGGACCGGTGTTTGTTATAACGGCAACTACTCCAGAGACATTTAAAATTATGCTCGGCTCTCATTCAAGTTCCCTAGGCTCTGATGGTGATTACTGTCAGCGTTATTTAGCGATCACTAGGAATAATAATAACTGACATGTTTTACCTTTCAGTTTCAGAAGGAACATAACAAGAACCATACCTCCCTTATCACTTTGACTAATGTATACGAAATCTGAATTCGGTTACATCCTATAAAGGCTGATACATATAGAGGTTTATGGATTTACAACTGATATCTCATTTACTAAATTGAATAGCGATGTTTTGACATCCAGCTTGAATAACCGGTGTAAGCAGCTTCTGATGGTAACGTCAAAAAGTTGCGGTTCACTCCATACCACAATTCCGTACAAAACTACTGGATGACTAATGTAGCTGTAAATAATTCCCTAAAATCAATAGCTAATTAAGTGTTCGACATTGGATGGTGACCACATTGTTTTAAGTGGACTTGTTTAACTGAAGGCTTCGGTCATGAATCCGTACCAGATCACGTAACGACCCAGCGTGGGACACAGCTCCAACGTTCACTAGCCAGATTAGAGCAAACGCTTCTCGATATATCGATAACGCATCAAATATATGCTTCCGATCTCTTCGTATCTGACTTCTGATTTTAACTAGTTGGGGAAAGCTTCGAATATAGAAGGTGTTGCAAAACTACAAGACTACACTAACCTTGTGATTCCACAATGAAAGACCTGAGACTAAAAGCCACTTAGCTTGTTTGAAGTAAAACTTAAAACTTAGTAAATTACAAACAATACATTAAGTTAATAAAAAACCGCTGGAGGTTTTGGAAATATTGTGTAGCAGCTAACGTTTCAGCTTTGTTTGAATGAATCGTCGACTTCAAAGATTACCTTGTCAAATTTTAAAATGGAATTTTAAGTGTACTTTCGAAAGGCCGTTCGGGTGTGCAATGCATTCGATCAACTGGCAACCATGCTTCGTCTTTCATTTATCCATATTCGCACTCAGATTATTACTTAAGAGGCCGCTTTTTGAATCCATTGTCGCTTCGTACTTATTGTATATACCTTTGGGAGGATGGCGTTATCAACGTATCTTTATTTTAACTATTCTCAGAGACCTTGTGTAAGTTGCTTTGTTCAAAATGAAAGTTCATGTCAATACCAATTTTCAAATCATATTTGTAGTCTGAAATAAGTTTGTTTTTTACTTTTTCTAGTGTATCTACGTTAACTTCAATACTCTTATGAGTAAGACGTATTTTCTTCCTGCATTTTGCGTGTGACTGTTTTTAATTGTAGTTTAACTGGATAATTTATCTTCGTGCAGCAATCTTTATTCAGCTCATTCAAAGTTTACTATTCACCATTTCGAATGAAGTTAGTCGCTGTTACACTTCTATCTTGGTTGTCATTTTGTATATTATCCAAAATCCTGAGTATCCTGTCTCTAGCTAAAATATCACGCTGCAACCAATAATGGGATGGGTTTCATCTGCATATGAAGGATAGTGCAGTGTTAAGTGAACTTCATGAGTTTTTACATCATTTCACATTTAGTTAGGGAAGCAGTTAATAAATAGGGACCAGTATCGCCCTAAACGTATGATTTGAATGCTATCGTTTTCTAGTTTCTTTTTTTAATGCTAGTGTGGTCCCGAATCTAATATTAGCTCGGATCTGTATGTCAATACTACTCAAGATATATTGGAATGTAAAAATCCACCCATCACTTCAGTTGTATGTTTTTATCAGGAATCACGGTGCTGGTCTTCGCATTGGTAGTGTCGCCGACCGTAATGATTGAAGTATTCCGTCGTCTTGTAATACGTATTATAGTCGTTTTCGTAACTTTCTATTTTATTCAACGTACGCGGGATATTTCTGAGTTCTTTTAAATTTATGGTTTCATCCATAACCTGTTGAATTTTAGCATCGTCAGCTCATTTCATACCGTGACTATCAGTAAAAGCGAATCAGCCAGTTAAAAATTACATGTAAATGTCAGTTATGCAGGCGTGTTATATTTCAGGTCCATCAGTCTGTGATGACAGTTTAGCCAGTCGACTTGGTGTTTCTTCCTAAGACTCAAAATTACTTAGTGGATGATGACTGGAGCCTGTGCAGGCAGAAAATCTAGTCACTACAAAAATTGTGTCAAATAACCCTTGTTGGTCTATTTTCATGGTGTAGCCCAGAGATGTAGTCTATGGTGTCAGGTGTCCGAATTTCGGAGTTATGGTACATAAGAAATAAATCTAAACGCCTCCTATCGACGGCACATTAATCAGTAGATGATAAAGCCACCGATGAACTCACTATTTTTCGACTAATCACTCGAGTTTTCGTTTCTAATTGTTCGTTTCTCTTTTCAACTTGGTTGGCCTTTCCTCCAGTTTTGCAGTTTAGATCTAAGGACTTTGATGCGTAATATCAGGCCCACTTTTATATGTTCGTCTTTCCGGACAGCAGGTTGGGAATTTTATGTAGGTGTTTCGAAAGTTTACAACCTGATCCACATTACGATTGTATTAGTTTGAATGATCATATAATATTGTTTGTTCAATAGTGGATTACGATGCTTGTTCATGGTTCAGTTAAATATTCTCTGGCTCCAATGGACGGGACAAAATTTTTCAGACATGTTCAAATATACCGTAAAAAAACGGGGACCAGGAAAGGTTGCTATTTATTTTGAGGACCAAGTATGGACCTTTGGGCAGCTGGATGCGTACTCAAATAAAGTAGCGAATTACCTGGCGAAATGTGGTTTTAAACGAGGTGATATATTGCTGTTGTTTATGAATTCCTGTCCGGCATATATTGGGATATGGTTAGGAGCAGCTAAAGTAAGTTATCAATTTCTTTAAAAGTTTATTTCGTGTTGTGGAAGTGATTTCTGTGATATTATGCCACTAAATTCATGTGGTACTTGATAGCCATACTAATGTGTGAAGTTTAACCTATCGTAGTGTTTACTTTGTACGTTTATAGTTTTCAAGGCCACTACAATACACCTGAGATCATCGGTGCACGGCCTATATGTCTTCCGTACCAAGTCAATGAACAATAGTATTAAAAATGAATTCCTTATGTTCCACTAATTTTGAAGATTGATATTTCCTAGCTTCAGACTAAAATTTATTTCCATATATACGTGGTAATATAGTTTTGGTTTAATTATAAAGTTCATCTGATCATCTAGTAACAGTTAGGGCATCAGCTAGATGTACTATTTAAATAAAAGTACCGGACAGAATTGTATCTGTAATCTGCTGTAAGTGTATAGCAGCAATATTAATACGCAAAGACAGTCGGTTGTTTTGGAGTATCCCGCGATATGTATTATTGCTTAACAATTCTTAGGGCTTAGAAATCACTAATATCTCTCGACGTCTTGGACGATGGGCGGAATTCTTCGAAGGGCAGTTCAACTGGCCTGCTGCTCCGGCAACATCAACCAGCTTGTCCTGCCCCCCATGGCCGGTGACGACTGATCCACCAAACGAGGCAGAAGTCCGCAAGGAACTCCAACTCTTGAAACGTTACAAATCACCTGGCCCAGATGACTTACCTCCGGCTCTTTTTAAAGATGGTGGTGACCTTCTGACTAAGGAATTGACTGTGTTGTTTGGAAAGGTTTGGGAAGAAGAAAGTGTTCCAACATCATGGAATGAGTCGATAGTCGTCCCTATCTTTAAAAAGGGTTCACGTTGTTCCTGCAATAACTATCGGGGGATAAGTCTACTTTCGATTGCGTCCAAACTATTGGCTTCTATCATTCTTCGTAGGTTGTTTAAAACCCGAGAACGATTGACTCGCGAGGAGCAGGCTGGTTTTCGTTCTGGTCGAGGATGCATTGATCACATCTTCACCCTCCGCCAAATGTTAGAACACCGTCATACTTATCGCAGGCCAACAATCGTAGTGTTTCTTGATATCAGGGCGGCCTTCGATTCGTTGGACAGGACTGTTCTCTGGGATTGTCTATTGAAGAAGGGTGTGCCTGAGAAGTTCATTAACATCTTAAGGGCCCTGTATACGAACACCTCAGGCAGAGTGAGGGCATACAACCACCTTTCTCCCTTGTTCCATTCGAGCAGTGGGGTTAGGCAGGGTTGCCCGATCTCACCATTCCTTTTCAACTTTGCTATCGACGACATCCTGGAAACAGCTCTGATGGATGTAAGTAATGGCGGTGTGGATATGTTGCCTGGAGAACGACTTCTCGACCTTGAGTATGCGGATGATATTGTCTTACTGTGCGATAATGCTCAAGCCATGCAATCCGCACTTAATCAGTTGGCAATCAGTGTCCGCAGGTACGGCATGTGCTTTGCACCCTCCAAGTGCAAAGTACTCCTACAAGACTGGCAGGATTCTCATCCTGTACTCACCCTGGATGGTGAGCAGATTGAAGTAGTTGAGAAGTTCGTGTATCTAGGTAGCTACATAAGTGCTGGTGGTGGCGTGAGTGATGAGATTGATGCACGTATAATGAAAGCCAGAGCGGCTTATGCCAATCTGGGCCATCTTTGGCGCCTTCGTGATGTTAGTCTGGCTGTCAAAGGTCGGATCTACAACGCGTCGGTGAGAGCAGTTTTGCTCTATGCTTGTGAAACCTGACCTCTCCGAGTTGAGGATGTTAGATAACTCTCTGTGTTCGATCATCGTTGTCTCCGAAGGATTGCTGACATCAAGTGGCAACACTATGTTAGTAATGCAGAGGTTTGGCATCGTGTGTTCGGGCGCCGAGACGATAATTCAATTGGTGTCACCATCTTGAAACACCGACTTCGGTGGCTTGGACATGTTTTACGAATGTCGTCCCAGAGACTTCCACGTCGTGCATTATTTGCCGACCCTGGGACTGGTTGGAAAAAGCGGAGAGGAGGTCAGTGTATGACATGGTGTCGTGGCATGAAAGAGAGCTGCAAAGGGCTGGCTTCTGTTGGTCCTTCACGACTCCCTGGCTGGGGTCCGAGAGATGGTGCAACACAGTGGCTAGAGACGTTATCAGATATGGCTCAGAATAGAAGCCAGTGGCGATCCTGCTGCAACCTTCTTTTACTTTCTTCATAAAGAGTGGTTCTAACTTTCTTAACTGAAAGAGTTTTCTGGTTGTACATTTTAGTCCGCCTTATCTTTTCATCCTTTCTCTTCCTACTTTCATTATTTTGTGTGGCGCATATGTATCTGGTGCCCTTTTGTACCAATATATATGTGTTTAAATAAAATAATAAATAAATAGAAATCACTTATATTTAAAGGTGAAGATCCAAATAAACTAGTTTTCCCGAAGTAATCATTATTTACAATTTCTAACATACTACGAAGCTTGGAATAGACAATGGTGATGTTTACTTGTAGTACTAAGACTGACGGAGAAACGATCGCAAAAGTGTAATGAGCCGTTTATCATGAAATAATGGTCAGGATGAGTAGTTTGTGTTACAATACTTCACTGAAGAAGTTAAACACAGTTTCCTATAGATCAGCAATAGAAACTGATCATTTTTGACTCAATATAAATGACATCAGATTTTAGACACGAGTCTACTGACGCCAAAGGATAATAGACAATATTGACTTAGCGAAACAGAGAACAGTCTAAGCAGTTTTACGGTTTGGTTTCCAAATTTGGTGTAGCTATTCTCTAGATTACGCATAACACACCTTAAAGATGGTAATAAAGCCAGTCGAGACTTAGTTCAGCATATGGTAGATGAAGTTTGCCTCTAAAGAGGTACTGAACACTGTACTTAAGTTGATAGGACATCTGTATAGTATACGTATCTAAGAACATCAGTTTCTCGTTAATAACTGGTTTTGTTTAGAAAACATGTATGTACTCTCTTAATTTAATAGGTCGGTGTTGCAACTGGTTTGATAAATACTAATCTTTGTAAAGGATCACTTATTAATTGTATTAAAACGCTGAATGCGCGTGGAATAGTTGTGGGTTCCTCTTTGAAAAAAACTTTTGAAACGGTCAATGAGTATAATGATTTATCATTAGAGACGATATGGATAGCTGATGAGAAAAGTAGTTTACCAGAAACTGCCTATTCCAATTCAACTTCTTCAACATGTAGCTGGAATATAGCACTTGCACAAGTTCCACACTGTACTCCAATTCCACTCCAACGAATTGCTAATTCCCGTGAACATTTGATCTACGTCTATACCAGTGGTACAACTGGTTTGCCTAAGGTATTTAAAAGCTATGTTTACATATTTAATCGTTTTTGTCGTTTCATTTTTATTACAGGATAAAATGATTTGTAGCATGCTAGCTTCCATAACCATTCAGTACTTAATTACAGCTCAGTTTCCGACCTGCCTTTCATTTTTTTTGACGGTGTTCATCTTTATAATCAGGTTATAGAACATAAATGTATTTACTGCCGTCCAGATGTAGTTAAATTTTATACATTTCCTTTTTCCCCATAAATTTTTATTAAAATTTAATGTAGATTCACTTGTTACTGGATTATTCTCATCAGCTCAAAATCATAAAAAGAATAATATTCAGAACAAAAAAAGTACATTTTATATCAGGAAATTTTTGATTACGATGGCGTTTGAAGCGAAAGGTACTGGGTTCAAGTCTCAGAGTGAACATCAACTCTGAGATGCAGGTACATCCGGCTGATGAGTCCCGAATAGGACGAAACGCGCGTCCTGGATTCCACTGCTAGCCACTATCCATCTTTGCTTACCATGCTATATCGAGGCAATACGCACATTATGCACATATGCCAATTAGAGACTGACCAGTTTCAGTCCTAAAAACATCAATTGGAATATTCAAACAAACAATACTAAGTGAATTTTTGATTATGCTTGGGTTTGAAAAGCAGATATAGATTAGTAAATAGACATTTATTGCGGAAGGATTAAAATAGTCGTTCATATGGTTGTATATTTATAGATTAACTGTATGCAATGTCTTGCTGTTTTTTTTAAAGAGATTTAATCCTTTTAAAGGTAATTAATATCGACCATTCACGTTTAAAGAAACCTTTAGAATTGTGAGATATTAAACATATTTACACATTTATTTACAAATCATGAGGAATGTGTTCAACAGTTAGATTTTATATTGAAAAAGTTACGTTTGATTTGCTGAGGCAAGTCAAGTTGTTTTTAATTCATTTAACTAGTTAGATTGTAATTTGTTTCTTTTCGTGAAGATATACTACTGATTAATAACTATTCTATGGATGAAAATAACCCAGAGATGGGCTAAATAACTCATGATCGTGATTAAATGTAAAGATAGTTTGATTTAATATCTAATTATTGTTTGTTGTTTCGTAAATGTTGTGAAATAAGTCTAAAAAGATAAACATTCAAAACTCAATAATTCATCCCCATTAAACTAAGTAACTAAGACTTTGCTACAATGAAACTTTAAAAAATAACATGTAGATTTATATTAATCAGTTCTGGTACTTTACTGGATCAGAGACTGCATTGAATTTCAAATGTGTATGGAAAACATATTGATCTCATGTTCTCTCCGGTCTGAATACGTTTTATTTCGTTATTCTCAAGTTTACTATTTATTTTTCATCTCATCTTTATCAACACAGGCTGCTATTGTGACGAATTTACGCTACACTCTAATGGTTGTTGGTACTAAATACTCATTTGGTATTAAGCAATCCGATATTATATATGATCCTCTACCGTTATATCATACAGCTGGTGGAATATGTGGAGTCGGACAAATGTTACTAAATGGTAATACAATTGTAATAAGATCGAAATTCTCTGCATCACAGTTTTGGCCAGATTGTGTAAAATATAAATGCACGGTGAGTTATTGCTATTATTATTATATTTATTTCAGCACATTATTTTCCTTCCCATTGTAATCACATTTCGATATTTACTACTCTTAAGTCGATTTTCTATAAGTCACTTGTTTATCTCGCCAAATGATTTATTATTGATATCCCTAACTACACCGTTCATCTTACCCATATCCAGTTAGCCAATCATAAACAAAATAGAACCTATCAAGTATATGCATCGTTTGAAGTTATTACACTACATTAAAACGGCGAGATAGCATCATTTAAGACGAATACCGAAGTAGTCAAAGTAGTAGTATGTGATATTAAAAAGAAATTATCAGGCATAGATAATGAATAAATTAACAGGATTAAGGATATAAAATAGTTTTGAAGCTTAGAATCTAAAGTCAGGTAAAGAGTGAGTGCATCTGAACCGTATCATCTGTCCTGAAGATAATATAAACGGAATAACAGAAATTACATGATTATTGATCTTACACAAATATTTTATACATAATGAGCAATGGTGTAATAACACTTAACTCGACAACTTGATGAAGATCGAAGAAAGAATGACTGATCTTTGTGAAAAAGCTTCATGCTTGAGAAAAAGAAATTCTAGTAGCAATCACTTCTGATTAAATTATGCTTAAATGACCTTAGAAAATATAATGGTTTATCGAATAAGGTAATAAGATATAAGTACTAATTGGGAGATATGGGCGAAAGTAGACCTGATTGATACGGAAAGATGGTAATTTAAGTAGTTTTAGTAATGATATTTTTGGTGACCTCAAGATCTACTATCCTATGACGAAACAAACCATCTAAGTTGCGTTCAGTGGTCTGACAAGCTTAAATATTTGTCATTCCATTTTTTTTTACCGACAACCAGTTTTTAAAGTGAAGATTAATTAAAAACATGATGTCATTATCCACTGATTCATCACTAACCCACTCAATACTCATTTTCTAAAAAACTGAAATTCCTAAGACAATTCGTGGTTAAACATACTGTAAATGATTTAGTAGTCCTTTTGAATGATCACTTAACTTTCAATTACTCAATTATTAATTCAAATACCTAATTTATTCTTATCAATCAAACTACAGTATTGTTCCACAAAAAAATTAGTAATAAATAGATGTAGTTTACAGTGTATTATGTGAAATAATATATTTTAACAAATATTTTATGTTGTTTCACATTTACGATAGTGGTGATTGTATCACAGAAGTTAAACGTCTTTCCATACATGGCAATAATCATTGGTTGTGATGGAAATGATTGACTACTTATTGAAATATAAACTAATCAAAATATTTACTATAATAATGAATAGATTAGATTGTCATGCTAAAATGACATATTAATTATGATAAGTTGGACTATTTAAGTTAAAATTATTTTTATATATAGTTGAAATCATTAGTCAATTGAAGCTAGACCACCATGGAAAACCTAGAAGCACTGGACAGTCATTTCATCCTATTGTGGGACTCTTCATAATTTCAACTATATATAAAAATTACTAAAAATCTCCACAAACAACCCCCTTAAAATTATTTGTTAGTTTCCGGTTTTATGTAAGAATAAAACGGTTAAAATGATTTTCGAATGTCAATCTACAAAAGACAATTTAAACAATTAAAATTGTCTAATTACTAAAACAAATTGTTATTTCATACATTCCTTCCTCTTTATTGATTACTCTACTTTAGAATAACCCCATTCATTCATTTATATGTACATATATGTTGTCAATGTCCTATTCGAATACATTTATTCATTGTGTTTTATATCTGATTAATATTATCAGAGGGTATGCAAAAAATCTAGTCATTTATTACTTATCAGCAATGTATCATATTATCAGAGTTCATCTTGTTTAGAACTGATTAAATTTACAAATCTGTTGTGTGATCAATGCGTTTAATGTAAAACCTTTTTGGTATTATTCATAAAAGTTATTATAAGTGATTGAAAATAAAAAAAACAACAACAGTGGGATGGCCGTTTCGTCCAGTGCTTCCAGGTTTTCAATGGTGGTCTAGCTTAGATGGATTCGTGAATTCAACTGTTAAAAGACTGCAATTTCCACAAAGCCCCGGACTGATAATTCCATATTTCATATATTTAGTTCATCAAATAAAGTACCTATTAATGTGAAGATGTGAAAAAAACTCGAATAAAAGCGTATACAATCAATTTAGGGTAGGGAAAAAAGAATCTAAATATGATATTTGAAAGAGAAAATACAATTTTACCTCAGTAAATTATATTAGTCATAAACAAAGATACATTTTTACTTATTCGCGCTGATGAACGTATGAATAGTGTTTTAATTTAATTTCAGTTTAGTATTTTACTTATTTATTTCAACACATAAATATTGGTACAAGGAAGCACCAGATAAGTATGCGCCTCACAAATCTCATTTGATTTGTGTGAGGGCTGTGATACTGCTCAGGTGCCCAAACTGAAGCAGGTGGTTTTCTTAGGGGGCCACACCCCGAGCCTTTGACCTGAAGGTCTATTCCACAAGGCAGTGGAGCATCGTGAGGAGATGCAGTCCCATGGTAGCCGGTGACCAACGATTGATTCATATGCCATTTGTTCCCTCAGGATACTGGAGCCCATGTGCACCATTGGTTTGGAATCAGGGTTTTCCAACTCCTCTAGGTGGACCCTCCGTATCCACCAACCCAGTTAAAGCGCCGAACATTCGCTTTTCGTCCTCTCAATTTCGTAAACAACACCCCCGCGACGAGAAGGCAGTGAGTAGGACTTCCCTGTCAGAGGCTATATATTCGCGTGTCCATGTGAGAGCATTTGGAGAGGGAGAGCGGACTCTTCCCACTCTCGGCCGTACCAGGGCATTTGGGGGCAGTGGAACATTTCTATTTCTAATTTTATCCTTCTGAGTAAGTCATTTTTTTGGCTTTATCATGAGATATGGAAATAAGGACATGAATTTAATATTTCCCATCCTGTTTATACATTCGGTTTCTTACACAAATCAACAGAAAGAAATACATGTGTAAGTGTTATAATATTGTCTAATGTAGAATAAAATAAATAAGCTGTTACAGATACGACACTCAGTTTCTCGTACGCAGTTTATTTTTAAAAGAAATGTCAATTTCTAAGTGTAATTTTTGGTGGAGTTTAGTTTTCTGACCTCCTCCGGCTAAGCTATAAATCTTTAATTTTTCAATAATCAAATTGTTTATTTATCTGAATTGTACCTTTGTTCATTTTACTTTAAATTATACCATTATTTTTAATTTCTGTCGAAATCAATTGATTAGTATGATAACTGTAGTTTGATTTAAACATGATAAGTCTTGTTGATTGAACGTTATATTCGGATCTTAAGTTAGTCTCTTAACCCCCGAACTAGAACTACACAGCGACTTGAACACGAGAGAAGAGGCACAAAATATACGAGAAGCACTTGACTCCAAAGATTCATCTATGTACAGAAAATATAGGGTTTTTATAGTATTTTAAAGGTCCTTGCATTTTCCTGAAAATGCTAGAATGCTACTAAACATAGTAGCAGTGTATTAATCAGTTAATCAGAAACTCTACATGTGACTTTTCACTTTCGTGATATTTATAGCAAAACTTCTAATCAAACGCTGATTGGATAAAGTGCTTCTTAATGTTTGCTGAGCTTGTCATGTCTATTGCAAGCAATTTTCAGGATCATCACAACAGAACATTCTAAACGTTATAAAGGAATTATTTACTCAGATTGTTTATAATTTCATTAATACCCATACAATGTTTTAATCCGATAAGTGAAATTCTCTGAACAGTTGAGAATACTTCAAACTCTCAGTAAATTTCTTGCTATTTGATGAAGTGATTCTTAAAGTGTAATTATTGAAATTATACTAATCTTCTTAATTACTTACGACCTGTGTATGCCTGTTACCCCTCGTGGATCATAGTCCGCCAACCAGGATTTTCCAACTAGCTATGTCTTGAGCTCTCCTTCCCCGTTGTTTCCAAGTGTTATTCGTTCTTTTGATGTCTGGCTCAAATTCCCGACACAATTTGTCCTTTGTTCTTCCTCTTATTCTTTTGCCTTCAAGATCCCAAGTTAGAGCTTGCCTTCTGATACAGTTTGATTAATTATATTTAAATCGATAGTTGTACGACAAGCAGTTCATATGATCAGGTTATATATTCATCTACTTTGAATCAGAATTACTACTGATTTTAACGTTATCATCTATTTTGTGAAAGTTAAATCTGTGTTTTATCAGTCTATTTTCATATGTTTTTGTCAGATCGAATTGTATATTGTACAATAAGTTGAGTAATTTTCAACGGAAGCTCTGGTGATTAAATAAAATTGCTTGAAACTTAGCTCTAGTGTGTTTTGCTTTCAATAAAAAGCAACTAATAATTATGTCATAGCTCTTCTTCATCGATTAGTCAGAAAGTTTGTAATTGCCCGTGTAAACTTAACTAGCCCTGTTTTGTGTACACTTATTGGTTGTGAATCATATATTAAACATAGATTTTTGTATCTAGCTTCGTACTACGCTGTTTTTAGATAGTGATACTGCCTGATTGCAATGACTGAAGTAGGGATAGATAAGGGTAAACCCTTCATCCACTGATTGAAAGTCAACAGCTTTAACACCTAAGTCATTACCATTTCACTTCTTCTGTAGTGCCGCGTTCGTTAATCGTTCGTTTCGATAACCGATATAATTCTAATCTTAACGGCGCGTAAAATCAGAAGACAAAGGATAGCAGCAACTACAGTTTATTGTCGAATAACTCAGGTTCGAAAGCTAACAACACCTGAGCGAATATGAACGAGCGAGTGAGCGGCAAGCGAGAGAGCGAGGCGAAAGATGATGCGTATTGGAGATGGCTGGGAAGCCAACTCGATTTAAGCAAGCGTTAGTCAACATTTATAGTCAGGCAAAAATGAGTGACAGACATATGATGAATAAGATACGAAGTGTGTACACATATACGCTCATATAAAAAGTACTCAAGGTTAATAAGCAAATGATTAACAAGATCAAAAGATGACTCAATGTACAGGCGAATTGGCTTGGCCAGTAGCTAGGATAAAGTATATGGGCTTAAATAAACTGATACTACACTTCAATAATAATTTCTACTAGTATTGAATACTAATTTTTTTACGTTTAATACTTGATTAGTTTTTTATATCCCTTTTATGTTACTGCTTTGCTGTTTATTACTTTTACCTAATTCCTGTTCATGTGTATTATGATGAGAAAAATTAATTACTTTGTGACCTTAATTCTTATCCTTCGTTAATCATTTGTTAAAAAGACTAATAGGGCAAAGAAACATTTCCACTAGTATTTCATTAAGTCTATACACTAATTATAGATATATTTAACAATAATAATAATCATAAAATATATCAACCAAGTGGTAATCTATTAGACTGTATTACAGTTTCAACTATTTATGAATAGTTAACAAAACAGTTAAACAATGATATAGATAAAGTGATAAATATCCTAAGATATAAATTAATAAATGAACGAATTAGAATATGTGGTTTTGGCGTTTGATATTTCTTTGATGTGTTCATCCGTTTGCTAAATTTTTGAATGGGAAAGTTTCACTATAATCATTTATTATTGTATGATAAACATCTTAGCCATATTATTATCGGTTAAACGTTTTCTAGAAACTATCAGAAAGGAGGGTTTTGTGGAGTTTTTAGTAATTTTACGTAGATGAAATCATAAGTCAATTGAAGCTAGACCACCATGGAAAACCTGGAAGCACTGGACGGCTGTTTCGTCCCATTGTGGGACTCCTCAGCAGTGTGCATCCACGATCCCGCCTCACGAGATCCGAACCCAGGACCTATCAGTCTCGCGCGCGAGCGCTTAACCACTAAACCACTGAGCCGGTTGGCATCCAACGGTGTTAATGTTTAACTTCAACCAATCCACAAAGTTGAGCAACCATGAGGTATTTTCTGGAGTCCTAGTGAGAAACAGTAACCAGTGGAGTTCAACCAGGTCTATTGGGAGATATCAACTCACTGAAGACATTGGTGAATGGTTGCTCAATTTAGTGGATTGGTTGAAGTTAGACATTAACACCGTTGAATGTTGGCTCAGTGTTCTAGAGGTTAAGCGTTCACGCGTGAGACTGATAGGTCCTTGGTTTGAATCTCTCGAGGCGGGATCGTGGATGCGCATTGTTGAGGAGTCCCACAATGGGACGAAACGGCCGTCCAGTGCTTCCAGGTTGACTCATGATTTCAACTATATAAAGTTTTCCAGAAACCTTATGACTTTAATTCTTTAGTCTAAATACACTAACTCTATATTTTTGAAATAACTTCTTTTAATTATTCCACTGTCGACTCTGTAAATAATCTTATCAAAACGTTTGCAAATCAATGAACCTGTCATAAAAAGAATAACCTATCGTTGATGATATTCTAAACAACTGTTTTTTTTTATAGTATTAGAATAGCATTTATTAGTATTACCATTATTATTATTATTACTATTATTGTTATTATTAAATTTTCTTTGCTTTACCAATTCAACCACATGTTTTTGAAATGAATCAGTGTTTGATGTATCTGTTTGTATTAGTAGTGAACCATAACAACATTTGTTCATGTATATATGTATATATATGAACAGTGGGTCAAATTTTGACGTAAATATGACAAGAATATACTGTATTGGTGTAACCTTTGATGATGTTCATTTCTTCTATGAATTAATGTTTTTGTTGTTTTTTGTTTTACTGTACATCCTATCATTCCTAAATGGAAGTATTAAACTGATCATAAGAAGGCGTATTTATTTATTTAACTTCTACAACTTTTCTAGTTGATATCATGGACTAACGTTAGATAATCATTAAAAATCAGGATGTATTAAACAATTGTTTCATTCTATTATGTGCCTTCTTAGCAGTGCACATCCACGATCATACTGTTGATGTAAACTAATTTCTTCAGCTTTTACCTTGAGCACTTAACTTTTAGACCACTGAGTTGACATCCAATGATTTACACTTTTAGTCATAATTAATTGTCAGTATAATTCAATCATCTACCAGTGCCATTGGTAAGGAACTGTTTCACTGCCCAGCACGACTAAAGTTCACCAGTTTGTGTTGTAGACTAAAAAATTCAACTATCCTCATAAACCCTTTAGATTAATTTTACAACTTTTGTTTATAGAAAAAGTGATAATCAGACTAATAAATTGTATTATATGAGATCATTCATCACTATTCATTGTCATTCAGTCAGTCACAACGTAGAACCTGGTACTTATTTACATCGGTTCAGGCTGCCACACCCCATTAGCACAGAGATGGAATTATCAGATTGAATCCCAGAATAGTGGAGGTAGTAACAATATGAATGGGGATTAAAAAGATTAGGCATCGAAGATACAATTCGAGAAAATATAAATTATTGAAATAAAAACAAGAAATATTTGTGAGGAATTCATAAGGTCAGAACAAAGAATGCATACATTTACGCCCTCGCAAACAGCTTAGATCCATGTCATTCAAGGTCTCTAAACATTGGCTATAATAATCAAACAGATCCCAACCGGGTATTCTACTCCTATTAACAAGACTTAGTCCCGTTGCCGGTGACTTCATGAACTGATCCCATGCTTTCGTCTGGCCGCCCCTCTTTTTTAGCCTACTCCTACATTACAAAACATGAATCATCGAGGTAGGTGGTGATTAGGCATACGTAACACACGTCTCAACCACCTCAATTGATGAAGATTTACTACTACATAAATCTACTTGCCATCTTTACTCGGGACTCAATTCCTTAACCTAGGGATCGCTTATTCGGTGGTGGTTCATTGTAGTTTGATCTGTCAGTATTTACAGCTGATAAAATATTCAAACCGTCTTGTTATACACATCAAATAAGCTACTGGATATGTAATGATAAACTATGAATGCTCTTGGATCGGTTTGTCAATAAATGCACTTTTAAATTCTGTAGATGGGTTCCTATGTTGTGTAATTAAATAGTAAGTTTTAATAATGGCTTATTCGTTCATAATGTAATTTTGTTTAGTTTGTATATTAATGAGTGTAACTTAATAAACTTGATTTTTAGTGATTATTACTATCATTACTATAGTAATAATTATTGTTACTATTCATATTATTGACAACTAATATTGTAGTGAACGAGAAAACCAGTGCCTAAGTAATTGCTCGCTGATACTTACTCATATGCTTCTAGCTTTGTGGCCTGCGTCATTTGATAATAAACTATAGTTGCAGCTTCTCTTTGCCTTCTGATTTCATGCTTCGTTGAGATTTGTATTATAACGGTTATCGAGGTGAAAAATTAGCGAAGCATTGCACTACAGAATTGGCGACCCTGACGAGCGAACACGGACCGAAATTGGTAACTTCAACGTATGGACACAAAACAATTTTCGACGATATAATCTAATTCCGAAAATTCAACGCGCTTCGTCTCATAATCGGATTATTATATGGATTATAATCATAATTGTAGATTTATTATATCACTATTTTAATTACACGTACGTTATCTTATAAACATTATTGAACGTAACCATAATAATCATAATAAATAACGATAAATAACAATTGATACATTGGTGCAATTTAGTAAGTCTGTTCTGTTATAAGTTGTATCATTTGTTATTATCATTGTTTTTGTTCGTCCATTTTTCTTTGTGACATTTACATTATATTCGTGTACTATTTAATTTCTTTTGTAAACATGTCTTCCGAAAATACTATGTCAAGTTTGCAGCAAACCCCGTCCGTGAGGACTCTTAATCTTCCTGTCCCCTCTTTTAAAGTTACTGACCCGCAGCTTTGGTTTATTAGACTCGAAAATTGTTTCCTGGCTAACCGCATTAACTTTCAAAGAGGTAAATTTGGCCTCATAAGCACACTACTCCCAGATGAAGTAGCAGATAGCGTACGAGAAGCGTCAGCTAAACCGGACATTGAAAAGCCATACGACGTATTAAAGCGAGCAGTAATTGAAGCTGTCTTTCTAAGTGACTAACAAGCTGTTGAACAGCTTCTTAACCAATTACAAATGGGGCATAGAACTCCATCACAACTAAAACGTTATATGAAAAGTCTACTGGGCGATGGAAAAATAGACAACCGTTGACAGATGCATTACGGGGACACGCCAGGACATTACAATTATCAGCAGGGGCGATACAGGCCTTCGAGATCGGTGTAATATCTTGAAGTGTTGCCGCACAATTCTGAATAAAACCCCTAATAATTTACTAGTCCCAAAAATCGTCGTAATTTCTTCCGTGAGTCGGGTAACGGATAGTCTCTGATGGCATCGATTTCTGTTGAGATCGGTGTAGTACCTTGAGAAGTTTTAATGTGGCCTAAGAACTGTAAGGATCCCTTTCCGAACTCACACTTCTCAACGTTTATGGAAATGCCATGTTCTTTTAGTTGCACGAATAATTGTCGTAGCTGCTGTATATGCTCGTTCATAGTAGTGCTGGCAACTAGTAAATCATCGATATACGCGCATACTCCGGGCAAACCTCTGATGACCTGGTCGATAAATCGTTGAAAGGTTTGCGCTGCGCTAGTCAGTCCGAAAGATGCGTAGGAATTGATATAGCCCAAACGGGGTCGTTACCGCTGTCTTTGGTATGTCCTGTGGAGCGACCGGGATGTGATAGTATGCTCTAACTAAGTCGATCTTCAAGAAGACAGTAGCGCTTTCTATACTGTAAGTAAAATCGTGGATGTGCAGTATAGGATATCTATCGGCTACTGTTTGCTTGTTGAGTGCTCGATAACCTCCACGTGGCCTTATTTCTCCATTCTTTTTCGGGGCCATGTGTAACAGGGGTGCCCACAGGCTGTTTGAAGGCCTTACAATGCCCAACCTCATCAACTTGTCAAGTTCCTGTTTTGCAATTGCTAGTCTTCTTAGCCCTGCGTTAATTGGTGGCCCGTTCGTTATGATATAGTGCTGAATGGAATGCTTGAAATCCGCATTACTGTAAGTTACTTTCAAAAGTTCGGGAAACTCCTTTAACAAAACAGAACAGACTTACTAAATTGCACCAATGTATCAATTGTTATTTATCGTTATTTATTATGATTATTATGGTTACGTTCAATAATGTTTATAAGATAACGTACGTGTAATTAAAATAGTGATATAATAAATCTACAATTATGATTATAATCCATATAATAATCCGATTATGAGACGAAGCGCGTTGAATTTTCGGAATTAGATTATATCGTCGAAAATTGCTTTGTGTCCATACGTTTAAGTTACCAATTTCGGTCCGTGTTCGCTCGTCAGGGTCGCCAATTCTGTAGTGCAATGCTTCGCTAATTTTTCACCTCGATAACCGTTATAATACAAATCTCAACGAAGCATGAAATCAGAAGGCAAAGAGAAGCTGCAACTATAGTTTATTATCAAATGACGCAGGCCACAAAGCTAGAAGCATATGAGTAAGTATCAGCGAGCAATTACATAGGCAAATTTATAGTCAAACTGTATAAGGGCGCAAAAAGACAAAGCAAAAGTTAATAATAAGATTTGAGGGAATATATATATAAGGAGGAGGATGAGTTATCAAATGGTATTTAAGCAATCAACGTTTTGGCTAGTCTGTCAAGTGCTCTAGTGATCATAACAGTACAAATTTATATACGAATTACTACTATCCAAATAACAATGACTGTTAAGTAAGTCAATAAAAGGCTTAACCAAAATTAACGATAATCGAAATTGGGTGTAGGATAGTTGCCATAAGCAATAATTGAAAAACCAGCAAATAACTGTTCAATGCTTCTTGATTTTCAACAACTATCTAAATAAGGTTAGCAATCTGTGATATCAACTAAAAAATTAACTTGAAATTAATAACATGGAATCATCATTGAACGTTAAATAAACATAAGTTAGGGATTAAATTACAATGAATTGGTCGATATAGATAAGTTAATGAGAATAAGACCACTTAATTCCATAGCTAGGAGCTAATCTATAAAGTTCAAACTCTTGCAAACTAATTTCATATAAGTAATGGGAAATGAAGTGCAACAAAATTGATTTTTAGACAATTCACTGACTGATTAATTGGGAAAAAAAAGAGTCAACTTCACTAATATATTATTATTACTTGTAATAACGATAGGATTAAGCGAAAGGAAAATAAAAATAATTAATGGAAACACTAATTGTTCACCAATCCACATATATCTTTGTACTGTTATGATCACTAGAGCATATGACAGACGAGCCGAAACGTTGATTGCTTAAATACCATTCGATAACTCCTTCTTCTCTTCAAATATGTATTCACTCAAATCTTATTATTAGCTTTTGCTTTGTCTTTTTGCGCCCTTATACAATTTGACTATAAATTTGCCTATGTAATTGCTCGCGCTTGCTCGCTGATACTTACCCGTGTGCTTGTAGCTTTGTGGCCTGCGCCATTTGATAAAAAACTGTAGTTTCAGCTTCTCTTTGCCTTCTGATTTCATGCTTCGTTGAGATTTGTATTATAACGGTTATCGAGGTGAAAAATTAGCGAAACATTGCACTACATGTTCAATTAAGGTCAGTGTATAATGTAAACTATAAAATTCAATCACCTTTATAAACTCTTGTTTAACAGATCAAGTTCATTTTTTCAACAAATGACTATGTTTTATGTGAAAGTCGTTTTGATATAGAGAGCCAGTAAAAAATAATAAAAGGTTAGTCGATGGCAATCAGGAGTGACCTAGAAGACAAGTGCATTTCATTGGCTAAGAAATTAGTCGATTTCCTAAGGATAGAGTGTTATGTGTTTATGAATGAGTATTTGTGCATTTTATTCGGTAGCCCAATACACCTTCTCGCCCACTCTTGTGTTCTCGCTCAAATGTTCATTTGTGAGGAAGGGGTTAGCGCGTAACACGCCGTGTATCAGTATCAGATTTTGGACACCGTCCATCACAACACATTTTACATATGTTTATACTTTCTGACCAATTGTTTTTCAAATAATTGTCATAAGAACTACAATTAGATTGGAATTATTGTTTTTCCTCTTTAAGTTAAATTTCTCTTTTTTCATTCCAGGTTGCTCAATACATTGGAGAGATATGTCGTTATCTTTTATGTCAACCTGTAAGACCAACAGATAAACAACATCATGTACGAATTGCATTCGGTAATGGTTTACGACCACAAATATGGAAAGCATTTCAAGAACGCTTCAATGTAAAACAGATTGGAGAATTTTATGGTGCTACAGAGTCAAATGCTAATATTGCTAACATGGATAATAAAGTGAGGGAGTGCCCATCAATATAAATTACTTTTTATTTGTAATTGTGACATTTTTAAATGTAAATTGTTCCTACCCACTCTTTTGGTTATCTCAGTTTTTTTTAATTTTCTCAATTGTAAGAATAGTTTTAGATAGTCAGGGATATACACATTAAACAAACTATATTTCACCGAGTTATTATCATCACTCTTTATTCTGCGTATTAAAATGAAAATTACATTTATTGAAAACGAGTGAGCCAATGTTTTACTTCATTTTCAATTAAAATCAGTTCCTACCTTTTTATTGTTATCAAAACTAGTCTCTACGTTTTTAAATGTTACTTATTTGCTGAGTAAAGATTAGTGTATTCGAAAATTGTGTGTATGTTTATCGATCGAAGTGATTGGAAGGCGTATTGTGTATATACCCAACAACCGCTTACCGTGACGCGATGATGGTTTGTGTAGGAATAGTTTAGAAAAAAACTAGGAGTACTCAAACTAAAATTTAGGATCTTTACATGAAGTTGCTGACCATTGATCTGAAACGTCTTGGTAGGTGCTGGCTATCTGGTTGGGTTTCGCGTGGTTGTAGTAACCGCTAGTAGAAAATGAGTGACAAGGCTCAAAATCAATAGCATACACTCCTTGAATTCTCATAGATCCTAACTTTCAAAATCATTTCATACATTTTATTCCGTGAATGTATTCAGTCTTCTCAATTCATATTCTCTATACTGAGTTATTTTTATTATAAATAGTACAATCACTTCTACTACTTTGGTATTCATCTTGATAGTTCCATCTATTTATGGTGGTTTAGTGTAATAATCTGAATTGATGTACATGTGTATCAGGTTTTACGTTGCATATGGCTGACTGAATTTGAGCTACATTGTTTGCATGAGGTTTAGTAATTTTATTCAGCTTGCTAAGTTCTTAATTACCCGAAAAGCTGTTCTAATCTGTAATCTACTGGCTGAAAGTCGAGTATTGCAATCACTTATCTATTAGCCTAATTTTTCAGCAACGTAGCTTATTCAATTTCTAAATGAAATACTTTGTATAGTTCAATCATCTGTTAATTTATGTTAAGTTTTTGCTTTTTCATACACCTAATTTATCTATTTAAATCAAGGCATATGAAAATGTACATTGGTATTATTGTATATTACATAATTGACCGAATATGCTTCCCAAATGCCCTAGTACGGCCGAGGGTGGGTAGAGTTTGCTTTCCCTCTAGAAATGTTCTCGTATGGCCATCCGCATATAGCCACTGTCAGGGAAGTCTTACTGCCTTCTTGCGGCGCACTCATTGTCTACGGAATTGAGGGAACTGAAGGCGAATGTCCGGTGCTTAAACTAAGTTGGTGGGTACAGTGGACCCACCTAGGGGAGTTGGAAAACTCTAATTCCTTTCCAAAAGTGCTTAAGGGCTCCAGGATCCTGAGGGGACGAATGGCGTCAGATCTCCCTGCTGGTCACCGGCTACCATGAGATTCCATCTCCTAACGTTGTTCCACTGCCGTGTGGATTAAACCTCTGGGTCAAAGGCTTGGGGAGTGGCCTCCTGAGAAAGCTGCCTGCCTCAGTTTGGTCACTCGAACAGTATCATAGCTCACACAAAAATTTAATTGTGTGGTGCATATATATTTTAATATCCTTTTGTACCATTGTGCATATATTTAAGTAAATAAACAATTATGAATTTTAACAGTTGAATTCATGAGTTGATCTAAGTTAGACCGCCATTGAAAACCCGGAAGCATTTGACGGCCGTTTCGTCCTAATATGGGGCCCCTCAACTGTGCGCACCAACGACCTCGCGTTTGAGACTCGAATCCAGGACAACCTCCACAAATCCCCATTCTGATAATCATGTGCTCACTAGCGACTAGCTCCAAGATAGATTACCTGGAGTTCTAGTGAGAAACTGACTAGTGGAGTCCAAGCTGTGTCGGGTGGGGACAGTTATCCACCTCAAACAAAGGATAAAGGGTTGCGCAAAATCATGGATTGATTGAAGTTAGACATTAACGTTGTTGGAGACCGTCTCAGGTGTCTCGAGGTTAAACGTTCTCATGCAAGACTGAAGGTCCTGGGTCCGAGTCTCACATGCGGGATCATGGGTGCTCACTGCTGATCGACTCGTGAATTCAACTGTTAAAATTACCATAATTCCCACAAATCACTATTCTAAATATATGCATTTATTCGATTGTATTTCTTTTTAATGTTTGTTTAGATGTTTATTAATCTTTAGCGTATACTATCATGAAATGGTACATTGATTAGTGGATCACATCATTGATTTCAGTGACGTGATTATATTTTTAGTAGGCGTAATATGAAATATTTCTAATTTCTACTAGTGTCGAAGATTTACAAGATGACATTGTTTGTCTGCTTTGGTCTACTAGTCGAAAAGAATTATCATAATTCAAAGTTCGTTTTTTCGTAAATTTTATCACCTCATCCCCATATTGCCGTAGATTTTTAAAATTACTAGCAGTTAATATAATTGTCTGTTTTATAAATTCATCAACCTTGTTATGCTTTCTTTGCCTACCTTTTTTTCAGTTTGGTGCAGTTGGTTATGTTTCAAAAATCCTTGATGGTTTTTATCCATGCTATATCATTAAAATTGATGTAAACACTAAAGAACCTATTAGAGATCCCGTAACTGGATTATGCATACTATGTGAACCAAATGAACCTGGCCATTTGGTAGCACGTATTGGTTCAAATAATCCTTTTCGAATGTTTGATGGTTATGTTGATTCGGAAGCTTCCAAAAAGAAAATTATTCGAAATGTTTTACACAAGGGTGATTTATGGTTTGCTTCTGGTAAGAAGTTATTAAATATATATCATTGCTATGTTGTGAGCCTATTTTGAAATGCTACTTGTTTCAACACTCCATAGAAATACAGTTACTGTTTGAATATTTTGTTAACAATGTTTTTGAGTATAGGGATGCGTAACAAAGTTTTTTTCAAGGTCATAGGTACAGTTCTTTTATGAGCACTAATGTGTTTAGAATGTCATTGAATATAGGAGTGTTTTAATTGATTTTATAAAAGTTACGGTGTTTAGACTAGACGTTGATAATTAAAATTACCTTTTATCCTAGGCTTGACACAACTGAGTGAGAATAATAAGGACATCAGTTCAACAACATATGGAAATGAGAAGCAAAGATTAATCTATAATTTTAGACAAAACCAATCCTCCAAGTTTGCTTCGAACTGATGTTACCCAGCTTTTTGTGATCTGAGACGTTACCATTGAGTTATTTGTTTTACAACTGACTTCTTGCAGTATTTAGTTACTTACATTGATTGATCGTTCAGCATTGACTGATATGTTTATCTAGCTCTTAGTGTTGATTGAATTATATCAATCAAGCCGCAATATGGTCTACGTGACTCAACAATAGATTCATTGTACAAATACCTCAAGTCCTACAGAAAGTTAATCTGGGCGCGAATAGCCTGGTCATAGTTTCTCAGGCTGTGGAACTTAGTGGCTCGGTCTAAAATTCAACAGTGAACACCATTTCCTTGAAGATGGTAGATATGCCTTGTGGACGAATACCAACTAGCACGGAACCTGGGTCCAGAGTTTTCTACTTGTTACTTCTAATTACCTAACATCTAAAAATAGTACACATGATAGCCCATCACGTAGATTAGTGGATACATTGCAGCTTGGTCAATAGGATTCGATCAGCAATAAAAGTCAAATAAACATAACATTAGCTAATACTTAGTGATCAATTAGTGTAAGAGATAAGTCTTTTTGAGAAAACTTTTATATTTCAATAAGGAGTGTCATATGGACAAATATTACTCAGTACATTTTATTTGTATGACCTTAGAATACAAGTGATAATACAGGTTATTAGGTTAATCACAAGATAAGAGAAGAGATTGAAACAAACTGTTAATGACTTCTTAATTATTGTACCATTTCGGTTAAATCTTAATTGTAGTAATAATAAGTTTTAGAAGTGATTAACAAGTCCATAAAACTAGTCAGTGTAAATTCTGTAAAATAAATAAATATTGTCCGAGTAAGTTACTGCAGCCTATTTATTTACTCATTAGACTTATAAATTTTCTCAATATGACTACATGTTGTTCGTGATTTTAGGATATCAATACTATTTTATCTAAATCCTGCTAAAAACTGTCGTAAACAAGCTGAATACTTGATTAACGACACATCTGTCACTTATATCTTCACTACTGTTGAAAATTTGCTGAACCAAGACATAGAATATGATTATTATCAATTATTACTCAATGCTCAATACTTAAGGACATTAATCAATTTCAGTGCTATTCAATTTTAACTTCATTTTACGTGATCAATCTATCTATCTAACTTAATAATCTGATTGCGTAATATTTTTTTTGCAGCAATTTTATTCATTACATATTTGCTGATTTCGAACTTACTTAATTCTTATTCTTACGTAACAATTTGTTATTGACTAACTTGTCTTATTTTTAGATTTATTTCTACATCCGTTAAGTTTCTAACTGATACGTTGCTCAAATGATCAATTATCATTTATTTGCAATTGATTTTATCCTTATACTTATACATTAGGATAGAGCCTTAATGAAGAACTAATTGGGAAGGAAAATTGCTTTCTGCACAACTTCAGTCAGTCAGCTACAACACAGGACCAGGCACATTTATGCATCGGTCCGAGTTGCCATACCCCGTTAGCACAACAAGATGAACACCGGATTCATAGAAGTAGTTAATTTAGTTGTGGTAGTGTATAAAAGATAGGTTGTGTATAAGGATATAGTATAGGAAGGAAGAAAGTTATGAAGCAATTTTAATCTTAAGGTTTAAGGGAAGATAAAGAGTGTATACACCTACACCATTGTGATCGATTCTGAGCCATGTCACCTAGAGTCTCCAACCATTGGTTACATTGGTTACGTTACAAAATAAGTTCTGTTCAACTTATTTTGTAACGTCTTAATTATGCTACTTTAGACATAAGTTTTAGACTTGTGGATACTGAATCATTTAGATTCATATTTATGTTTGGAAGAATTCTTGAAAATATTGCGAATTCATACTGGCGTAGTTTTGAATATTATAGTAATATCACAGTATCGAATGTGTTACTTACATAGCTGATATTATGTCATATTAATTACTGGTTCGAATAAATACTTCGTTACTAAGCCATTCGTACTTTTATTAAAATCATCTTAATCAACTTTCACTTGTTGTAACTCTAATACTGGGTATTGTACTAAGGTTTGAAGCACACTGGTTGTGTGGTGGTTTATGTTGTTACTCATTTGTTCAAACCGAAATAGATGAATCATCTTAGACTTCTTTGACCTTATTGTATTAAAAGTCGTTCGGTTTAACTATTAAACCCATACAACATTGTTGTCACTCTCTTTCGTTAATCTTGAATCTATCGAATGTCTTTTAATTAACCATAAATCAATATAAAGTTGTAATTGTAATCGAAAGAAGGAGTAAACCTATTTCAATTTATGATATTTTTGATGTAGATAGCTTTTAGGTGGAGTTCTGTTCTCTGAGCTGGATGGTTTGGTCGTGGAACTTTAATTGTTCTTCTGAACATCGTCGGCATAAATCTTTCCACGACCAAACCATACAGCTTAGAGGACAGAAACTCACCTAAATCATCCAGCTGAGCTACAAATCTCCACCATCTCATATAGTTTTTTTTATTTTTAAGTTATATATATATATATATATATATATTTATGGTAGATCATACAAAATTACTATTAACAAATTATATTTTTGAGACTAAGATTTACTCCTTGGCTAAATTGTCCCATAAAAAAAAAATACTTAAACGTCTTTTTGTTCTCTTTTAATTTAAGGGGATTTAATGTGCTGTGATGATTTGGGTTATATATACTTTATCGATCGGTTAGGTGATACATTTAGATGGCATGGGGAAAATGTATCCACTGCAGAAGTTGAACGTGTTTTAGATCAAGCTATTGGAACATTAACTGGAACTGTATTCGGTGTTTCTATTCCTGGAACAGAGGGAAAAGCTGGAATGGCTGCTATTGCATTAGAAGGATTAAAACTTAATTCTACAGAAGAAGAAAATTTGGTTCATCGAATAAATAAAGAGTTTACAGAGCACTTGCCTCCTTATGCACGTCCTATATTCTTACGGTTGTGTCAAAATCTGGCTATGACTAGTATGTTAAATTCACTTCTTTTTTACTCATCATTATAATCTTTATGTCACTGATTAAGCGTTCTTTTTTATGTAGGTAGGTTTATATTTCACATAATGTCATACATTTAAATCAGGGCTCATATCAGAACGTTCTTATTTTATTTTCCTCGAATTCAAGTTTATTAGTATCATTATTAAAAAGGATTTGAATTATCCTGTTGTTAGCGAAAATGGATAGTGGCTAGCAGTGGAATCCAGGATGCGCGTTTCGTCCTATTCAGGACTCCTCAGCTGGATGTGCCTCCATCTCAGAGTTGATGTTCACTCTGGGGCTCGGACCCAGTACCTTTCGCTTCAAAGGCCATCGTATTATCCACTCAGCTACTGAGTCCTGATAGCCACTTGCTTGTGAAATGGGATGAAGTTTAAATTCACTTGGTATTGTTTGTTTGAATCTTCCCATTGATGTTTACGACTGCAATTGATCAGTCTCTTATTGGCATATGTGCATACTGTGAGTATTGCCTCGATATATTTCAAAGCATGTAAGTCACGATTGAAAAGCTTTACGGTCTCATCAACTGACTCACCATTTCTACCGGAATGTTACTCTTAATTTCAGGATTACTTATTCGGTTATATAATAGGCATATATTATAAGCATATAATAAGAACCTACACAGATCTCTGTTAGTCGTAAGGTATGTTTCGCACCCATTAAATATTCAGTAACAAATTAATGAATAATACACTTTATCTTTTACCAAGTAACGAACATCTGGGTTACATAATAGATGTTGAATTTTCTGTTATTAATGTGTATGGGAACTAATTAGCAATTAAACTGTCTGAAATAGTATTTATTGGCAAATTAATTTTACTTACATGCTAAGTAAATTTAAATCAAAATCTGGTTAACGGATGGTAATTCCGTTTGTTAAGCTCAATAAGTGTTTTTGGGATTTCTGATTCAGAATCCTGTTACAATACTCTCATACTTTCTACCTCATTCATCATCCCTGTACATTAAATGATACTTATCATCCTTCATATCTCTAGATAACCTTGACAATTTTCAATATTTGAACAAGTTAAAGTATTAACCAAATAAACATTTTTAAATCAAAATGCACTGAGTTACATTCATCAAATGAAGCTTACAGAATACTTGTTAATAGAGTCGTTTATACTTCACAGTTCATCATGGAAGACATTATATATGTATGTTTGATATTTTATGGGCTTTGAAATTACCTAGCTGAGTATTAAATTATCCGAAAAACGACAAATCATCTGTAACGAAAGTTTTCAATGTATGGAGTAAAACCCATTAATGTTGAGTGAATGATAGTTAATGTGTAATAAACCTAATCTTTACAAATCGTTCTGATTTTTATTGTTAATTTTGCACTTTTAATGCACGTTATATAATATTATAACATGATACACATGATCTATGTAAGCGAAGCTACCACGTGATTGAACTTGATTGTAATTAACTGACTTAATTGTAAAATCTTAGTAGAATACAATATTGGACCTAAATGTTTGATTTATATACTTCCTTTTGTAAATTTGAGTGTAATAAAAAAAGGAAACCATAGTACAATCCCACTATTGTAGTGAACGAGAATACAGGTGGTGACAACCAAATGTATTTTAGGACAAAATTACAGAACACTTTGGTAAAATATGAGAACCATACATTGAGTACTTCTTTTGCAAGTTAACATCATTTTTGCTTCACATTCTGTATGATTCTCCCTGTTCTCAATTTTTTTCGATTCCTTCTTCTATTCTTTTCATCTTCTTAGCCTTCTGCTGCCAAGGTTTCCACTTCCGATTGGTGTTACATACTACTTATATCTGTTGACCACACTGTAACCTATTAAATAAATTGAATATGTCAAGCGGTTTTCACTAATGGTACTTTTATTCATATCCATTCATTAGATAGATTACTATAGTTCTTGTCCAGTCGTGCGCTATCATCTTCCATCCTACATGTCTAAAGTGTAGATATTAAGAACACTGACACACTTCAAGTGTCGAATCATCTGTTGTTTATATTTGTCTGGCCTATATATTTTTATGTTTCACAGGGAATTATGCACACCAATTTAATTGCTGGCTTACTCTCTCAATTTCGAGTTTATTTATTTATTTTTCTGAATTTACTATTTCATGTGAGTGGTATTTTTTTACTGCCATTTTCTGTCATGTTCTTATGCATATGTCATGCGCTGAATATGGTGAATCAATATATTCCAGTCAGATGTTGATTGGTGATATGTAACTCAGACAGTAATTCAACTGATAAATGCATCGATCTAGTTCAATAGAAAAAGACATCCAGGCTGCGATCTGGATTATTTTCAATCAGTCATTTTGAAATACTATAAGGTGCAATATGATACAGATGCATTCACTCTCTATCTTTCTTTTAATCTTGAATTCCATCATCTCTTCATACATACTCTTCCACTTCTTTTTTAAAACCATATTCTCTTGGTTTAGTCTTTCTTTTTACCATTATTATTCCTGGATTATTTCGGTCTCTTTTATTATTTTCATCTCGTTATGGTAATCTGGTTTGGTTTACTTTATTTATTTGAACACATAAATATTGGTACAAAGGGGCACCGAATACATATGCGCCACACAAATCTCATTTGATTTGTGTGAGGGCTGTGATACTGCCCGGGTGCCCGGATTGAAGCAGGTGGTTATCTTAGGGGGCCACACCCAGAACCTTTGATCTAACGGTCTCATCCACAAGGTAGTGGAGCATCGTGAGGAGATGCAGTTCCATGGTAGCCGGTCACCAACAATTGATTCATACGCCATTTGTTCCCTCAGGATACTGGAGCCCATGTGCACCATTGGTTCGGGATCAGGGTTTTCCAACTCCCCTAGGTGGACTCGCCGTGTCCACCAACCCGGTTAAAGCGCCGGACATTCACTTTTGGTCCTCTCAATTTCGTAAACAACACCCCCGCTACGAGAAGGCAGTGAGTAGGACTTCCCTGTCAGAGGCTATATACGCATGGCCATGTGAGAGCATGTGAAAAGAGAAAACGGACTCTTCCCACTCTCAGCCGTACCAGGGCATTTGGGGACATTCATTTAATCTGTTGATAAAAATATCATTAAGAACTATAGATTCATATTTCACCTACTTCAATGTGACATAATTACGTAAGATAATTTATTTCACCAATAGTAATGTTATGAACGAAGACTTATGAGGGGAAAACCAATTTGCTGTTTAATGCACAATCACCCAGTGGTTTAGTATAATGTGAAAATCATACATCATTTTCACATCTTCTTTGAATTATCTCTTACAAGCTTCATTAATCCTACATTCCTATTGTTATCTTGATTACTTTCAGTTTTCTACTCTCTTTTCTTCATTTCAATTTTCTCAATCTTCTGCTCGCAGACATTCCACTTCTGACTGGTGTTATATACTACTTATATTTGCAAACATACGTAGCATACACCATAGCACCACATTAAACTCCATAATAATAATAACTTTGAAAAAAACAAACAAACAATAGAACTGATAACTAAACTTTGTCACATTAATATTCATGTGTTAAAGTTCTGTTGTTTTTCTTTCTTTTTTTTGTACATAAAATTCGTTTTTGTCTATGAATTCATAATATAATATTTACTATCCAAGCTTTATCTATTAAAAACGAAAGATATCTGTTCAAGAGGGAAAAAACTAAGTTCCAGTCTCAAAACTTAAAAAAAAACACGACAAAGAACGAAAGAATTAAACTTGATTATTCATTGCACTGCTCAAGCTCATACACACCCACACACCATGAAAATGATATTATATTAAAAAAAAAGCAAACAAACCTTGTTTTTGATATATTGAACTTGTAGTAGTGTTTGTGCTTCTTATTTTTAAAAATAAGGTATCACGGATAATAATAGATACTGTAATATATTAGGAACAATTAGTATAAAAAATGTATTTAAAACACTCATTCTAACTACATTTCCATTCTTGAATATTAAAGATTTCCATTGTGAAGATTAGAACAACATATGTAGGCGAACAATTGTTTTCATTTATTTTGTTAATTAGAAAGTTACTTACTTACTTACGCCTGTTACCCCTCGACGAGGAGCATAGGCCGCTCACCAGCATTCTCCATCCAACTCCGTCCTGAGCCTTCCTTTCCAGTTCTTTCCAGTTAACATTCATCCTTTTCATATCTGCTTCTATTTCCCGATGTAATGTGTTGTTCGGCCTTCCTCTTTTCCTCTTCCCTTCATCATTCCAAGTTAGGGATTGCCTTGTAATGTACATTGGTGATTTCCTTAATGTATGTCCTATCCACTCCCAACGTCTTTTCCTAATTTCCTCTTCAGCTGGAAGCTGGTTTGTCCTCCCATAAAATGCTGTTGCTGATAGTATCCGGCCAATGGATGTTGAGTATTTTGCGTAGACAACTATTTATAAATACTTGTACCTTCCTGATGATGGTCGTAGTAGTTCTCCATGTTTCAGCTCCGTACAGTAGAACTGTCTTGACATTCGTATTGAAGATTCTGACTTTGAAATTAGTTGACAGTTGTTTTGAGTTCCATATATTCTTCAATTGTAGAAATGCTGCCCTTGCTTTGCCAATCCTCGCCTTTACATCTGCATCCGATCCTCCTTGTTTATCAACGATGCTTCCCAGGTACGTGAATGTTTCCACCTCTTCCAGAGTTTCGCCATCAAGTGTGATTGGGTTGGTGTTCTCCGTGTTGTATTTGAGAATCTTGCTTTTTCTTTTGTGAATGTGGAGGCCTATCGATGCAGAGGCTGCTGCTACATTTGCGGTCTTCATCTGCATTTGTTCGTGTGTATGAGAGAGGAGGGCTAGGTCATCTACGAAGTCCAAATGATCTAATTGATTCTGAGAAGTCCATTGTATTCCGTATGCCACTCAGATGTCGAAGTCTTCATAGAAGTACACCTATTTATTTTAAACACATATATATTGGTACAAAAGGGCACCAGGTACATATGCGCCACACTATTTGTGTGTGTGGGCTGTGATACTGCCCGGGTGCCCAAACCGAAGCAGGTGGTTTTCTTAGGGGGCCACACCCCGAGCCTTTGACCAAAAGGTCTGATCCACAAGGCAATGGAGCATCGTGAGGAGATGCAGTCCCATGGTAGCCGTTGACCAATGACAGGTTCGTCCGCCATTCGTTCCATCAGGATACTGGAGCCCATGTGCACCATTGGTTTGGAATCAGGGTTTTCCAACTCCCCTAGGTGGACCCTCCGTGTCCACCAACCCGGTTAAAGCGCCGGACATTCGCTTTTCGTCCTCTCACTTTCGTAAACAACACCCCCGCCACGAGAAGGCAGTGAGTAGGACTTCCCTGGCAGAGGCTATATATTCGCTGGCCATGTGCGAGCATTTCGAGAGGGAGAGTAGACTCTCCCCACTCTCGGCCGTACCAGGGCATTTGGGGGCCTTCATAATCCAGTCAATCATCAGAAGGAAGGGGGATGGGGAGAGTAGACAGCCTTGTCTGACTCCGGTCCTCACTGGAAATGCGTCTGCCAGCTGTCCTCCATGCACCACTTTGCAATGTAGTCCGTCGTAATTAGAAAGTATCACATGATAATGGGTTATCAATTTGTTTACTACTGTTGGCTAGAAACAACTTGTGTTATCAATGAAATTTGTTATTTTCGAATGAGTTTAGTAGGAAGTTTTGTTGCATTTACAAAATACAAAATACATTAATTACATTGTACCAATATATAGATAACTTGTGTGGATCACGTATTACTCATGCCCCAAACATTGACTACCACGGCGCTCAATGCTGACTCGCATTGGAGACGTATAGAAGAAATTTGGGGACGGTCGAACCAAAACGTGCTATCAGTCAATAAGGTCACTAACTTCTGGTCTGAGCCATGTTGGTAGATGCAGACTACTTGTTTGGGCTGAGCACGACTATCGTAACCAGTGGTTGAAAACACTGGATGAAATGGCTTAGAATCGATCACAATGACGTAGGTGTATATACTCTTTATCTTCCTTTATACTGTGAGATTAAGATCACTGTATATCTTTCTTTCTACGAACTGATTCGTTCTCCTTGTATCAAATCCTTATATGCAATCTTTCTTTTATATATTACTCCCATTGTAGTAACTACTTCTATGAGTTTCATGTTCATCTTGTTCTGCTAATGAGATATGGAAACTTGGACTGATACATATATGTGCCTGGTCCTACGTTGTAGATGACTGACTGACGTAAACGAAATTGTAAATATAAATGATATCTTCAACTTATATTTTGGTAGAGAGCAATAATATTTCTCAATGAGTCTCCAAATAAGGTTGAATTCATTTGAACACCTTCTTAGATGATTTGATGAAACGTAGTTTTATGAAAACAAATCTCATTTTAAATCTTGACAAATCAGATTTTTACTTAAATATTTGCATAATGTATGCTGATGTCTAGAATTATTCTTATACATATTCGTCAGTATGTGTGTGTATGCTATAATAGTGATTTAATTGAGTTGTCACTCAATACCGATGAAAAAAACTTTCGTGCTGTGTGTAGAGCGATGTTTTATTAGTGAGAGCGTTCAGCTTCCAATCATTAGGTCGCCAACTTATGTCCCACTCCATCTAATATAATGTAGCTCTTACAGAAGAAGTGTGACTCAAAGCTAACTACACAGATCTGTATTTTGTAAATGAGTTACTTTTCCATTTTTTTAGGTGCTTGTTCTTAAAATTGTCTATCATTATTATTAGTAGTATTTACTTTCTCAAACTTGTCCTACCTATTTTTCTTTCGAAAAAGATTTCGTCTCAAACTGTCAATAATAATTAGAATAAATTTTACGATCATTTTACTGTGTATCTCAGTCAGTCAGCTACAACGTAGGACCAGGCACATTTATGCATCGGTCCGAGTTGCCATACCCCGTTAGCACAAGAAGATGAACACCGGATTCATCGAAGTAGTTAATTTAGTTGTGGTAGTATATAAAAGATAGGTTATGTATAAGAATATAGTATAGGAAGGGAGAAAGTTATGAAGCAATTTCAATCTCAAGGTTTAAGGGAAGATAATTTAATATATAATAGTTTATATATAATGGTTTAATGTTATTTGGTTTCTAATATGGAAATATCAAGTAAAACTACTGAGAATTTAATTAGGTATCATTACGTCATTACAATTCTTATGTATATATTCACTTGATAATAAGATGATCGTAAGATTATTCGTAGTTTATGATGAGGATATTAGAAGCGTCTTACAGTGTTTAAGCTGAATGATTCGGTTGTGAATCTTTCATTATTCTCACCACTTGACTGTTGATGTTTAAAATTCCACTCCTCGGTTACGCAAGAAGTATTTTGAGTATTTTTCTAGTAAGTTTACTTTATTATCGTAATGTGGAAATTAAACTTTTCATATAGGACCTGAAATATTTCACTGTCTTAGATTAAAGACATTGAACTGTAATTTACACAGCTATAAAATTCATTCGTTCACATCTGCATATCACATTTTTTACGTGTTGATATTGATTGTTTACTGTTGTTGTATCGTCTTGGTTATGAAAAATTGTTATTTATCTTAGGAGTCCCACAATAGGACGAAACGGCTGTCCAGTGTTCCCAGGTTTTTCATGGTGGTCTAGCTTCAATCGACTAATGATCTCAACTATATAAAAAAACAAAATATAAACAATTTTCGATAATGCAATGAGAAGACGAAGTTTATCAGAGGTAATGTGATATATTAGCGCAATACATTTCGAACAATCTGATCACACATATACTTGTTAAGACATTTTTTATATGAAAATTAAAAGGTCAACTAGACAGGTTAAGGTAAGAAAATAAATAAAGTACACAAAACAATGTGATGACTTCTCTGGATAATAAATCAGCATTGATAAATAATAAATTATTTTTCACTGTTATAAAGATAATTGCCAAGATAAACTGATCAATTTAATGTAATTACACACTCAAGCATTGCCTATATTAACAGAAATATAACAAGTATATATGTGTGATCAAATTGTTCGAAATGTATTGCGCTAATATATCACATATTTATACGAATAGATTCC
>NC_031502.1:52419133-52420849 GCF_000237925.1 Schistosoma mansoni
ATTCAGGTTTAATTAAAAGACATTTCGGTAGATTTCAAGATTTATGAAAGAGAGGGACACCCAATGTTGTATGGGGTTTAATAGTTAAGCAGAACATATTTTACACTAGTAGGGTCAATTACGTATATGATTTTCACATATAATGATATATCACCTAGTTCTGATAATTTTTGTCTTCTTATTACACTACAGAAATGTATCAAAGGGACTAATTATTATTAAAAGTAAATGTATTCTGCTTTTCTATCTGTTGAAAGTTGATAATAATTCAATCATTCACTTATTTGTTGAGTAAAGGGGGGTGAGTAGTCTTATGTTGAAAGTACACGAAAAGTGTAATTTTAAGCCACTTTATTGTATAATGCCAAGTGTACTTTGTTCTTACTTTCTAAAATTAAATTTGTAGTGTATAAAATTTCAGTGATTATGTAATTACTATAACATTTTTCAGACAACTTTAAAAGGGTATTTATGTAATATTTAAAATAGTAGTATTGGGAAAAAGGTAGGATGGAATAAGGTTATGTGTAAGAATTATGAAATGATACTTGTCTGTCTGATGAATATAAAAAGCTCATAACAATACAAAGACTAATAACCACTACTACTTTTACTAATGATAGTGATAATTGTAATAATAATAGTATTAGGATCGTAGTAAGATCGGTGGTAAAAGAATGAATTCTCAGGGACTCCACTGCTCATAGGTTTTTGATATAACTTATTCAGAAGCTTTGAATTCAAGTCAAAATTGAATATATGTATGCATCGTCATTATGACAGAGGTCAGCTATACTATGGTGTATCCTACTTATATCTATCGACATAAGTAATATGTAACACCAATAAGAAGTGGAATACCTGACAGCAGAAGGTTGAGGAGATTGAAATGAAGAGAACAGGAATGCAAACAGGGAGTAATCGTAATAACAACGATGAAGTTGGTAAGAGAAAACTGATGGAAAATGTGCAAATTATACATTTAGTGTATAGTTTTCATATTTTACGAAGACACTCCGTAATTTTGCATTTAACAATAAATTGGTCTTGCCTACCTAAATTCTCGTTCACTTCACTACTAATAAAGACAACTAATGAAATTTCAAAGTTTCTACTAAATAAGTTATAAATTCTTGAATAATGTGATTATTTTATTATTGATTGTTTTGGGATAAGTGTGGACTGACTACTTAACTCGTCAAAAGTATGAACTGCGACAGATTTTTTTTGTAAATTTAAATGATTCACTGAAGTTATTTCCCAAGTTTGACGTGATTTTCGACGAATTTGCACAGTTAGCAAAACACTGGAAATAATAAAGATCAGAATGGTAGTTTTGTTACTTTTAATTTTGTACAGGTAGTGGTTATTTTTAATTTTCTTCCCCCCCCCCTGAAGAATGAACTTTTACTTCTTTTAACCTTTTGTTGATAGGAACATGAATTGGACACTTAACAAATTTGTTCAATAATATAACAACATTGTAAAAACTTTATATGAACGTTTCAATTCACTTGGTATTGTTTGCTTGAATCTTCCCATTGATGTTAAGGACTGCAATTGATCAGTCTTTTATTGGCACATGTGCATACTGTGCGTATTGCCTCGATATAGTCTTAATTCACAAGCATTGTAAGCAAAGATGGATAATGACAATACTCACAGTATGCACATATGCCAATAAGAGACTGATCAATTGCAGTCGTAAACATCAAT
>NC_031502.1:52421049-52428400 GCF_000237925.1 Schistosoma mansoni
TCCATCTTTGCTTACAATGCTTGTGAATTAGGGCTATATCAAGGCAATTCGCACAGGATGCAGATATGCCAATAACACACTGATCAATTGCAGTGCTAAACATCAATGGGAAGATTCAAACAAACAATACTAAGTGAATTTAAACTTCACCCCATCGCCCAAGCAAGTGGCTATCAGGACTCAGTAGCTATGTGGATAACGCGATGGCGTTTGGAGCGAAAGGTACTGGGTTCGAGTCCCAGAGTGAACATCAACTCTGAGATGGAGGTACATCCATCTGACGAGTCCCAAATAAAACGAAACGCATGTCCTGGATTCTACTGCTAGCCACTATCCATGTTTGTTTATGTGAATGTGTTTGCATATGGGTATCTCAGATTAAATATGTTTTTAATAAAGTTTAATTTATTATTATTAAGTATCGTTTCATTCTGCCTAAAAAAACAGATCTCGTTTTATATTTTATCCTTTATATAGGTACATTTAAAATTTGCAAAACAGAAATCAGTAGTCTTGGTTTTGATCCAACCATTCATCCAGGTGATCATGTATACTTTTTAAATCCAAAAACAAAAGTTTATCAAATAGTCAATCAACAATTATTTAATGATATTAATAATGATGTATTTAGTTTATAAATTATTCTATTTGTATTATTCATATTTATTCCATTACATATTATTTATAATAACAACTATACACATCAGTTCTATTTGTGTGTATAGTTATTTTGTATTGTCTTGTGAAGTTAGTAACTAACTGATAGAAGAAACAAGCAAGCAACCCCCTCCCCCAACTTTTTCGATGTTTCAATGGTTAAACACCTTTTTGCCGTTTTTATTCTTTTTACCTTTCTCTTTACTTACTATCTTATTTGTATTTAGAAATTCTTTTTAATCATTATTAATTATTGTGTAATTCTAGTGAATTTGTTTAATGTTTCATTGTATCTCTTTTCATTTATCTATATTGAATATATACGAATATACTTCAAGGTTAGAACGAATAGCTTGACAAAATTTGGGCGTCGAGTATAGAGAAGTCATTACATATGAAAAATTATATTTGAAATAATCTCAACGATTGAAATTTATATCAATCCAACGTTTCGTCCAGCTAACGTTAGTGGACCCTGAAAAAGTCCAGACAAGTTGGCTGGACGAAACGTTGGAATGATATCAATTCCAATCGCTGAGACTATTTCAAATATAATTTTTTCACATATAATGACTATATTGAATATAGATCATGAAAAATTCAATGTGTGTTCTTTCTCTCTTTATACTTCCAATCACTTCCAATTGTGCATTATCATTTACATTAGTATAATATATATACATTTATGCATAACAAAGAAGAGATAATCATTATACTACTATCTGTTTTGTATTGGCATAATTATTCAATTTTTCCATAAAGAGATATATTTATTGAACCTTTGAAAACAAACTAATGGAAGTATACATAATTAAGACTTTCAAGGTTTCATTATAACCTTATAAAATGATGTTGAGAATATAAATACTACTTCAATTATTGTATGATTTTGATTAGCGAATGTTGAAACTTCCATAACTGTGCCAATATTCACTTTCAATAGATCATTTATATCAGTTATTCTTTCATGGAATCCTATTTATTATTGTATGATAAGGTTCTTTCTATTTATTCACTTAACTTATTGTTTATTTCATAAATGTAAAATGTAAATTATTGAAATGAAAACAAAATTACAATCATGATTAATGTAGCAAGTATTAATTCCTTTATTTGATATACAACTCTTTTTTTCTTTCAAAAAAAAGGTTTGTTTACTTATATTTGTAATTTACAATTTTTGTACTATTTCTGGAGAATACTTTTCTTCTTTTTTAAATAAAAGAAACTTTGATATGTGTTCTGTTTTGTTGTATTTATGAGGGAAGCTACACAATCTCAACGTGTTTGGTGTTGTGATGTTTATATTTTGTTCGGTTGGTTGTAAATACTTGATCATGGAAGGTGGGGCCCTCAAATGCCCTGATACGGCCGAGAGTGGAGAGAGTCCGCCCTCTCTCTCTCCCTCTCGAAATGCTCTCACATGACCACGCGTATATAGCCTCTGCCACACAAGTCCTACTCACTGCCTTCTCGTAGCGGGGGTGTTGTTTATGAGATTGAGAGGACGAAAAGCGAATGTCCGGCGCTTTAACCGGGTTGGTGGACACGGAAAATCCACGTAGGGGAGTTGAAAAACCCTGATTCTAAACCAATGGTGCACATGAGCTCCAGTATCCTGAGGGAACAAATGGCGTATGAATCAATTGTTGGTGACCGGCTACCATAGAACTGCATCTCCTCACGATGCTCCACTGCATTGTGGATCTGATCGTTAGGTCAAAGGCTTGGGTTGTGGCCCCTTAAGAAAACCACCTGCTTCAGTTGGGGCATTCGGGTAGTATCACAGCCCTCTCACAAATCAAATGAGATTTGTGTGGCGCATATATATCTGGTGTCTTTTTGTACCAATATTTATGTGTTTAAATAAATAAATAAAATGCAAGGTGGGCTAAATTAGTTCACAGTTAGTGGTAAGATACTTATGTTAGTGGACAGTAGGAAAGAAAAAGAATAATCAGATAGTATACAGAATTACATTGATTAGATGAAATATGACTAGCCGTGAAATTTAGGATGTGCATTTCGTCCTATTTGCCACTCATCAAATCATTACAAATTAAAGCACATAAAGAATCCAAAATAGTAGTTCTCAATCTGTTGTGAATGTTTGGTGAATTCATATGAATTACTTATTGTAGCCCACTTACAAAGTTTAAACTGTTATCAAAGTGCTTTTTTTGTGATAAGCTTATTGATTCAAGGAGTACTCAGGTGTTTTCGTACATCTCATCAGCCTATCTCAGAATATGATTCTTCATATCAGTGTTATTGTTAGTCTATTAGAAGTTTTTAATATACACTTTGATGGGCTCTATAATTGATCACATTTCTCAGATGGAATTAACTAATGATCTATTTTCTACTTTGAAGAATCCTATTATTTTCTGATCTCAGAGTTTGTAGTCATTTAATGTTTTTTTTAGAAGATTGACCAAATATATTTTAATACTTGTCTTTATTATTTACTGACCTTTTTCGACTAAAATAAACATTTTGAAAGTAAAATCTACTGTTGGATTCTTTTTGTTTTAAACGATTGTATTCAAAGAAGCTGGTATATGAAATGTAATTATTGTACTCTCTGTTTTGTCTACGATATAGGTTTTATTTGTTTCCTATATTGAAAATTTTTCCTCGCATTAGTCATAGTAGCAATAGTAGTGTGGTGAACGCTGATCACAAGATTGCTTGTAAGTAGTATATATAGCAGAGCGTGGTTTCTAAGCTGTCATGGTCATCAGATGGCGAGAAGATAGTTTGGATTGTAGAACACACCAATAGATGCAAATGGAAGGTCGGAGGCTATGTATGCGTATTACATAAACACTTTGTAATTTTTCATAATAAACGTTCAATCCTTGTGCCCGGTGCTTTGTTCTACAGTAAGAGTATTAGTAGTAGGAAGGGGAATATTAAAGTATTTAGAATTTGTGTCACGATATATTCAATTGTTGCAAATGTAAACAGACTTCATGTAGGTGCTAACGATTCAATTTCATCAAAATAACCTCCAAAGATAGGGATCGCATAATACTTAGGCGTTAAATGTTTACAATAGAATAGATCTTAATTTTCCTTATTGGTTGGCAGGACCAGCATGACTAGGTGGACATATTAGGGGCAATATAGAATTCTTTCGACATTTATTTTGAGTGATCAGTGAATTGACGATTAGCTTGAAATGCTTATAATTTAAGTGTGATCATATTTTATACAATATATCCACCTTCAATCATCTAATTACGCTGTATATACTTATATTTCGTGATATCAATCTATTCTCCTTGTTTTCCACCTTAACTTTCCAAGTTAATATTAAAAATATTTATCGGACAACAGAGAAGAAATTTCCAATTGTAAGTAGATGTTTTTTTCTAATTTCTATGTGATTATTAGTGTTATGCAAACCGAAAAAAGAAGGAAACGTGGTGCAATGAAGAATGCTAGCACACTACAAACAATAATAAAGTATAAATAAGTGAAATGTGTCATAACCAGAAAACAGTTAGCTTGATTTCTTACCCCTTGAAATGATGTACATAAACAAATGATATATAAATGCGAAAACTGGAGTCGTTTTAATTTATAACAATATTAGGGAAACTAATTTATGATATCTAATTTACTGGTTATGTTAAGGAATATATCTTAAAAGGTTTATCAGTTTCTAGATAATTGCGTGACGATCAAGTGGATTTTGTATACTGTCAAAATTTCCCATCTATCCATCTATATATGGTTATATCAGATGGGAATATGTTGCTCTTACATTTATTTTACTTCCTCTACAAAATTTCATCCTTACAGTAGTAGGAGTTAATTCGATTGGTTATAAAAACGCATACAAAGATTTAACTAGATCAACGTTTTCTAATCTGATCACCAGTAACTTTTTAAATCGATTATATTATTTAAAATAATTTAACAAAAATCTATTGGATGCCGGCTCAGTGGTCTATCGATTAAGTGCTCTGGCTCAAGACTGGTAGGTCCTGGGTTTGAATCTCGTGAGGCGGGATCGTGGATGCGCACTGCTGAGGAGTCCCATAGTAGAATGAAACGGCCGTTCAGTGCTTCCAGGTTTTCCATAGTGGTCTAGGTTCAATTGACTCATGATTTCAACTATGAAAAAAATCTATTCAACTACATTTTCATAAATAATGTTATAAATTCAATATGATTTACAGTATATTTAAGTGTACCAGACGTTTAGGATTGTTTCTTTATTAAACCAGCCTGACTAGTGCAGTTAATACTATCGTTAAGAATGTTGAATTAGAGTTATGGCTTATCGGTTAAAGTGTCTGACTTTCAGCTACTGTGTCAGAAGTTCAAACCTCACTCTACCTACTTCGTTTTGAGCAACCGGGTATTATTAACACTCACACTTATAGTGTGGCAAGTACCCAATTGGATGGTGAACGATCTAATTAATGGTAAAAATCACACCATTCTATGGTGCAATCATGTTCAAAGCCACGAATATCTTGTAGCTGATCTGAATGTCACTCATTAGTCTCCAAGAATTGTTTAAATTTCAGCACCAATCATTCTTTTAAATAAGATGTCTTGATAGTGTACCTCCGTTTGAGTTTTACAGTTAGTACAATGGCTTAATGACCAAAATATTTAATTTCATGCTATCGAGTTATAGATTTGGTATCCGTTGCGTTTATTTAAGTCAAAGCGATTGAATAGTATCATTATTCTTCACACAGGGCAATGGCTGAAAGTTAGCTCCAAGAACTGAAGATTGTTCACTTGATAATTTAATTCGTCTGTAGAATAATAAATTTGACACACTTGCATTCATGCTAACTATGATTTGGGAAATTATTTGTTATTTTGGTGTTTTTCTCTTTATTCATTTAGTATTTTAATAGTGTTTTGTAGCTTATTGTAAGTCGTTCTATTAGAGAATCAATAACTAACTAAATTCAGTAAACTCAAGTGTTAATAGTACAAAGGAATAAAACAGAATATTTATTGCAATCAAAAAATAGGTTCGTTCATGTTAATATTATTTAAAACATCTTTCAAATCGGATACAAATGGTTCAGTTTTTATGGAGATATTTTGAAGTATTTTAAATTCGGTGTTACGTGTTCAGAAATGATAGTGACTTCTTAAAATTCATTTGGAGTACTGATTGTTTTTTTTTATCACTGCGGTGTTGTGGTGATTGTTAAGTTTTTTGATTGAGATCATGAGTCGATTGATGTTAGACGACCATTGAAAACGTGGAAGCAATCGAAGACATGTTCGTCATAGTATGGGTCTCCTCAGAAGTGCGTATCAACGATCCCGCACCAACGGGACTCCAACCAAGAATCTTCGGTCTCGTGCGTGAGCGCTTAACCTCTGGACCAGTGCGCCTGTGTCCAACGATGTTAATGTCTAACTCCAATCAATCTACGAAATTGCATGACCATGTTCCATTGTACTGAGGTAGATACCTGTGTCTATCTGACATAGAATAGCTCCACTAGTCATGGCTTCTCACTAGACTTGGAGCATTCCCTCACGAAGCTAGTTACTAGTGAGCACATGATAATTATCAGTATGGAATTGTGAACGAAATATTTATTTCTGGAATTGTTTCCTGAAAAACGTGTTACTCAATAGTTTAAATCTTTATTGAACACTTGAATTGTGTTTACTGCCTTCATTCATTCATTTATATATTTCATACTGAATTCTTTAATGTTTAATGAGTAATGTATATGTATGTTGAGTCAGAAATGATCTTTGAAACTATCTACTCAGTATCATAAATTAATAAGATTTATGAATAGAAATACATAACTGGAAAATAATTAGAAGTATTGTAGTTTAAATACTATAATCTATTCTTAGTGAACTTTATACATTATGAAGTCGAAAAGTATGTGTTGCTAATATTCAACTCTTATTTTATTAACGTCAAAGGATTGATAATGATATGAATAAGTAACCTTGATTTTTACACAATTTCCTTCATATTATTTCTAATTCATGATGCATTGTGGTTTATAGGCATCACATACATCCGACCGGTTATAAGTTCGTCTTGAAGCTGAGTAGCTAGGGTATTATGCTATTATATATATATATATATATATATATATATATATATATATATATTATATATATATATATATATATATATATATATGCATATATATATGTTCATGCATTTTCGTACCGATTGCGCTTCATTCCTGTTCTTTCCTTATCGATCTTCTGCCAAAATGCATTCTATGTCTGACCATCACCATATACTACTTATATGCATATAAGTAGACCACACCACATATATACTGCTATCGATGTAAATAATCACGTATTACTAAACTATGGGGGTAACAGCTTAACCAGGACACGGATCAAATCTTAGTTAAACTTAATCTTGGACACGAATATTTACATCGAATCACTTGAATAGTGTTTCACGTATATATTATTATGGGAACGATCTTCAATTAATAAATGGTTAGTGATGCTTTTTAAGGCACAAAATAGTGATAAGTAAAAAAAGAAATACACCTTCTTGAAATAATGACAATGCTGTAATTGTATGTAATAAAATGCCTATCAATTGACTACGCTGTCATTAAAATTATTCGAAAGTACTTGATCATCATAAGTTTGAATAGTCATAATAGTAATAATAGTAGTAATAATATATATATATATATATATCATGTTGGTC
>NC_031502.1:52428600-52475008 GCF_000237925.1 Schistosoma mansoni
AGGATCGTGGCTGGGCACTGCTGAGGAGCCCCACAATAGGAGGAAACGGCCGTCCAGAGCTTCCAGGGTTTCCCTGGTGGTCTAGCTTCAATTGACTCTTGATCTCAACTATATGAAATTACTAGAATCTCCACAAAAACCCCCTTCTGAGAATAAATTATAGTATAAATTAATCGGTATTAAGTGAGAGAATCATTCGTAGAGAAAAGATTTATTAATCATTATTATTATTATTATTATTAGCTTTATTCGATATTATATTTTTTGTACAATATAGAATTCTCAGCATAAAGTATTTCAACAAGTTTCCTTTTCTTACTTCTTCATCGATCCCGTCGATAAATATTGAGTGATCTCCAGTTAGAAGTAAGCAGTCTGACCAATCGAAATCTGAATAATGTGCATTCTTTTTGCTGCATATTGCCCACCAGCAACCACAATATCTCTGATTAGGCCTTTTGTAACCTTTACAGAGAAAGATTGTACACTTTTCAGAAACTCACCTGAATTGGGTTGTGCGATTAATAGCCATAATGATGTATTAAAACAAACAAAATTAGATAACTTGTTGAAATGGCAGGAACAGGTAGTCCAGATGTTTAAGCAGGCCGCCAGTTATTAGATAGATATTGGATACTATTATGTTAAGTAATAAATGTTCAGTTTTACTATATTTAATCTATTACATTGTCATTATTGACTCTATACGAGTAATTTGTAAATTCAAACAGTCACGAACTGAGAATAATGAAGCCTTTATTATAATAATAAGAATATATTCTGAAAATAATAATTACAGAATTCACACCAGTTTACAGGCATGATCAATTTGATATAGATAGCAACATTTGATGTAGAGAACAAACATGAGATATAAGATTGTTTTATGTTTGCTGGTTCAGTAATAGTTAAGTAGTTTATTTAAGACATGTATCACGGCAATCCGATGTATCAGCAGGGAACTTTTAAGTTTTCCTCCAAAGGATAGCCTGATGATTTATGAACTTTGTTCTTTAAGGTTATTTCCAGTGCCAGAACGAGTTATTGATAAATATCTACAACTAGAGAAAGTAAGATTAAAGCGGAGAGCATGGAGCAACAAAACAATGATTGCTAATAGATGTCTGTCAGATTGTATACATCTGTTCTATAGTTGTTTTTTAAAAACATTGTCTTAACTAGTTATACGTTTCAGACCATGTGATTTGTTTCATTACCCTAATTATTACGTAATCGTTTCAGATTATGAATGTATTTCATACTGTCAACAGTTCTGTATTTTTAATCTCCAACTGAATTTTAGTATTTCATCAAAATAAATATTGATACCGATTAAATTTTTCAACGATGTTTAATCCATAAATCAATATTTTTTTTAGCCAAAAAATAGTTATGAATGATTTTCATATCGACTATATATCAAATATATATGTAGTAGATGCTTTTGTATGAAATGATTGAGGTTCCATTGAAAATCATTCCTTCTATTGTAATTTCTGAATCAAAATTCTAATGAAAAAAAGGATGATATATCCGTTGACAAATATCATACAGTTACAAAAAGTTTAGAGAGTGTTATATCTCGAACTTAGATTCTTAGTATATCGCGTATAAGTTGAGCACTCGAATGGTAGAAGACAGAAGACTAGTAAGTAGGACTGTTATTCTAAACAGTGTCAAATATAGTACAAAAATCTCATGTATTTATAGTTTTTGGCTGAAAGTAAATCATCATTTCGGATAGCCAATAGGCACATAGGAGGTTCTTCTTATTCAACCAATAGGAGAGCAACACGTCGACATTCAAGAATGTTCCCCTAGCGGTGATTGGATGAAATGTCTTCAGTTCTTTCTCGGATTCCTTGAGTTTACCAACGAGACATCCTTACAGAGAAATATAAATTGGAATAATAGTGTAATTTTCGCTTTTTTAAAATATTCTGTCTTGGGGGTTATACTTTAAGTTTATAGTCTTAAGTAAAGAGATTGTTAGGCATCACATTCACTTATGTGTTTTAGAGAAACAGATAAATTTCCTGGTGGTGGTTATGAACCCAATTAGTCAGTCATTCATCTTGTGAGCGAATATTTTAAGTTTTAAATAGCTGACAGATTAATCATATAAGTTCAAATGTAACTTCTATATTAAATTTTATACAGAAATTCTAATTCATTTTGTATTGGTTGTTTGAATGTTCCCATTGATGTGTTAGGATTGCGATTGATCAGTCTCTTATTGTCATATGTGCATCCTGTACGGATTGCCTCGAAATTGCCTTAAATCACAAGCATTATAAGCAAAGATGAATAGTGGCTAGCATATATATATATATATATATATATATATATATATATTCTAAAATCACCTCAACTCTGCCCAACTTTACCACCTAATTACTGATACAAGAGGATAGAAGAAACTTAGATCCACCCATAATTTCCATGGAATTCAACTATTTCCACAATCCCTTACTGACAATAATTATGTTCTCACTAGTGACTAACATCAATAGGATATTTCCAGAATTCTAGTGAGAATCTGTGATCAGTGGAGTTGAATCGTGTTAGGTGTGAGGAAGGCACTTTTCATTTCATTTAAACACATAAATATTGGTACAAGGAAGCACCAGATACATATGCGCCACACAGATCTCATTTGATTTGTGTGAAGGCTGTGATGCTGTCCAGGTGCCAAACTGAAGCAGGTGGTTATCTTAGGGGGCCACACCCGGAGCCTTTGACCTAAATGTCTGATCCACAAGCCAGTGGAGCATCTTAAGGAGATGCAGTCCCATGGTAGCTGGTCACCAACTGTTGTTTCATACGCCATTTGTTCCCTCAGGATACTGGAGCTCATGTGCACCATTGGTTCGTGATCAGGGTTTTCCAACTTCCCTAGGTGAACGTTCCGTGTCCACCAACCCGAATAAAGCGCCGGACATTCGCTTTTGGTCCTCTCAATTTCGTAAACAACAGTAATGCCACGAGAAGGCAGTGAGTAGGACTTGTGTGGCAGAGGCTATATATTCGCGCGGTCATGTGAGAGCATTTCGAGAGGGGGAGCGGACTTTCCCCACTCTCGGTCGTACCAGGGCATTTGGGGGCGACGAAGACACTCACTGAAGGAAATGAAAGATAGTCGTGGAACATTGTGAATTGATTGATGTTAGACTTCTGCACTGTGGGGTTCCGGCTCAGTTGTCTAAAGGTTAAGGGTTTGTGTGTGAGATCTAAACTTCAGGGCTGGATTCCAGGTTACAGGGTTGTGAATGGGCACTTCTAAGGAGTCTCATAATAGGACAAAATGGCTGTTCGATGCTTCCAGATTAGCAATAGTTGTTAAAATTGGATTTAAATAAAAGTAACTGTTTGAGGTGATGATAATAAGATTAGATGAAATCCTGTTGTAAAGATTTCATCATGACTTCTAACAAAAACTAAAGTGTTCGTTATGTGGTATGTAGGATATCGTTAATAAGGTTGCAAATGGCTAATCGATAACTAGATAACTGGAACTGATAGATGTGAAACCGCCCAACAACGCAATGTGACTATCTGGATTCAGCAGCTCAGAGTAAAACGCGTTGGCATTTGAAGCAAAAGTTATCAGATTTGAGTCCCAATATGAACACCAACAATGGTATGCATTTATATCCAACTGACGAGTCCAAAACGGTAATAAACATGTGTCCTAGATTCTATTGTTAGCTGCAATACGTCAATATCAAATAACTTTTAATCATATAGCTATCTCAAGAACATCCGTAAAGGAATCACATATATTGATGAAGACTGATTAAAATCCTATCCTGATTATCAGCGATGGGATAAATGAAACCCTTACTAATTATAATATACTTCTGATGTTGTTTTCATTATACTTCTAGCTACAAACGCTAAATGTCACATTACACCTAGGATAGTTCTGATGATAAACAAATCCAGTGTTGTTATCATTATCAAGACTGTTAATGTCACTGAATAATAAATGAATACCACGAATTCTGTGACTAGTTACTGCATATTTGGACTTGAATCCCTAAAGTACTTTCGGACAAAAATATTTCAGTGCATTTTCGTACTCATACACTTATCAATTCATTCTTCACCTTAAATTTGTTTATTTGTAACATATCCGTGTTAAATCAAAGGTTTGTTACACAAGATGTATAGTACTGTTGAGAATTTACGACGTTCACTGGTATTACCTTAGTAATTGTTAGAGTTAGTTTTTATAACTGATCATTATCACCCAGAGAAATATTGAAAGCTGGGGAATGTTGTACATCTTTTTTGTCTTAAATTGGGACTCCTAATCACAAAAACCTACATCAGATTGAATCCAGAACCTTTAGACTTAGCAGTGATCACAAATCCTTCGAATCAGTGTGTCCAATAATAACCGTTTTCATCTCCAACTCTAGTCAGTCGTTTATCCTGTTTCTTTTTTAATATTTTTCACCTGATATTAGTCAGTAATGTAAGGCGATTTCAAATAGATTAACATTCACAAATCTTTGTCATATTAATTTCAGAAGAACTCAACTAATTAAGTAATGGATGTGTCACTTTAAATTTTTTTAGGATTAAAATTGAAATAGATCGCTATATTTGGTTTGGATGATAAGGTTAGACTTAATACTTATAAGATTAAAATCCTGATTAATGGTTTAAGGTTAAAGTGATAGGCTCTCAATCATTACATGTCAGATTCGTAGTTCACTATCCATTTTTTGAGTGGTAGCAGCCTAGTAGTATCAATAACCCTCACTCAAAACGTGTGCTTCATGATCAAGTACACAAACCAGTTCTTGTAGACTAGTTTTATGGATTAATTCCATATTTTGAAATATTATCAACAATGAGTTAAGTTTTGAATATACATTTGCGTTGATATTTTGTATTTCAAGAGCAGTTTCACTTACTATTTCAGATAGAACATGTTTTCTTGATATTACCAGAAAAATGCCATAAAGTAATGAATATTGGAAGCTAAATGTAGTAGAATGAATTGTCAATTCTACACTAACACTACTGTTCTCATTACAACTTTACATAATTTTCATTGGTTATAGGTTCTTCTACATAGGAATAGATATACCATACGACCTTAAAGCTTCTTTTGCTCGATGAAATTCGGTCAATCATTGTAATAAGAATAGTAGATTGTTATATGTTTCTCTTTGATTATTAACATAGAAAAAAATGACTGAGTTAACTTTTCATAATGATCAAAACATGTGCATTGATCACTTGATTTATTTCCTGTAATAATCGTGACCCATTGAACAAATATCGTAAAAAGACCACTTGATGATGAACTTGAAAATACAAAAAAATCTGTAATTAATACTAGGTAAACATTAAACCGGACTCTAAAAACCCCTTTCAAATAAGTCATTAGTTTGTTAGTCACTAAGGTCACATTATAAAGGAACGCATTAGACTATTGTAAAAAGACCATTTATATTTATATGCTGAAGATATTACCCATACTCTTAATGGATTAAATCAATAATGAATTTGACCATTCTTTCATATGAAAAACACTCGGACATATCAGTACTCAAAGTAGTTAGATATATATGTATGCTTTAACACTAATTATTTCTGATAACATGATACAAAGTGTTTATTCTGTATGAAATAATTAATTATTTTGGTGATGTTGTGTTCCCTGAGCTAGACACTTTAATTATAGAGCTCTCATTGTCATTAAGGATAATATACTTCTACTTGAAGCTACAAAGTTTCCCCGTTATTTTACGAAGCCATCGTTCTTATAGACAATAATCTTCTATATAATTCACTTTGTTAAGTCATCTCTAAATGGGAAAGTGATGCTGTAATGAACGAAAATACAAGCGGGGACAAGTAAATGTATCAAGATACAAAAATTACAGAATATCTTCGTAAAATCTGAGAACCATACAGTAAATACTTCATTTGTAAAATATCCATCAATTGTCTCAGACTTTATTGTTTCATTTCCATACGAATCACTCTCTGTTCTCGTTCTTTTCTCTTCGATCTTCTCAACCTTCTCTAGTCAAGCATTCAACATTTGATTAATGATACATACTACTTATATCTGGGACTTGTCAGCTGGATGTACCTGCATCTCAGAGTTGATGTTCACTCTGGGACTCGAACCCAGTACCTTTCGCTCCAAACGCCATCACGTTATCCACTCAGCTACTGAGTCCTGATAGCCACTTGAAACGCGCATCATGGATTCCACCGCTAGCCACTATCCATCTTTGCTTACAATTAAACAGATATGTAAAGAAAGTAATATAAACAATAATGATATAGATCCAATTAGATACTGACCAGTTGCAGTCTTAAACATCAATGAAAAGATTCAAACAAACAATACTAAGTGAATTTACATCTACCTAATGTATAATGATGAGTTTTGGATAGTGTAATAAGAAGACGAAATTTATCAGAATTATATGAGATATATATACATTGGTGCAATACAGCTGACCTATTTTTATCATGTAATTGTTCTTAACAAGTATACATGTAATCAGATTATTCGAAATATATATTACGTTAATATAAATCATATAGTTCTGATAATCTTCATCTTCACATAACACTATCTAAATTAATTAAATGTAAATATTTACTTACGCCTATTTCAATTCTTGGAAGAGCATAGTTGTGGTGTTTGTATGAACTAATGATTCTTTTGTAATTGATGAATGCCTGATTTGGAATTGCAAATACAATACGTTCGTTCGTGCTTATCTAGTTATATTTGGTCTAAATTGCGTTATTTCTGGGATTCCTAGTTCATACAATAATTCAAGTACTTCTTATCATCATAATAGGCTTTCATTATAAGCCGTCATAATTCCTCTGAATGACGATCATTCAACTGGAGGACAGAGTATAAATGGTTTGAAGTTTTTATTGTGGTTAGTGTATTTTTAGCATGATTGTTCTTTACGAGATGAGGATGTTGACCTGATATCCAACCCTTATCATTTACTTAGTGTTGGGACCGTCAGTCACCCTAGAAGAGCTACAGGAGGAGTTATCAAGGGGACTAATTACTTTAAATTATTAAACATTTTTCCAAATAGTTAAATAAAAAAACAAATCACAATAAGATTCTTCAGTCAATGATCAGATTTTGTTAAAATATTCATTCTATAGACTGACATTTTTCTTGCACTGAGAACATAAAGTGTCCTTAAAAGATTTCCCTACAAATATTATGATCAGTATTAAACAGTGAGGAATTTCACTTGTGTCAAAAGGTTCTATAATATCTTCCAAAAATTTATTCAGTGTTTCTATGATAACTATTCATACGAGATAATATTTATTCCTGATACCTAGTTGAAATCTTCTTTAGCAATTAGTAAGTAGTGTATAAAATACAATAGTTCACATGTGGTATATACTACTTATGTTGACAGGCATAATTAATGCGTAACACTGACCAGAACTGGAGTGCCTAACAGCATAAGGTCAAGAAGATAAAGTCGAAGATAACGGGAATAGAGTGTAATTGTTATGGCTATGAAAGAACAACAATTGGTGGAGTATTTGCAAATGATGTATCGAACATATGATTTTCACCTTTTACAGCTGTCCAATGCTTCCACGTTTTCAATGGTGGTCTTACACCAATCGATTCATGATCTTAGTCAAAAACTTATTAATCTCCGCAACCCCATACTGATAATTATCATGTGCTCACTAGTAACTAGCTTCGTGAGGGAATTCTCCGAGTTATGGTGAGAAGCCATGACCAGTGGAGCTAATCCATGTCAGTGGAGACAGGTATCTACCTCAGTGCAATGGAACATAGTCATGCAATTTCGTAAATTGGTTGGAGTTAGACATTAGTATCGTTAGACACAGGCGCAGTGATCCAGAGGTTAAGTGCTCGCGCGAGAGACCGAAGGTCCTTGGTTGGAGTCCTTTAGATGCGGGATCGTTGATACGCACTACTGAGGAGTCCCACACTAAGATGAACCAGTCTTCGAGTGCTTCCAGGTTTTCGATGATGTGTAACATCAATCGATTCAGGATCTCAATCTAAAATATGATTGTTTGTCTTCAGCTGATTTCTCGTTTATTACACAGCTGATTTATCATGTTTTATGATAGAATTATTACAAATCGATCATTAGCATAAATATATTGTTTGGATTCTTTCTCAATAAACATGGTTTTCATATTTTAGTCATTAGAATGAATAAATTTTTATAATGTACATACTTCAAAGTGTTGTTAATTAAAACCGATAGATTTCGGTGTACTTATTAAGTTGGTTTTTATTACAAACTATCTATTCATTGTAAAAAATGATCTATAATTGTATGTTGCTAAATTATGTACTCAGTTTATAATAAATTTTATATAAAATATTCAAAAAATGTAGAATAATGAAAGATCATTTGAGAAGTTTCACATGTTTTGTATACTAAACAAGTTGGTCATGATGAATACTTGTTTATTAGCAGAAAGGGATTTTGTTGGAATGATAGTGATTCAATAGTTGAGTTCATGAGTCAATTAAATCTACACCACTATGGAAAACTTGGGGCCACTGAATACCCGGTTCGTCCTAGTATGTGATTCCTCAGCAGTACGCATCCACGATCTCGATCGTGGGATATGAACCCAGGATCTTCGATCTCGCGCCTGAGCACATAACCTCTAGACTACTGAGCCGTTATCCAACGATGTTAATGTCTAACTTCAAACGATCCATGAAATCGCGCCACTATTCGCTCTTGTCATCAATGAGTTACTATCCTACAACTCACCCGGTTGTACTCCAGTGATCACAGTGTATTATTCAGAGATATCTAATTTATTTTCCAATTAATTTAATATTAAAGTTCTGAGTTTCTAATAAAGTATAAATAGGATTTAAAGAAATTATGATTGTAACAGTTAATCAAAATTAAGACAATAATCAAATTAATTGACATGATTCTAAATGTTTCTACCTTAAATTGACTTTTATACATGGTCATTGCACATGATTATTCTCTACGCTATTATAAAATTTTCACAATTGAATACACGAATTAATTTAAACTAGGTCATAATTGAAAACCCGTAATTAATGGATGGCCGTTTCGTATGGGACTCCTCAGCAGTTTTCATCCACGATCCCACACGCAGGAATCAGACCCAGGATCTTCGGTCTCGCGCGTGGACGCTTAACATCTAGGCCATTAAGCTATCATCCGACGATTTTAATGTCTAACTCCAACCCTTCATTCCCACAAATCTCCATACTGATATTATAAAATTATTATCATTAATATCTGATAGTGACGAAATAATCAAGTTAATTCCTTATTCAAATGTTGATTATAGATTATTCAAACGTGATAATTGAACTGACTCAACTAGATCATGACCACTTAGGACAGGATAAAGACTATGAAGGTGAAATTTAGTACAACGTATATTTCAGTATCCATCAAATATTCCGAATAAACTTTTAAACTTGTTAGATGTAGACTGTCCTCGATCTTTTGTTATGAAAACGTCAAATGTAGCTGAGTATTTTTAGACTGTTCATTCAATATTTGATTGATGTCTAATATCGATTGTTTGGCATTGGGATTTTTAATTATCAGAAGGGGTTTTGTGGAGATTTAGTATTTTTCATAGTAGAAAGCATGAGTCAATTGAAGCTAGACCACCATCGAAAACCTGGAAACACTGGACGGCCGTTTCGTCCTATTATGGGACTCCTCAGCAGTGCGCATCCACGAACCCGCTCTCGCGAGATTCGAACCCAGGACCTACCAGTCTCGAGCCGAAGCCCTTAACCGACAGACCACTGAGCTGGCAACCAACGGTGTTAATGTCTAAGTTCAACTGATCCACGAAGTTGAGCAACCATTCACCAATTGTCTTCAGTGAGTTGATATCTCACAACAGACGTGGTTTTGAACTCCACTGGTCACTGCTTCTCACTAGAGCTCCTAGATATACTTCTCGAAGTCACTAGTGAGCATATGATTATATTAATTATCAGAACGGGTTTTGTGGAGATTTAGTATTTTTCAAAGTAGAAAGCATGAGTCAATTGAGATTTTTGCTTTGTAGTTCGTTCATTCACCACTATTACAACATAAATTTTATTATTCTTTAAGTGGTTACACATTCAGACAGGGCGAATATGTTTGTGGATCAATTGTTGCGGCATCATTGCAGTTGTGGAGCTTGTCAGAATTAGCTACATGTTTTCCTATTACATACTTTTGACAAATTTGAGAAGTCACATTTGTTAGATTCCTTATTTCTGAAAGAAATGTCGTATTATAGTGATGAAAACGTATAAGATATTGGTAAAGCAAAGTTATAATTATGCATCTTTTTTTTTCTAGATTAATTGATATTAACGATTTATTCAAATCAGAAATCGATTAATGAAGATGGATATTATAAGTAAAAATGGGTAGTGGTAAGTAGTGAAATAAAGGACTCGCGTTTCGTCCTATTTTGGACTCGTCACCTGGATTTACCTGCATCTCAGAGTTGATGTTCACTCTGAGATTCGAACCCAGTACCTTTCGCTTCAAACGCCATCACGTTATCCACTCAGCTACTTAGTCCTGATAGCCACATGCTTGTGCGATGGGGTGAAGTTTAAATTCACTTAGTATTGTTTGTTTGAATCTTCCCATTGATGTTTAGGACAGCAGTTGATCAGTATCTTATTAGCATATGTGCATACTGTGCGTATTGCATCGATATTGCCCTAATTCTCAAGCATGCATCCAGCTGATGAGTCCACTGGTGGCCACCATCCATCCTTGCAGTCTTAAAAGTGATTGAGAAGACTCAATTAAACAATATCAGGTGGAAATGGATAATGTTTCAAAAATCAAAGTTAACCAACTTCTTTATCTGTTGTCTTTTATTGGCATAAAAGATCAGTCAAAGTTTACCGAAATACAAAAAAACTGGTAGAAAGAATTATATTTTGGTTAAAAAAACTTATGTTTATTCTTGTCGACTTGTAATTAATTCTTTCACTTATTTAAGATAATCAAGTGACATTCGTCATTATCATTAAATATCTTATGAGTATACTGTTATACAATAACATGTTATATAATAGTATTTATTACCAATAATACATAATCATTTATCTTTAAATGATGTTATTGTTTCATTCTTATTTAAGGTCTTCAGTTATCAACATGAATGTCAAATATACCAAATTACCTCTTGACATATTAAAGAAATTTTTACACATGGTTAGCGTCTTTTTAGGGAGTTAGTTTTCTATGGGAAGGGGTCAATAACATCATGCCCAACCCTCCTCCTTTATCCTTAAATTCCATTTGGAAGACAACGGTAATTTCACTGTTTAACTAATTAACGTTTTTCTTAAGGTAAATGTGAATTTTCTTTTGATAAGAAGATAATCGAAAATTTAGTAGAGAATTTTACATTGAAACTTGGAATGAAGTCAAAAACATTGTTCATTCAGTTTTTGTTTTCCTTTTTTTTAATAGGCAAAGTGTATTTTCATGACATTGATAAATATTTACATCGACTAATGAATTACACATATATGGTGGTACATGCTACTGATGTTGACAGATATAAGTAGTATGTATCATAAATTGAGAGTGAAATGCCTGATGGCGGAAGGTTAAGAAGATAGAAGAAAAGAGAATGAGAACAGAGAATGATTGCTGTGAAAACAAAAGAACAATGTAGTCTGAGAGGATTGATGGATATTTTATCAAACACTTCACTTCTACCCGAAGTTTGTGCTGATGATGTCGTTCAGAAGGACGATGAAAGCTCCACGACCAAACCATCCAGCTCAGAGAACAAACCTACAGCTAATGAAGTATTTACTGTATGATTCTCAGATTTTACTAAAATATTCTATAATTTTGTATTCAAATACATTTGGTTGTCCCCATTTATGCTCTCGTTCACTAGAATATCACAGATTTTTAATATATCGTCAAAATAAAGCTTATAATAAGATGGACACGAATATGAATAGCTTAGTTATTTAACAATTATACAATAGGAAATATATATATCATATAGGTCATAAACCAATTTCATACAACCTTGTTAATCAATAAAATAGTTTTACATGAAACACATTAAGTTATATTTACCTATTGATGATCATTTCATTGATTAGTTTTTATAAAAACGAAAACTGCCTAGAATGATCATGATTGTGAGGGTTTAAGCTACACACTTGATATTGAATAGTTGACAGATTTTATTGACAAGAAAATAACTTTGATAGTTGAAGTGTTTTTTTTTAATACTTTGCTTTTGTTTAAATGGTGAAATAAACATTACATTAGAGTGTGTTATATTGAGTGAGTGAGTACGGGCCCTGTTTGATATATAAATGTGCCAATTAGAGAGGAGTGATTTTATCAATCGGATCCAATGATACATGAAAGCCCTATAAACACTCTTGAGTACATATCAGTCCTGCTTTCTGTCTAGCTCGGCCAGTTAAGTCCAGAACACCAATAACACCCTCTGCATTATGAATCATTATTCTCAAACATACTGGGTTTATATACCAAACAAACTGACCACATCGTACCATAAAATAGAAAATAACATTCGTGGATGCGCACTGCTGGGGAGTCCCATAATAGGACGAAACGACCGTCCAGTGCTTCCAGGTTTTCGATGGTGGTCTAGCTTCAATTGACCCATGATTTCAACTATGAAAATACTAAATTCTCCACAAAACCCCCTCTGATGTACAAGATTTGTCCAAATGTGGCTGTGAATAGGGGGAACAGTAATTAATGGACTGGGGATAACTCAAGAATGGTAAATTGTATAATAATAGTCTATAGGTCAAAATAAAGCTTATAATAAGATGGAAACGAATATGAATAGCTTAGTTATTTAACAGTTATACAATAGGAAATATACATATCATATTGGTCCATAAATAGTTCTCAAAGTTACCATTCATATATCTCCATGGGATATAACAGTGAAATACAGTACTCTGGTAAACAAGGCAGTTTTTCAGTAATCTTATTTTGATGGGTTGTGTTAGAGATTCACAGTTGTGTTTATTCACCTGGTTAAAGAACATTAAGATCTGAAGTTATATCATTATTCTACTGATCTATAGCGGTGACGAAGTTTTACATCTATGGGTAAATTCACCAGAACTTTATCATCAAGGTGTATCAGGTTCTCGGAAAAACACTATGTCAGGTAACTGTTTATTTAAGAATCTAGGCAGTAGGTACGGATTAGCTTCAATTGACAAAGATTTTTAAATATTTGATAAAAATTAATTCAATGGAACAAGGTATACTGAGAATGTATGGTTTATGTTACTTAGGTGGACAAACTCAAGTAGGATGTAACACTAATCAAAAGTTGAATAGCTGTAAATAGAAGGTTAAGAAGATCAAATTGAACAAAACAGAAAAGGCACTAGAAAGGAATTATAAATTGCAAGAATCAGACAGAATGTAATGAACAATTGATGGAAGATTTGAAAGTGATGTATTTAATCTATGGTCCTTTTAGTTTATCAAGATATTCTATAAATTTGTGTGAAATAATAAATTGGTTGTCCCCACCTGAGTTCTTGTTCGTTACAGATATCTTGAGAACTATGTAATTCAAAATCTGTCCTTGCAAAATGTACTGAATGCAACTCAAATACACTTGATTTTATTAGTCATTTTTAGAAACATTCAACTGTAGATCTTTTCAAGACTAAGGACTTCAAGAGAATATATATTTTTTAATTTTAACTGATGATATTTTTCATTTGGTATAAGGGGAAAGACAAATACATTGATATTCAGAAATAGATTCGGTGAGACTATAATTTATGAACGAACCAATCAGATTCAAGATTACAGGTCTCGGATTTTGGCGAGAAATTCACTCATCCATTTGGCTAAATAAGGTTTTTGCATTATAGTTGATGTCAGTTCGTGATGAAAACTCTAAGTCTAATTCCTGATCTAATGAAAATAAATTTAATAGAGAGATAGTATTGTACTGTCAATCACTATATTAAGCCCACAAAGCTTATACTGGTTTTCGGATATGCCAATTTATTCATTCTTCATAAATCACATTTTGACCTCATTAATTATTCACTTATCAACCTTGACTGTTTTTATATGAGCGTTTTTATGTTCATTTCTTATCCTATCCATCACATGTCTGTAGCTTATTTTAAGTCTGACAATAAATATCGTTTAATAGATATCGATTGATTAAACTGAGTCGGCTTACACAACTCACTGAAAAGAATTGGTGATCGGTTGCTCAACTTCGTGGATCAGTTGAAGTTAGACATTAACACCGTTGGATGTCGGCTCAGTGGTCTATCGGTTAACGGCTCCGGCTCGAGACTGGTAGGTCCTGGGTTCGGATCTCGCGAGTGGGGGATCGTGGATGCGCACTGCTGAGGAGTGCCATAGTAGGACGAAACGGCCGTCCAGTGTTTCCAGGTTTTCGATGGTGGTCTAGCTTCAATTGACTCACGCTTTCAACTATGAAAATTATACAACTTCTCCACTGCGCGCCGTTTCGTTTCGCTCTCTCCTATTCACTTCATCCCTCTTATTTCCTATTCAGATCAGTGAGTGTACAAAATAATCTGTATTCAAAACTTTATTCTCATATTTGACTTATTTAATTCTGTTATACACTAAAACGGATTAAGTCGATAATTATATACAAAGATTGACGATATACATATATGTATATATATAATATTTCAATAACAATCATTCACGCGATTCAATTAGGGTGAGATCTAGGTCCATACAAAAATCATTTTGTAAATATTTATAACTTTGTACATAAATTAAAAATTATGAAATTCATTATTAATGTTTATAAATAGATTATATAATGATTAATGTATATGATACTATGTATTACATACTATAAACTGAATTGATAAATTTCAGGGACAATTGAAATGTCATATGTAAAATAAGATGAATGATATTTGTTTAGTTACTAAGATATAGTTTCTAAGAGATAAAACAAACAAATATATAGATATACAGATGATAAGTTTGGTTATTTGAACATTTTAAACTTTCATTACTCTATTATAAGTTTGACATTTTGTCAGTTAAAATAAGAACAAAAGTGAGATACTAGTGTGATGAGCAATAATATAGGTGGGTATAACTAAATGTGCTTTAATACAAAATTATAGAATATCTTAGTAAAATCTGAGAATCATACAGTAAATACTTCATTTGTAAAGTGTTCATCACCCTCCGAATGTCTTGGTACGGCTAAGAGTGGGAAGAGTCCACTCTCCCTCTCCAAATGCTCTCATATGGCCACGCGTATATAGCCTCTGTCAGGGAAGTCCTACTCACTGCTTTCTCTCGGCATTACTGTTGTTTACGAAATTGAGAGGACGAAAGCGAATTTCCGGCGCTTTAACCGGGCTAATGGACACAGAAAGTCAACCTAGGGTAGTTGGAAAACCCTGATTCCAAACTAATGGTGCACATGGGCTCCATTATCTTGAGGGAACAAAAGGTGCATGAACCTATTGTTGGTCAACGGCTACCATGGGACTGCATCTTCTCACGATGCTCCACTGCCTTGTGGATCAGACCTTTAGGTCAAAGGCTCGGGGTGTGTCCTTTTAAGAAAACCACCTGTTTCGGTTTGAACACCTAGGCAGTATCACATCCCTCACACAAATCAAATAAGATTTGTTTGGCGCATATATGTCTGGTGCTTCCTTGTACCAATATTTATGTGTTTAAATAAGCAAATAAATAAATAAAGTGTTCAATTATCTCTCAATTGTTCTTTCATTTCACTCTCTGTTCTCTTTCTCTTCTATTTGATATTTTCAACCTTCTACAGCCAAGCATTCCACTTTCTATTGTTATTACATACTACTTATATCTGACGAAATCAGTAGCATACACCACAGTAGGTTAGTATTAACTTCATTAATATACTTTGGTATTCTGTGATTTTTAGATGTGTATATATGATATGATATGATATATTCATAAATAAATTTCCTTTATTAGATTCGAAAATTTTAAATATCTGGGTTATTGTGGAATACCAAATATGGCGAGTACATGTTCCCTTGAGGAATGTAAAATCTTTTTGAAGTACTGTGATTTTCGAGAAGTTTGTTTTATACTTTATTTTACTGTTTAATTTCTCCAGATCTGAAGTGCTCACATTTTTCCAAACATTGATAACTGTGTTTGACTTATCTCAAATTTAAATTTTTCTAGAACCTTCAAGTTTATTAATTTATACAGTTCCTAACTGATACTCTTTTCAAACCTATTTCAATGACTGGCTTGAATCATCAAAAAGATTGGATACAAAATATAAATGTATCTAGTAAATATTTTGGATCTACGTTGCTTATTATTCAACTGTCTCAAATACAAACGCTCATCAGAAAATAGAATAGCTGACAATCCTTTTAGAAATTAACACTGTAGTTGTATTCTACTCCTATGACACAGCAGAAGAACTACAAGGAAACTTGAAGTAATACTGATATACAGCTGTTATATAAAGCAAAAAACAATATCCAAAATGATTCATCTTGAATAAAAAATTGAATTAAGTTCAATCCAAAACAGATATCTGTCTTTATGTTAGGACATATCTTCTTCAAGACATTTTATACCGGTTATTGCTTGATTAATGATGAACAATTTGAAAATATACGACTTGAGAAAGTAAGCCACTTCTTTATAGTTTTCATTTACTCTGAAGAAGTGACTTATATTAAGTTACAAAACGTCGAAAATGCAATTTTTCTACTTATTGGGACATAAAAAAATATATTTATTTTTTTCTTTATGACGTTTTCCGACTATTTTTAAGAGAACATGACAAACTGTAGTACCTTTTCAATCAACAGCATAGCTTAGATGTGATATTGGTTATTATTTATCAACTACAGTGTTGAAAAATTAATTAATTCTATAGAACTTATTCATCTACAGCTTGAGATGGTGGAGACGATTTGTAGCTCAGGTGGGTGATTTTTTGATAGAGTTTTGTTCTCTGAGCTAATGATGTCGTTCAAAAGGACAATGAAAGCTCCACGATCAAACCATCCAGCTCAGAGAACAAAACTTCATCATAATCTATAGCTTCAATAACAAAACACTATACATAGAACGCTTTATAAATCATCACATTGCATAATAGCTACTTACGCCTGTTACTCCCAATGGAGCATAGGCCGTCGATCAGCATTCTCCAACCCACTCTGTCCTGATCCTTCTTTTCTAGTTCTATCCATTTTTTGTTCATTCTTCTCATGTCTGTCTCCATTTCTCGGCGTAATGTGTTCTTTGGTCTTCCTATTTTCCTTTGCCCTTCAGGATTCTATGTGAGTGCTTGCCTTGTGACACAGTTGGGTGACTTCCTCAATATGTGTCCTATCCATTTCCAGCAATTCTTCCTCATTTCTTCCTCCACTGGATGGAATCTGGTTTGCTCTCTCCCACAGTAGGTTGTTGCTGATAGTGTCTGACCAACGGATCCGAAGTATTTTGCGTAGACAATTGTTAATAAACACCTGTTTCTTCTAGATGATGGCTTTCGTAGTTCTCCATGTCTCCGCCACATACAGTAGAACTGTCTTGACATTTGTATTGAAAATTCTGATCTTGGTGTTGTTTGACAATTGTTTTGAGTTCCAGATGTTATTCAGTTGTAGATATGCTGCTCTTGCTTTACCGATCCTCGCCCTCACATTTGCATCAGATCCACCGTGCTGCCCAGATATGTAAAGTTTTCCACATCCTCCAAAATAGTATATATCAAATCATAATAATTTTATTAATTACAAAGAATAAACAAATAACTGAGGCTTTATTTTATAAAACTTATCTTAAATTCCCTTAGTGATTATAAAGGACTCATTATCAATCTAACATAAACAAAAAATTCAAAATATCACATGTAATCTATTCAAAACGTTACTACAAATACAAATATAAACTGATTCATTCATTCATTCATCTATTCAATCTAAACTTAAATCCACCTACCAGTTTACCTAAAAAAATTAAAACGTGTTTCAAATATGTACACGTTTCATTTAAGTGAAATTAAAAAAATAGCACGTTTTGACTTGTTTTGAATTCGTTGACAAATTGATTTAATTTGTTTCTTTTCGAAAAAAAATTGTCAACAATTTGCAAACTTACTGTAATATTCAATTTAGATAATCCTGTCTTTGTGAACTATTTTTATTGTGTTATAAGCAAAGATGGATAGTGGTTAGCAATAGAATCCAGAATGCGCGTTTCGTCCTATTTTAGACTCGTCAGTTGGATGTACCTGCATCTTAGAGTTAAGGTTCACATTGTGAATTTCCCATTGGACAAGCTAGTGGCTATCAGGACTCAGTAGCTAAGTGGATAATGTGATAGCGTTTAAAGCGAATGGTACTGGGTTCGAGTTCCAGAGTGAACATCGATTCTGAGATGCGGGTATATCTATCTGACGAATCCGAAATAGGACGAAACGTACATCGTGGATTCCACTGCTAGCCATTATCCATCTTTGCTTATAATGTTTGAGAATTAAGGAAATATCGAGGCAATACGTACAGTATGTGAATAAGAGACTGATCAATCGCAGTCCCAATCTTCAATGGGAAGATTGAAAACAATCATTACCAAGGGAATCTTGTTCTTTGTGCGTTTTCTGTATGAAAGCGATTTTTCTTAGTTAATCCTCTGTTACAGTGTCTTTTGTATTTTAAAATAAAAGAATAATAATATTTCGATGGTTGAGTAACTTTGGAACTTACAAAAATATCAATGAAATTATTACGTCTTATAGAAAGAATCGAGAAGAAAATAATTTTGTTTACTTTACACTGAATCGTACGAATAGACTATTCCTTGAAAGCAAAGAAATACATTTTACAGTAGTTCTCTTGGTAAAATAGTAAATTAAGTTATAATCAAATACTAAAATACACTAACTGATTAGATAAGACCATCCCAGGTGCGAGATCTTAATTGCGTACTGCTAAGTAGTCACATGCTAGAACGAAACGGCTGTCCAGTGCTCACAGGATTTCTAGGTTGGTCTAGCTTTAATTGACTGGTGAATTCAACCATTAAGTTTCTACAATTTCCACAAACTCTCATTCAAACAAGTATCATTTATTGATTAATTAAACCTGAAAAGTAATTTGAAAAGGTTTGTAATAATTTGTTCGTATTATAAAGCAAGTTGATAATGTGTTTCTTGGGTTAGGAGATGGAGTAAAGTACTCCAGTATAAATAAATATCTAATTATGATTAAGCACTAAACTTTAAGATTTACAATTTACTGTAGTCGGTAGTCTTCACAAAAACATTTGAAGTCCTAATTCAGTACCTGTAAGATATGTCAAAGTGGTAGCTTCACTAAAATTAGTTTCTCATTTACAGAAATATTCAAGTAAATTGAAATAGGTATATTGTATTAAGCAACTTAGTTTTCTAACCTAAATCCAATTCATATCTATTAGATAAAAGTAATTGCTAAGTGGTTTGAAAGTTAAACTCGTTTAATCGTTAGACTGTTATGATCATTATTTTAATTTAGATACTAACTATTAACCAATCCAGCTATCAAGAAAGAAATAAAAAGTAAACTTCATTAAAATCTGTATTATGAAAAGTTGTACAAATAACTTAAATCTTACTCATAATGAACGGTTACTCGATAAACTCAAACAGTAATATGTAGTTGTTGATCATTTACATTAATCTGATCATATTTTGATATTGATTTTTTATTATATCTCGAAACATAATCCAATCTATCATAAATCCCCTGAATTCCCTTTTCATTTATTACATTAATTTCACTCGAATAAAACATCTGACACAAAATTAATTCAATTTAAAACTATTATGAAAAATAGTTATCTTTAAAAAGATGATTCACAGAAGTTAATTATTATCAGAAGGGGTTTTGTGGAGATTTAGTATTTTCATAGTTGAAAGCGTGAGTCAATTGAAGCTAGACCACCATCGAAAACCTGGAAACACTGGACGGCCGTTTCGTCCTATTATGGGACTCCTCAGCATTGCGCACCCATGACTCACGTTTTCAACTATGAACATACTAAATCTCCACAAAACCCGTTCTCATAATAATAATAATAATCATATGCTCACTAGTGACCGACTTCGAGAGGTAAATCTAGGAGTTCTAGTGAGAAGCAGTGACCAGTGGAGTTCAACAAGGTCTGTTGTGAGATAGGAACTCACTGAAGACAATTGGTGAACGGTTGCTCAATTTCGTGGATTAGTTAAAGTTAGACATTACCAACGTTGGATGTCGGCTCAGTGGTCTATCGGTTGAGGGCCTTGGCTCGAGACTGGTAGGTCCTGGGTTCAAACCTCGCGATGCGGGATCGTGGATGTGCACTGCTGAGGAGTCCCACAATAGGACGAAACGGCCGTCCAGTGTTCCCAAGTTTTCCATGGTGGTGTAACTTCAATTGACTTACGCTTTCAACTGTGAAAAGTTAATTAGTTTGTATTATAAATAAGTCTGACTACAGAGTATAAAATGTTTGAATTGTTTATTCTGGTTAGCGCAATTTTAGCAAGGTTGTTTTCTGCGAGATGAGGATGCTGACCCGACGTCCGTCACTTCTCCTTTTACCTGGTGTTTGAACCGTCAATATCCCCAGAATTGCTACAAATGGAGTTTGATATTTGGCACTTCTCATTAATTGATCTTAACAGTTTTTAATGCATTAACTGTACAGTAATGTAGGATTTTTAAAGAAATGAAAATGTTATAATAAATCGATATGATGATGGTATACAATCATATTTTAAGTCTGAAACAATTATCATGAGTAAAACTATTTGAAAATATGTTATATGATTAAACACTTGATTAAGATCATGAATTGATCAATGTTAGCCCACCACTAAAAATTTGGGACCACTGGACGGTCGTTTTCCACCGACATTATGCTCCTCAGCTGTCCGCATCCGCAACCTTTGACGTGAGAATCAAACCCAAGACCTTCGGTCTCGTGCATGTGCGTTTAATCTGTAGACCACTGAACCGGCATCCGACGATGTTAATGTTTCGCGCGGCCATCTTTCACTGTCATCAGTTGGTAATTGCCTCACATTTAACACGGTTGAATTCCATGGCCTCTCACTGAAACTTCATCCCAGTCATTTGAAGGTTGGACATCTACGTGCAAAACCGGGAGTCTTTAGTTAGAATCATACTTGCGCAGTCGTGGATGCGCACTGCTGAGGAGCACCATACTGGGAGGAAACGTCTGTCCTGTGAATTCAGGTTTTCACTGGTGGTCTAACATTGATTGGTTCATAATTCCAACGAAATTCAGCAGTCTCCACAACCCAAAACTATAAATCATACATTTAATGTCTTTTCTTTTACTTATACATGAGATAGTTACTGAAATATGTTTTCATATTTGTTATTCATTACTTACATACTTCAATTAATATTCTATGCTCAAATCTTGCCTATCTTACCTTAAATAATATTTTTTCATAAGTGTTACAATGACTTTCTTCCAGAATGACTTTCAACTTTTCCAATTAATTCTCTTTTCATAATTTAACATAAATAAGTAATAGTCTAATGAGTTCAACTAGTCACCTAATCCGATAATAAGATCTTTAATCTCAATTATCTGAGTTTATAAGAGATTACCTGTTTTATTCATTTCGATTTGTTTTCTGTTTGCTAAAAATAATAACTTTGTTAAAAACCATCGTAATTTATTTAAATATTTTCGATCTATAAGATACATGATTTTTATTTCATTAAACTGACGACGATTTTTTACGGTTCAGAAGATTATTGAACTAAAAAATAATTTTAATAGTTGAGATCATGAGTTATTTGAAGCTAGACTACCATGGAAAACCTGGAAGCACTGAACGGCCGTTTCGTCCTATTATGGGACATTGTTGGATGCAGGCTCAGTAATCTAGAGGTTAAGGGTTCGTGCGAGACACCGATAGGTCCTGGGTTCAAATCTCGCGTTGCGGGATCGTGGATGCGCACTGATGAAGAGTCCCACAATAGGACGAGACGGCTGTCCAGTGCTTTCAGGTTTCCCATGGTGCTCTAGCTTCAATCGACTCAAGATCTCAACTGTTGATATTACTATAATCTCCACAAAAACCCCTTCTGTTAAAAATAATTCATGTAAACAAGCGTCATTATTTTAGTAGACTTCAACAGGACCTTCTTGATCGTTAGCAAAATTCAAGTCACATGATTAATAGATAAATTGTCAAAATGTTTTACTGAATATTTAAATTGAAGCTGATTGTGCTGTATACCAGTGAAACACTACTAATATTGCATACATTGCATTTGTAATTGTCCCAATGATATTGATGAAGTTGAATTACCTTCATTTAAGTCTTATACATAAAATCCATTCTTGACAAACTTTTCTTCAAGTACTAGTGAAAAGTGATAGAGACGTAAAGGCAAGGACTGGCAAATTAAGTGCAGCATTCCTACAGTTGAAGAATATATGCAACTCAAAACAACTGTCAACCACTATCAGAGTTACAATCTTCAATACGAACGTCGAGTCAGTTCTACTGTATGGAGCTGAAATTTGAAGAACTACTACAACCACCATCAAAATGGTAAAGGTATTTATAGACAGATGTTTACGTAAGATACTCGATGTCCGTTGGTCAGATACTATGAAAAGCAGCCTACTATGGGAGAGGACGAAGTAGACTCCAACTGAAAAGGAAATTAAGAAAAGATGATGGAGTTGGATAGGATGTACATTTCGGAAATCGTCAAACTGCATCACGAGGCAAGCGCTCACTTGGAATCCTGAGAGGAAATGGGAAAGAGGAAGACCAAAAGCACACTTTACCATGAATCGGAAGTAGGCATCATTTGGATGAATAGCAACTGGAACGAACTGGAAAGAATTGTCCAGGATAGAGTTTGATGTAGAATACTGGTGAGAGACCTATGCTCCTCCTACATGAGAGGTAACAGGCGTAACAGGCGTTTCATATAATGAAACATATTACATTTTGTATAGTTTGATATGTTACAATACACATTTTGAATTGAGTAAAATTGTTAACGTTTCTGTAAACTGATTTTTTAATATTTTGCCAGTAGTGCTTTTTGAACTTTAAATCAAAGATAAAATAATCTAAATTATTATGAGTTTGATACTTTGATCGAATACTGTGGACAAGCAAAACTACATAGTATCATAATATTAAATTCCCAAATTGAAAAATTTGAGCGAGTTATTAAAAAGAAATAACTAACGGAATACTATTGCTTAATATTAAACATTTACTAAGTGATAAATTACTAGTGATTACTGTAGGAGAAATGATATTTATTATTAACTAGCATATCTAGTAACTAACACCAGTTTCAAGGGATATCCTTTATGATTAGAACTATTATCCTCTGTTTTAGTTATGATCATTATTTTTTAAAATGTGATCATCAAACCTCATCATTCAATATTTATATATATATATATATATATATTTTAAGTAAAAATGGTTACTTAAAAACAAATTAACACCAAAAGAAGTTAGATACAGAGAGTTTGAACATATACAGGTTCACATGGAAACCGCTTTCTGTGTTACTTTGTCAATTAGACCCACTTTCAACTGCCTTTTCTTTAGTTATTAGAAAATTCATGAAAACATGATAAAAGTTTGATAAATTTTTCGGAAACTATGATCTTTCCTAACCACACTTTGTTACGATTTAAATTCGTTGAAAAGAGATCCCTTCGTTGAACTTCGTGTTTTTTATTTAAACTTTATCAAGCCATCATGATTACTGTAGTAATTAATAATATGGTTACTCTATTGTTTCTGTTTTTAAGGTAATAAATTCTTGAAATTTAGCTTAACTAATGCATATTTTGATAGTATCGGGCTTTTGATACTTGAAATGTAGAATAACTACTAAGCAAAGGTGGATAGTGGCTAGCAGTGGGATCCATGACCCGATTTTCGTCCTATTTGGGACTCGTCAGTTGGATGTATGCTTGTGAATTAAGGTAATATCGAGGTATTACGCACAGTATGCACATATGCTAATTAGAGATTGACCAGTTTCAGTCCTAAACATCAATGGTAGGATTCAACTAAACAATGCCAAGTGAATTTATAGAATAACAATATTTCAATATCATGCTAATTCCTACTTATTAGTAGGCGAAGAGGTATGTAAAAATTTATATAAAACGAAATACAAAAATATATTATTTCACTTAAATACTGAACAGGACTCAACCATGTATTCAGATATGAACACATATAGAAAAATTCTTCCAATAAATGTAGGTTCTATGTGTTGAAAGTAATTAGATAGTAACATCGGACCCAAGTTTCGTGTTGACTGTCATAGAAAAACTAAGGGAATATTCATGGAACAAACACTTCCCGTGAAATCAGGTATAAATTGTTTCAGTGAACATTAAATACGATTGACTTGCTAGTAGCCTATAAAGTATTCAATTTCGAAATCCACAGATAACAACTACTTGACATCCTGCGAAAAGTTATCATCAATTATTGACGTAGAAACACTGTCAATAATACTTAGCTACAGTAACCTCTAACGAAGCTTAAATATCTCCATTTTAAATTGAAAATCTTGAATTAACCTAAGAAATAATTTTATCAATACATTCTGGAAAGAAGATATCTTTAAAACAGTACGTTTTCAGGTATCTTCTTTTCTTGTCTCTAAGAAAATTATAGATCTTTGACCTTATTGAAATTGCTTTAGACAAAAACTCCACATTTATGTTCCGAATTTCGGACTTTTCATAAGACCCTTCAGCTTCTTGAGTTTTTGAAAATTACAACGTTATAAGATCATACAAGCTTTTGTAGACAGTATATCAAGAAGCAAATGCATTTGATTAATGAGGATCATCCCTTACCCTATAGGTATAGAGTTTTATTGATAATTCCGATCATATTTTGATCAGTAAAATTTTAGATATTTAGGAAGTTGCAGTAATGGTGAGGCAAGATAAGACAAATGCAATTATGTAATATTGATTTTTTCAAGCTATCAAATACTATTAATCTATAAGTATAGTACATAACAGAACTTGTCGTTTTGACACGAAAGCTACAACAGAACTCAATTTAGATCGATTGATTTAACTTCAGTATCAGCCTTTAAATATCATTTGATTGAGAAAATGTTATAAAGTGTTGTTTTTTGTAAAATGCGTATTTGCTGGTTCTCATAGGGTTTTCTATAGTAGAAAGACTTGGCACAAATCATGTTTTAAATGTTAAGTTTGACAAGAATTTACAGTTTGCTCTAAAATTTTCTGGATCGTATAAAAATTTCGAGAATACACAGTAAAATCTAATAGGTATTAGGCAGTTATATTTGCAGTTGATTTCTTTATGTTACGTTCATTTGAAAGTGTATAATTCACGATAACTATTGACACAATAAACCTAACAATTGTTGTAGATGATTTATGCTTGTGTCGTAATGGATGGAGAATTTCCCCTGATTTATCCGTTAATATGTTCGTTGATATTCGAGTTCGCATGAGATTTATTAGCTATTACTTTATGAGTTTATGATGTTATCTCAATTAAACCAGAAATTTATATGTCAATGAATCATGTCTTTCAAATATCACACTATAAACAAGTTTATTTGCTTCTGTGGAGTATGTTACAGTGACTACACAAAACGAGTTCCCTCAAAACGCTTCACTGAACGTTACATCGGTTACTTTGTAGTGCCGCGATTCGTTAATTGTTTACTTCGATAACCGTTATGATTCTAATCTTAACGGTGCGTAAAATCAGAAGACAAAGGATAGCAGCGACTACAGTTTATTGTCGAATAACTCAGGTCAGAAAGCTAACAACACCTGAGCGAATATCAACGAGCGAGTGAGCGGCAAGCGAGTGAGCGGCAAGCGAGAGAGCGAATGAACAGGCGAATAAGCGAAGGAAACGAACGAGGAGCAAGCGAGCGAATAGCAAGCAATTACACAGGCAATTTATAGTCACATTTAATAAGGGCACAACAAAGCAAAACAAAGGCTGATAATAGTATTTGCGTGAGTACATATATGGGGAGGAGTATGAGTCATCGAATGATATTTAAGTAGTCAACATTTCGGATAGAGCGTCATGTGCTCTAGTGGTATAGCAGTGCAAAGAATATGCAAATTGTTACTATCCAAATAACGATGTCTGTTAAGTAAGTTATAAAAAGGGCTTAACCAAAATTGGCTATAATCGAAATTGATTGTAGGATGGTTGCTATAACTTAAAGATTGCTAAAGGTAGTTAATAGTCTAATTCTTGGACATCTAGTAAACACGTTTCACGTTGCTCCACCAGGATATTTCTTTAAACTCATCTGTTTAGTCAAACAAAGTTGTTTAAAGATATCACAAGCAAGTGACATATGCATTGCGGAAGCTTTAGTAATTTATGGTTTCAAACCAAATCACTGTATACAGACGCAACATGTCAAACCCCTTATTCTTTCATGTTTTTAACAACCTTAATGCCTTCCGCACTCAATAATTTGTTGTTAATACTCAACTGTTTGTTCATAATTATTGAAACATTTAATTATTGTAAGTGTCATCATCAAGATTTGGCTTGATAATTTCGAATAAATTGAGCATTCAGTAGATTGTTTATTAATAGAAAGATTGATATATTTGTAATATCATGATTAGTGGAAAATCGAATTTCCGTCAATTAATGACTTACTATAAGTTACTCTTTCATAGAATAATTAAATGCTAATAATAAATTATTTGCAGCAATGGGGAAGACACTCGCGGTCTCCTACACTGTCCGGACGTTCCATGTAACTATAAAAATTGTTGCTCTAGTTGTTAGAAGGTGCATCGGCGTCATGACTTCCGAAGGAACTCGGCTTTCATCATGAGGCGTCATAATTCTTCCTTCAACTCGCAGGGCAGAGTTTAAATGGTTTGAATAAATTTTTCTGGTCAGCGTTTTTTAGCGAATTGGTTTTCTACGGGATGGGTTTGCTAACCCAATGCCCAACCCTCCTCCTTTACCCGGGTTTGGGACCGGCAGTAGCCCCCGGAGGAGCTACAGGCGGAGTTATAATAAATTATAACAAGTTTGAATAGTATATTCGAACTTTTTAATATTCATCGAACTGGAAATTATATTTTCCCTATAAAGTATCTTCATCTTTTCTTACAGACTTGTATATAGTAACTAACTACAAATAAAACAGTATATCGTCTAAAGGGGGATTTTTCTTTGAAAACTGTTTTTATTTCGTCTACGATAATACAATGGTTATATCTATTTATTATTATTTACCGAGAATGATTGGTATACAAGACTTTTATAGACAATGGAATGCAGTATTTTTCAGGCTTCATTACCATTAACGATGATATTCGACCTATCATGAAAAATGTATGAGCCTATCATTATCCTCCAGATATCGTCTTTTTATATGCCTGTAAAAGAGCATTACTTAATAAACCACTTCTCTGCCACTACTTCCTTTTGTCATTACAATAGCTATTATCCTAGCTAGATTGGGATTCTAGTTACTCAGTATCTAAAATAGAAGATTCACCATATAGGAAACGCTTTATTACTAGATGAAATTTAAACTCAAATGAGAGAAACTTTAGACGTTGATACATGCCAATTCCCATAAATGATGAGCTTTTGAATTAAAAACCGTATTATATTTTTCATAGTTGAAATCATGAGTCAATTGAAGCGAGACCACCAAGGAAAACCCGGGAGCACTGGACGTCCGTTTCGTCCTATTATGGGACTCCTCAGCAGTGCGTATTCACGATCCCGCCCGTCTACATATTATTTTCGAAAAGCTTCATTGTTACTAAGCATTTCTGTATATTTAAATTTACACAAATTAGAAACATTTAGATCTATTCAAATGGTGAAGAAAAATAACTGAATATAGTGAATAAAAGATTACATTATTAACAGTATAATTATGACAAAATTTCATTTGATTGTTTGAGTATAAGAGGATTTCAACGAATTGATAATTAAACATTGAGCACTATTGGCAAGATCAATGATAGTGACATTTGTTGATGGAAAATGTTTTAATAAATAATTATTAGGTTCCAAATTGTTCTGTGATTTTGACGAAGTAATCCCTGATTGTCGATAAGATGTAGGTGGACATCTCCAATGTATGTTAGCAGAGTAACGTTCATGATAAATATTTTTCCTACGGGGATTAGATCTCCGAATAGCAAATGAACTCATAAATGCATCTGGGTATCGATTCTGATTATGTATTTCGTTCATAAGTGTAGATTGATTATTGAATGATGTTAACTCTAGTTTTCCATGCATAGTGAGGCAAGCCTTCGGCAATTGTAAACATGTTTTTTCCTGAATAAATTAAAGTTCCACATGTAGTTAATTCATTAACAGTTAAATGAAAATTAAGAAATGTAATTTTAGACAAATATCTTTATAAACCTTGAATGGTAGTTATAAGCAAAGATGTATAGTGGTTAGCAGTGGAATCAAGGACGCGCGTTTCGTCCTATTTCGGACTCGTCAGCTGAATGTACCTGCATCTCAGAGCTGAGGTTTACTCTGGGACTCCGGGATGGAAGTACATTCGGCTGACGAGCCCGAAATAAGACAAAACGCGCGTTCTGGGTTCCACTGCTAGCCACTATCCATCTTTGCTTATCACGCTTGTGAATTAAGGCTATGTCGAGGCAATAAGCAAAGTACGTACATATGCCAATAAGAGACTGATCAATTGCAGTTCTAAACATCATTCGAAGATTTAAACAAATAATACCAACTGAACTTGAATGGTAATCTTTGGAAAAATGCTACTTCTTGTATATAGAATAATAGCTATTCTATGTAAGCCTAAATAATATTTAGATTTCATCACTCTAGCGGCTAATTATTTAGCTAGACTACCCAACAGAATTCACACTTGTATTCCGTGCAGAAACATTTTTAATTCAGTTCACAAAGTATAGTATAACACATAGATTTTACATATTAGTAACTGACAGAATATTCAATTTGTCATATCTTACATTTTAATATAGTTCAGTATAATAAATAGAATAATGAAAAAAATATTTTTAATACATCCTAATGAGTAGAAAAATTGTATTTCTGACGTTTCGTGACTTAATGAAAGCTACTTCTTCAGAGTAATCATATATATATATGTAGATTAAACTGAATATCTCCTGAGTTGAGTATTATTCGTGAACAATATCAGGGTTATTAAATGTTTTAATGTTTTTGTACTTGAAATATGAACAATACTTTTTGGTCATATAACCTTTGACATATTCTCTTAATATTAAGTTTTTAAAGTCATATGTATCTAATACAGGTCTCAATTTGGCCTAATATGCTTAATCTTTAGTGAATGTTCTAATATTGTGTTGGTTTGTTGAGGTTTGTTCGAATCTCTGTTTGCTTTTCAAGACTTAAAGACTCATCAACTCATTAAAAATCATAAAATTAGGTAAGTTAAGTAGCATATGATCTTTAGTTTTTAGTTCAGAGTCATTGTTATTTACCTAGTTAATTTCGACTAATTATTATTTTCATTTTAATATACTTTTGAATTCATGTACATGTCCACTTTTTTATTTTGTTCACTAATAACCTAATTATTATGAAGCATAGGCAACATTAATCTGGTGTGGGAAGTTTCTTCATATTTATTGACACCTTCTTTTCGAAAACTCTTTTTGTACTAATCGTCAATTGAAACAGATAATTAAAATACATTTCAATGTAATAAATTAATAACTGAGAAATATCTAACTTTGGTAGATAATATTTGAAGAAATAGGACATCAGAAATCTACATGGAAACTAGAAGGATCCAGTAGCGTATATCCACTACTCATTAGACTAGAAACGTCATATAGTTAAATAACTTGAATATGTGATGAAACTTGTGTTATTTATGATTGTTCGAATGTTCTTGTTACAATGTTCAATAGATTGATTGTCTTCGTAGATAAAGTATTAAATGATAGTTTGTGGAACAAAAACAACTACTTATTGAGTGAGACCATATAATAATTAATTGCTAAAAAGTTCCCTGCGGAATGTGAGGAGTTTCAACAAACTTGTTGGATACAACTACTTACAATCATATTAGCTAGGTGATTTCAACGCTTTCACTAGTTCAAATACAAATGTGAAGTAATTCTTGTATTCTGAACTGGAAATCGGTATACTATATACAGTGCAATTCAGAAGTCATAATCATCAGAGAATTGAATTAGCCATAGAGCATATATAAATTATATATACATTATATATAATCAAAATAGTAAGTAAACCTGGACAGCATGAGGCAAACAATTGTTGAAAAACTGCAAGTCATTTGCAGATCGTTCGTACTTGTTATACAAGGTACACAGTGTAATGAAACATCGCTCACAGTAAACATTTGTCTTTAGGTTATGAGACTCTTCATGAAATTAAATGAATTTCCATTGATAAAATATACTGAATCATGAATGGATAAGCAATGGAGTTACCAAACTGTCATTCAGTAACAATCTCGTCAAATATTTCACTACTTTGTTAGAAAATCAAACGAACATTTATTTTGAATATTCTATGGGGATCTTTAAACTGCAAACTTTAATTATTTTGATTTGGTGGAGATTTGTAGATCAGATGGATAATTAAGGTGAAGTTTTGTTCTCTGAGCTGGATGGTTTAGTCATGAAGCTTTCATCATGAAGTGGAAGATACAATCGAAATAAAGAAGTAAACAATGATGGGATAAAGGTCAACAATAACCAATCAAGACTGAGGTCTACAGGATAAGCTATCAGTCATATGTAGAGGAATTCTAACATTTTACTTCTACTTGAAGTTTGTGCGGATGACTTCGTTTCCACGACCAAACCAACCAGCTCAGAGAACCAAGCCTTACCGAAATTATCTTGGTTTCCCCCTTCAAAAACATGCAAACTGCTTTAATATCATGTCATGTACATGTGCTATTCTATGTGAGCTTAACAATACAATGCAAAGTTTTTGTAAAGATAAACAGAAATACACTAAAATGTCATAAAGAAGGGAAACAGAGTATTTAGTCAATAATTATATAACAATATGAGAAAATGTTCCTTTTATTGCATGAGTACATTTCGAAAAGTGGCTTACTTTGTGAAAGTAGCAAAATAAGAAGTCAGTTTCATGTACTCAAACTACTCATATTCTAAAGAAAAATGTCTTCATCAGTGTTTATAAAATATATTGAGCTTTTTAATTTATGTTCACCGAGTTTCATCAGAGAACATTCTTAACAAGACTATGATTTGCATTGAAATCATAAACTGATCTATGATAAGGAACCACCAAAAATCTTGAAGTACCAAACAGCCGTTTCGCCCTAGTATGCAACCCGTCACTGTTAGGAATCCGAAACCCGGGAAACGGTAATATTAGTTTAATTAATTCCACTTTAAATGAATATTATGGTGTAGTATACTATACTTTTTAATTATCTAGTCTTTCGAACTCTCTTTAATGGTGAATTATCCTTAATAGTTTTTTCACTCACTTTAAACCTATATATTCATCATATTAAATTGCGTTGTTAAGATCTACATTAGTAAGATACAGTTATAACTCCGCCTGTAGCTGTTTTAGGGCTACTGTCGGTCTCAAGTCCAGTTAAAGGAAGAGGGTCGAGTAGAAATTCAGTAACCTCATTCCATAGAAAGCAACCTAGTTAAAAATGAAATGACTGAAAATGCACTGAAATTAAAAAACAAAACAAGGAATGTATAGTAAATTATTTAGTACAATGTTTGTACGAGATCTATGTTTAAGTGACAAATATTGACAAAATTTATAATCTTGATTAATATTTGACTACTGCCGAGGAATCCCACAATAGGACAAAACGATCATCCAGTACTATCAGGTTTTCCATGGTAGTCCAGCTTCAATTGACTCATAATCCCAACTATTCATATTACTTATAATCTTACTGATGTTGAAAAGAAAAAACAACGAACATTTACACATAAAAGGATTATAAGATGAACTCACAGATTTTATTGACTTTTGTGAAAATATTCTTTGTTTATATAATTTAGTTTCTGGGACAGATTTTGAACTGTGTACATTACGAATAGTTGGATTAATTTGTTTATATTGATTATTTTCAGTGAAATCATTCAATGTATTCGGTTGTGGAACATTTAAAGTTATAGAATTCGATGATGTAACTTTAAACTTTTCATCTATTCCAAAATTATTCATAAATAGATTAGATAAATAAATGAATACTTATATTATATTTAATAAATTGGAAAACCGATTAGTTTTACTTAAGTCGTTAGAAAAAAAAATTTTTTTAAGGTCATTATCGATTAAATTGATTGATAGAAATTATTCTTTTGATTAAACTACTGACAGATTTCAATCAAATGACTTGTGTTTATAAGGTGAATATCAATTAATAGTAAGATACTAATTAAGAATATAAAATATTTTAGAATACCATCTTATCTCAACATAGTGCATGCAATGTCGAGCCACCTTGACAAGTGACCACATTCCAACTTGATCAATAGCATTCGATCAGCGCTAAGAAGGACTTGACACGCATGACATTGATCAGCACCCAGTGATCAATCAATTGTGATTACATCTCAGTCCTATAGGAGGTCAGTTGTGGCCCGAATAGTTCAGTGGAAACGTCTATGGCTGTGAAGCTGGGTGACACGTAATCGAATCTGTCAGGGAGCACCGGTTCCAATTTATCGTATATAAAACATTGCTAAAACTTTCATGATAAGTATTTAGGTATTGGGAATATGGTGAAAATAAATTCATTTTATTCTTACTTACTTACTTTACTTACGCCTGTTACTCCCAATGGAGCATAGGCCGTCGATCAGCATTCTCCAACCCACCGCACTCTATCCTGAACCTTCCTTTCTAGTTCTATCCAATTTTTGTTGATTCTCCTCATGTCTGTCTCCATTTCTCGGCGTAATGTGTTCTTTGGTCTTCCTCTTCTCCTTTGGCCTTCAGGATTCCATGTGAGGGCTTGTGTTGTGACACAGTTGGGTGACTTCCTCAATGTGTGTCCTATCCACTTCCAGCACTTCCTCCTGATTTCTTCCTCCACTAGAATCTGGTTTGTTCTTTCCCACAGTAACTTGTTGCTGATAGTGTCTGGCCAACGGATCCGAAGTGTTTTGCGTAGACAATTGTTAATAAACACCTGTTTCTTCTAGATGATGGCTTTCGTAGTTCTCCACGTCTCCGCCACATACAGTAGAACTGTCTTGACATTTGTATTGAAAATTCTGATCTTGGTGTTGTTTGACAATTGTTTTGAGCTTCAAATGTTTTTCAGTTGTAGATATGCTGCTCTTGCTTTACCGATTCTCGTCCTCACATCTGCATATGATCCACCGTGTTCATCGATCTTGCTTCCCAGATATGTAAAGGTTTTTACATCCTTTAAAGCTTCTCCGTCAAGTGTAATCCGATTGAAACTCATTTTATAGGCCAAGTTATATATATGTAAAGCTTTCACTTTCCAAATGAACGTTTGAAAATTACTTTGTATGGCCAACTAAAGGGAACTTATAAAACCTATTAACTCAATCTCTAAACACATGGTAAACTATGGTCATGTACCTCTACAGAAATCATTGTCCATGATTATCTTGAAAGTCCAAAGGAATAATACATAGAAGGTTTGGATAGCAAGTTTGTACACGACTAAAACTATGGAAATTCACCAATTCATACCTGATTTCTGCCTATAAACTGCTGTGATTAATTCCTGACTTAGTACACTTCTTATTTTACGAATTATTAATAATAATCATTCTCTGATACTTTATTACTATTTTTGTAAGATACATAATCTTTCATATCTCTTCTCTGTATACTATTATCATTCGTACCACCATTAGAATATTATGTAATCTGAAACTATCCTTCCAGCCATCAATTGAACCTTCAATGTCAATTTCATTGTCGACTAATATGTGTGAAAATGACTATAAATACGATTGTTTGGCTTCAGTAAATGACATGACCAAGAAGTATTTTCTTCGCTGTCGAGAGTTTATATGATCTGGAACTAATTTAGCATGTGTTCTTATCATTTACTGGTTTACCGGTCGTGGTAAATATTACTCTCCATCCTTGAGTTTTCAAAAACATTATTCAATTACAGATTTAAATACATTATAAGATTTCTGGATTCCTCGATATTTACAATTTTTGAATAAAAGTATAATTCGACTACTAACAAATAATAAGTAGTGCCACTATTTGTCGAAAAATATATAAAACAGTTAGCAACTTAAGGCTACTCTTCACATATGCACACATTAAGGATGTGATTGTTTCTGAGATGCAAATTTACTCAACTATCGCACTGTGATCAAATGACATTAATTAACTTGAGGGGTGTTTTTAAATCTTGAAACAAACTAAAGCTTGAAATTGCAGATGATGAGATTTTACCCAGTATTGTGCAGTATAGTTAGTTGCTCCCAATTGAATATATTTTGATTTGAATGATAATTATCAAGATAACACGATAAGGTGAGATATGATTTACGTTTAAATAGGCATAAAAATTCTTTCTGAAATCTCAAATTTATCGATGAACATCGGTTGATTTGTTACTCTCGTTCCAGTTACTACGATATTTGTGTTTTGAGATTATGGCAAACATCTGTAGTTCGAGTATGTGATTTTGTTAGAGATTTATTTTCGAGGTGGATAGTTTATTCATGAAGATTAAACTGTTCTACTGAAAGGTATCATAGCACAAATGTCAGGCAGAAGTGAGGTATTTGAATTTATCCACATGTGGTTGACGGGTTTTCTTATCAACCCTGATCTTGATTGGTTATTGTTAACTTTTAACCTATCATTGTCAGCATACTTATATTGACTATCTCTTTTTTGACATGGTTTTTGAGCTTATATATGTCCGTGGTGTTTCTAATTGACTGATTGTTGTAATGGTCCTTTTCCTTTATTACACGAATGGGACGTTAATTTACCTTAGACGAATATCTACACTAGATTCCCTCCCAGTGTCTATTCTACAGGACTTCAACACAACTCATATCAAGAACATGTGATTAACCTGACTAGAACGAAAATTTATTTCCACGCCAAAACCTGGCACAATCAAACAACAAATGAACAATATAACGGTGGAATTTAAGATCCTTGTCATTTATACAGTATAATAACTCAATAGTTAGGTCTTCACATTGGCAGATGATTCAATCAATTTGGAATGAAAGAGCCTCTGTGTATTCGTGGAACATCTACTAATCATGCAATAAATAATGAAATACTTTAAGTGAGCTTTCTAAAGTTATGACTAATAGAATAAAACCACACAAAAATTGTTGCATTTATAACTGATGATGGTAGCTGAGATTCAGTCTATGTCATGTTACAAATTTGAACTAATGAATCCCAACACCATGGTTTAAATGCATTAACTCCACCTTTAGACCTGAATTAACTCATGTGTTCATTACTATACTTTACTTAAGAGTCCTAACCAAGAGGAAAAACTTGTTTAATGGTCTCTGATAATAAATGTTACCTGCAGTCAATGTAATCACGTATTGAAAAGTAACTTGCATTTTAAACTTATTTCCTAAATCCCTACAAATAAATAATAAGAATGAATACGGATTTGGAACGTCTTAAGAAGAATAGAGTACTATTAGAACTCTTCTTATGATCATCATCAATAAGCATGAATATCATTAAATGCGTGAGGTTTATGTATATTTTTTAAAATTAATTTCCTTCCACTCCATTTCTCTATTTTTTTCGTTCCGTTTCATTCAATTAAATTTATAATTGGTTATTTATTTCTTAAAATTGATATAAAATATAAGTATTTTATGACAGAGCACTTTTTCTTTAAATTATGGGGGATAGTAATGTACAAAGTACAAGCTTTGTCGTTTCTCACGTTGTCACGGGAACAGATAACATGTTTTTGAATACATTGTATCTGGTAGCGTTCCAATCACTTGAAGCATTAAAGAGCAACATAAGAACTTATGAAAGGGCGACATTATGCCATTATGCGGTGCAAGATTCTCGTTTACATAGAGAAAAGAAGCTGTATATTATGTTTGTATGTTGGAGAAATGGCCGTAGAACACCCAGTGGATCTTTACAGCAGATTAGACGAAGAGGTTATTTCCTTGATGTTATTATTTCGTTCATGAACACTCAATGTTCGGCCTTCATCTTTTGTCAGCGCTAAAGAGCTCCATAAGAACTTATGAAAGGGTGACATACTGCTATTATGCGGTGCAAGATTCTCGTTTACATAGATAACAGAAGCCGTATATTATGTTTGTATGTTGGAGAAATGGCCGTAGAACACTCAGCAGATCCTCACAGCCAATTAGAAGGAGGGGGTAATTTCATGAGTGTTATTATTTTGTTCATATAGGACTTCAATGAACACTCAATTTCCAGCCTTCATCTTTTGTCAATTTATTGAAGGTTACTGGACTGTTGTTATTCAATGCATGGTAAACATGAAATGATTGATTTCGTAGATTATGGTAATTAGTGTTTATATTCAAATATAAATTACAATGTGGCATAAACGAATAACATATATATCAATCATAACAAATTTATTGATATTTCAACTCATATGGGGATAAATATTGATACGTTTATTTTGAATGTTTTCACATACTAAAGACAAAATAAATCAAGAAGTTCATTCAATAACTATGCCAACTATTTTCTGTTATTATGAGAAAGGATTTATTAGTTGGTCCATTTACGAATAAACAACAGAAGATAAACAAACTGAGTGAATCATTGGTATATATAGATAAAGACCTTAACGATCTGTAGCTAGAAATAAATGTTGATAAGACCTTCAATATTGAGTGGATTTTTTTCAGAGTCCAATGGAAATAAATTTTTCATTGTGTGTTTAAATAAGAAATAGTCGGTCATCAATCACTTTACATTCCAAGAATTGAGCTGTTACATGAGTACCCTCTTATTGACAAGAATTATTGACCTAACATAAATCTATCCAATGACGACGTAGTGTGTTTTGAACAGCTTGATCTTACTACTCAGCAATTGCCTTTGTTTGACATAATGGGTATGAAGCAGTTTGTGAAGGTTTATTACATGCATAGTTGACAAATATTTGATCATAGACAGCATCAAGTGTTTGAGTTTTCAATGAGAGTAACTCATTTCGGGTTTAGAATGTTGTAGAACAATGTTGAAACAAGTTACTGATCAAATGCAGTGCTAAACAACAAAAGGAATTTTCGGTGAGACTATAATTTATGGACGACCTTTGAACGAATCTTAAGTGACCTTGAGAAATGTTAGCCAGTCAGTAAACAGTAAGCATAGAGTAAAAATATACTATACAAAACCAAAGAATTAAAGTGGATACACTTCTTTTATATGGTCCAAAAACTTGTCAAGGTTAGAAAAAGGTTCCAAAATCGTAGTGCATAAGGTAGAGTAACTCATCCATATAGCTCCATAATAGTTGGTCTCTGGAACCATGATAAGGTCACAAAAACCTCGGCCTCCACATAGCTTCAAAATTGTTTGTGTGTACTCCGGTTGTGTAAGTTTATCATTTTTATTATGGATATGTCCCTGCAATACTCATACCGCTGAACAGCCGAAGCTTCAGTAACATCGGTGATTATTGCAGCCAATGTTACTGGTGCTTTTATTATACAGTTTGCGGCAATTATTATAATATGCCTTAGTCTCAATCTGGATCGAGGGAAAAAGGTTCCTATTCTAGCAAACGTCTTCCTTCAAAATATGTTACATCAAAGGACAATATCACGGTAATCTGCACAAAGTCTTCTCTAAAGTTCTCTGTGAACCGATCGTACATGAGCATCAGGTACTGTAATCGGCGCCGCGACCTTGAGATCCCTGAAACGCTTCTGATTGGCTCGTCCATAAATTATAGTCTCGACGAATTTTCAAATAAATTAAAATTCATCCCATTGTACAAGCGTACGGCTATCTGGTCTGAGTGTTTTATTTTCTAATGTAGAACTAAAGTTGCATTGATTACATGGAGATGTATACAGTCATAGCAATGAAACTCAACATTATGTTAACTGTTTTCATTTCAAACAGTTCTTTCTTTCAAAATATCTCTTATATTAGGAAACCCTAATAATTCGAAAGTGAAAGATGAAAAGACAAGCAAATTATACTCAGGTTTATTGTATGAAAAAGAAATTTGCAGTGTAACATTTCAGGTATAGTTTATCTTCCTTATCCTGTAATTAAGTTTACATATCATTTAGAGAGCTGATTTTCTCTGGCATAACAATCTTTCATGTTTAACTGTATTATTGTTCATATGAAAAATATAATATAGTAATGTAAGCAAAGTGAGTTTAAACTTCACCCCATTGCACAAGCAAGTGGCTATCAGGACTCAGTAGCTGAGTGGATAACGCGATGGCATTTGAAGCGAAAGGTACTGCGTTCGAGTTCGAGAGTGAACATCAACAAGTACGTCCAGCTGAGGAGTCCCGAATAGGACGAAACGCGCGTCCTGGATTCCACTGCTAGCCACTATCCATCTTTGCTTATAATGCTCGTGAAATAAGGCTATATCGAGGCAATACGCACAGTATGCACATATGCCAATTAGAGACTGACCAGTTGCAGTCCTAAACATCAATGGGAAAATTCAAACAAACAATACTAAGTGAATTTAAAAAAGTAGTAATGTTGTCTCATTCTAATGAAATCAGTCGGATCAGAATTTACAGCTATTCGTCACTTTAATTAACTATTTATTTCGTTTTTTATTTAGGAAATACCAATTATTAATCATTCTCAATAGTTAAAACACAATACTATTAGTTATAAAAGAATCAGAGTTAGCTTATAGTCTTTCCTTTAACAACAGGAAATTAAACCATTAAATGATCACCCTCATTTGAATATTTTAAGTGATGTTCGTAAATCTGATCACTTTCCTTTGTTCTAATTCATTTCGGGCATAGAAACACTACGAAACATAAACACAATATATTTATTGTGTAATGGAGTAATCGGTTAATAACAGATTCCTTTGAAGTATAGATAGTTTATGATGGAACAACCAAGTGACTAGTATTGTCACTAGACGTATGTTGTTGAACAAAAGCGTAAAATCAGTTGATAAGATCATGAGCTTCAATTACTGAAGTGGATTGATCTTGTATGATGATGGGAAGCGTAATAAAATGTCAGATGAAGGTTAGAGACAGTCAGATCAATATGTGCTATCAGTCTACGAGGGTATTGACATTCAAACTAGTCCATAGGATAGAATTGAGACCTCCTGGTTGAAGTTCATGCGGTAATCCAATTTCGATTCGAGATGCTACATAACATTACAAAAAATTTGCCGCAAAATGTACAAATGCTCATTCTTTATCTTCCAATAAATCCTGAATTGTGATACTACTTTATATTTTCCATCTTTCAATTTCATTCACCCGTTTTCATTTGCATCCTAGTTGTTTGTTTATTACTATTATTAGGATCTTTAACATTGCAAATATTGTGATTTTTATTTTGCAAATGCCATTTCGGTTTTGAATTTTTATATATTTTATGTTATCCTCAGTCATGACAATCGTTTCAAGTATCAAAGATAAATTCCAACCTAGTGTCTTTTGTTCCACTTAGTTACTAAGTTCATGTGGCCATTGACTCGAACTGAATGAATGTTTACAATTCATTCATTCTGTAAGAGTTTGGACTTTTTTTCTTCATTTTTAACATAAGTGATTTCATAACTTCAGAAAACTATGTCTAATCTCACTGTAAAAACAAAAGGATTTAAGTTGACATTATTTTAAGTTATAGGGCATATATTATTTTCTAATTCTAAATTAATTAGAGACTATTGTTATAGAAATGAAATTATCATATAACCGAAAGGGATGTAGTTACAAATACCACAGAAATTATTATTTTGCTGAAAAATAGTATTGTGGTGTGTGCTACTTATATCGACATAAACAGTATATAACGCTAGTCAGATATAGAGTGTCTGACAGCAGAAGGTCGAGAAGATCGACAAGGAGAGAACAGGAACAGAAAGCGATTGGTCTGGAAATGAAGGAACAGTAAAGTCTGAGATGATTGATTGACATTTACAAAGGAACAGTCAAGTGTGAGACAATTGATTGATGTTTTGCAAATTAAGTATTTAAAATAATCCATAGTGTCATTGAATAAGAAAATGAGAATTCAGCGAAGAGAATTCTCTTTTCGATGAAATCATTGACTAAAGCTGTACATTCGTATTTTTACTGTTTGGTTCTCAGATTTTACTAAGATGTTCTGTAATTTTGTATTCAAATACATCCGATTGTCCCCACTTGTGTTCTCGTTCACTACGGTAATAATTATTGATAAAGTCTGAAATAAAAATGTTTATTATTTTTTCTGAATCAGGAAATCGACAAGTATATATTTTGTACCAAACTCAATTATTTCTTTTTTCAGCATGAGCATACTAGTTAAGGCGGATAGATTAATATTATGATGTCTAAATTTGATAAGATTTACATTCGTACAGTTAACTAAAAGATAAATAACGAAATATTAGTACTTGAAAACAACATACTTTTATGTAGGGAATATGGTTTTAGTAAATAATTTAGACAGTTAGTACATTTCAGTCAATTTAATAGAGTAAGAAAATAATACTGAAATACAAGTGACCAATAGAGGTTTCTCACTGTTAGGAAACAAGTAATGCCAAGTGAACACGGTTCCCATTCCTACGAAAAGATAACTGGAAGATTGATATATGTGATTTTCGATCTCGCAATGAGTATTGGTTCTGTAATAATTACAGATAAGTCCCGTTGAGAAGTGTCAACTAATATGAAACCTAGATTCAGAACTCCTTGTTGATCATCTCCAACTAACTGCAAGTAGTACCCATTCTATACTGTAACCCATACGCGTATATATTCACACAGAAATTAATATTTATTCCCTCAACGATTAATTCAGTTAATATTTTGTAAACAAAATCAGTATGAAACACTATTACAAAAAGCAGACCTTTACGCCTATTTTATAATCTAATAAAATAAATCATCCAAATTATTTCAATGAGAATTAGCATTAGTGATGATAATTTCAGAGTGTTTATAATTTCTGAGAGATTTTAGTAAAAATTAACCCAATCAAGATTTTATTAGCCAAACTGATGAGTCGATCTAAGCTAAACCACCATTGAGAACCTGAAAGCACTGGACGGCTGTTTCGTCCAAGTATGGGACTCCTCAACAGTGCACATCCACAATCCCACACAGGGAACCCAAACCAAGGACCCTCTGTCTCCTGTGCGAACGCTTAACATATCAATTTGTTGTTTCATGAAAACTCACATAATGCCTTTATAAAATATGAAAATCATACATTAAATACATCCTTCTCATTTCTTTGCCTCGTTCTTTACATATTTGATTATTCCTCTAATTCTGTTGTTATTTTGATTCCTTTCCGATTTATTTTCTGTTCTCTTCAATTCAGTCTTCTACTGCAAGGCATTGCTCTTTCGATTGTGGCTATATACTACTTATATCTGCCAGTAAAAGTAGTATACACCACAGATGAAGTTCATTATGTAGAGAAGGTGTAGTTCTATTTTTCCAATTAAAACTGGAGAGATATTTCATTATGAAATGAAAAACAACAATGTTTACGGATTAATTGGTTGTTATCCTTAACCAGGAAGGTGTATTTCCTTTGTATTTATTTGTTTCAATTGAGTTTGTTTTAATAAAGGCAAAGGTCAATAGTTGCTACATGTTATGCTCATTGTTAATTCTTTATGCATAACTAAGAGAATAGCTTTGAATAAGTCTATTTATAGCAAAGCTTTTGTTAGAGTTAGATAGGAATCTATAAAATAATTCATGGTTTAGTAATGGTTACTAACAGTTCTCTTTTTTTCAAATATTGTAGAATGAAATTATTGAAGTACGTTGAAGATTGTGAATTTTCATATCACAAACTGATCTTAGTTTGACAACCCTTTTATTCAAACACTTTTGAATATAAATTTTTCAGTTTATTTCATTGGCTAGATTCATTTTAACTAGACATTTTAATGTTTGAATAAAAACGAAACATTTCTTATCACTTGATTAATAGATATATTCAAATAATCATTTGTTTGCACAAGCAAGTGGTTATCAAGACTCAGTAGCTAAGTAGATAACGCGATGGCGTTTGAAGCGAAAGGTACTGGGTTCGAGTTCCAGAGTGAACATCAACACTGAGATGTAGATACATTCTTGTGACGAGTCCCAAATAGGACGAAACGCGCATTCTGAATTCCACTGCTAGCCAATAACCATCTTTGCTTATAATGTTTGTGAATTAAGGCTATATCGAAGACTGATCAATTGCAGTCCTAAAAATCAATGAGATTCAAACAAGCAATACCAAGTGAAGTATTTGTTTGTTTGCCTAATTATTGGAATGGTTGTAGAAAGATACAAAATCAAATAACCCAATAGAGGATAAATATCCATTATCCTCTTTCGCCAAGCATCTAGTTGAAACAAGTCATATGATTGATCTTAACACGGCTTTTGTGGTGTTGTACAAAAGTGTAGAAGGGCGTATACTGAGGTTTATTGAAGCTTTAGCAATAAAAATTGTTCAAACCCTCTTTATGTATTCAAAAACAGTTTGTTCTCACCTTAAACTTACCCTGGTAATATTAGCTTATTGTCCAGAGTGATGAGGTTTCAAATCGTTTTCACATTATTTTCTTTTTGTTATCATTCTCCCCTCTTACCACCCATTTCTACTCTAGTTGACCTTTTATTTTTATATATAAATGTTCTTAACAAGTATATTATGTGTGATCAGATTGTTCAAAATATATTGCTCAAATATATCACATAGTTCTGATAATCTTCATCTTCTCATTGCATTATCAAAGTATATCAAGGGATTAATCGTTTTGAATATACTATGTTAGATATAAATGTTTGTATATACAGTCTACTGTTTCAAAAAGCCATTAATATATACCACTGTTATTTATGATACTATAAGTAACAGTAAGGCCTGAAACATTTAAGTAATTGATTAAAAGTAATAATCTCTTTCTAAGAGTACTGTTTAACCTAAGTAAACTTGTAAGGATCATTTACAAACTTATAGGCAACTGTATATTACACAAATGCTTAAGAATATATTGTATTAGAATCTAATAAATTCATATAATCAGTAGTATTTTTAAGTCATTTGTGCAATTGATGCTCATTACTTGTCTAGGGATTAATCTAGATTATAGTTTGTAAGTTAGTTTTCTTCTTTAGTTCTATTTCTATTAAGTAATATGTTAGTTAGCTTTTCTCTCTCCCTCCTCTATTACATTCTTTTAATTCTATCTAATAAAATGAATCGGAAGTGGTTTTAAACTTGAGATTGTGTTTTTAAGTAAAATATGAGAACTATACATTAAATACTTCGTTTACGAATCTTCCATCAATTGTCCTTTACATTCTTTACAACTCCTTTAGTTCATAATTCATTTCTATTTCAATCTCTGTTTATTTTTAACTCAATCATCTTAGCCTTATGCAGCCAGGTTCTCAACTTCTGATTGGTGTTACATACTACTTATATCGACAGATATAAGTAGTATACATCATAGATATATATTTTTCATTTTATTCTGTAAACATTTTTCGTATCATGTTTTGATCATTTCAAAGTAGCTTAATAATAAATGATGTAACCAATGAATTATAGAAAATATTTTTTTTCTGTTCTTAAGTGTGTAGAATTTGATTAAACAATGAACTACTGTAAACAATTGTTGCTACCTTAAAGTGTCGAAAATGGTGGATGTGTTGCTCAATTTCGTTCATCAAATGCCCTCGCTCACAAGACCGATAGGTCCTCGGTTCAAATCTCGTGAGGCGAAATCGTGGGTACGTATTGCTGAGGAGTCCCACAATAGGACAAAACAGCGGTCGAGTGATTTCAGGTTTTCCATGTTGGTCTAGCTTCAATTGACTAATGATTTCAACTATTAAAACTACTATATTATCTACATAAACCCCTTTTGATATAAACCTGAAATACTTTTCTTTAAAGGTTTATAATTTTATCAGTAAGAATTTACATTAAAATACTTTTGAACAATTTGAATTAGTTCAAATGAACTGATTTTTACACAATATATTGAGTTTATTTTCTTTTTGATTTCATATCAGTAAATGTGTATTAAGAATTATCGATTTTTAAAACTACCTTTCATTTTGAGCTGATATTGAATTTCTACTGAACATTCAAATGGATCTCCATTGGCAAAACAAACTATATCTTTTTTTTTCATTGAGATCATGAACCGATTGATGTTGGACCATCATTGAAAATCTTGAAACACTGGACGGCTATTTCATCCTATTATGGGACTTCTCAACAGTGCGTATCCATGATCCCGCCGTCCAGTGCTTCCAGGTTTTCAATAGTGGTCTAACATCAATCGGTTCATGATCTCAATCAAAATCATAATGAACACCACAGTACCATAGTGATAGTATCTTTTGTGTAATCAAATCATTACAAATCAATCTTTTTAAAAGCATTTCATTGTGTATTCGAATTTCACAGAGCTGATGAAAAACTAAAGAAATTGATTCATTAGTGTCTCATTCTGAAAAGTGTTTAAGATATATAAAGTAAAATGGATTGGTTAAAAGGTTTTGAGGATGAATATCCAAAATCATCTTAGTGTAGTGTCGATTACTATGTTAAGCCCATGTAATTTGTTCTAGCCTCCTGATAGACCAACTTATTCGTTCTTCCTGAATCACTTTTTGACCTTGTTAATTACTTACTTATAAATCTTGACTGTTTTTATATGAGTATATGTGTGTGTGCATCTTATCCTACTCATCAAATATCTGTAGCTTATTTTTGTGTGACAATAATTATTGATTAACACTTGATTAAATCGAGCTGCCTCACACGCCTTCTCCACTACGTGCCATTTCGTTTCGCTCCCTCTTCTTCGTTTCCTTTGCTGCATCTCCCTGATTGTCTGCTACGACCAACGATTGTACAAAATATACATATTCGAAATTCATTCTCGTATTTGAATTATTTAATTCCGTTATACATTAACGTGATTCTAGCCGATAATAATATACGGGAATAGTCAGGATGTATATATTGACAGCAATCATTTAATAACGATCATTTGTCCGATCTAACTGGATTCAGATCCCGGGCCAGTAAATTAGTTCCTTTTTTAGTCAGCTTTTTTAAAATTAGCTTAAAGAAATTATTCAATATTGATATTAAGAGAACATCTCATTGTATATATTAAGCACTGTTGTTTTTCTACGTAACTAATAATAATAACACTAATAATGACATTGTATTTGATTTTGAAATTAGTTGTCATAGTTGAACAATCTAAGTATTTGGAATTTATGATAAGAATTTTAATTAATACAAACGTTTAATATCTTAGTGTTTTATGAACAGTATTATAAACTGACACATCATCGGGTAATGTAAATTAACTACGTTTCTGTACATCAGATCTTCAAGATACTGCCATAAAGTATTACTGTAGTGAACAGAACACGGGTGGGGACAATTGAATGTATTTGAGCACAAATTACAGATTATCTCACTAAAATCTGATAACCATACAGTAAACAGTTAATTTGCAAAATAACAATTGTCTCAATCTTGACTGTTCCTTCAGCAAATATCAATTTATCTTCTCTTATTTCATCGTTCGTGCGTTTTTATACTGTTCTTTCCTTATCGATCTTCTGCCAAAATACATTCTATGTCTGACCATCACTATATACTACTTATGTGGATATAAGTAACCCACACCATATTACAACTCACAGTATGTTTAAAAGTACTAATAATATCGATTGATCTTATTGTCCAACTATCGAGTTCAAACTCACAGTTGTAATAAAAATAATTGGATTTTATTATGAAATATTGGTTAGTGCTAAAATGAAAGATGTATTATCAGAAGGGGGTTTCGTGGTGATTTTAGTAGTTTTATATAGTTGAGATTGATGAGTTCAATTGAAGCTATACATATGCATCACACATAATCCTAGTAGGTATTCCACCGTAGATCTCCCTTCTACCTCTATTGGTACTTAATAAAATGACCCTTTTAAAACCGAATTTTCAACTTCAACTTTCATGAATACAAGAAGCCAAAGGAGAAGATATTTCTTTTTACTCAACT